>NC_089876.1:49733333-50034166 GCF_040182565.1 Anser cygnoides
CCGGCAGCCAGCCGCCCATCCTTCCCATGCCCCGCAAAGCCAGCGGCCTCGCTTTCAGGGATTTCAGGCCGCCCCGAGGGCAGCGCCTTTCCTTTCCCCTGGCCGGCCCGGGGAGCTCCCCTCGCCGTCCTGAGGCCGCCAGCGCCATGGCGGCTGCTGGAGGCCGGCCGGGGGAGCGCCCCGTGGGGCGGGCGGAGGCGGGCCGAAGCGAGGGGCGGCGGCCGTGGAGGGCCGGGCGGCAGGGGCCGTGAGGTATCATGGAAGGGCTGGGGGCCGAGGGGGTACAGCTGGCACCGGGAGCTCGGGGGGAGACTCGAGTCCCGGCTGCGGGCAGCGGCCCTGCACCGCGGGGCTGGCCCGGCCCGGCCCCGGTCCCAGTGGGAGAGGAGGGCGGGCATGGCCGGGCAGGCCGCGGAAGTGAGCCGGGGGAATGGCGCCGGGGGAAGGCGCCCCGCTGGAAGGGGTTCGGTGCTTGTTCCGCCGAGCTGCCGGGCGTCTGGCCTGAGGGAGGGCCGGGGGGGCTGCCCCGGCTGCGGGTCGTGGCTCCCGCAGGGTGCACGCTTCTTGGGGCATGCTGGTGTAAACAGGGGAAGCCAAATCTGGCTGGGTAGCAGGCTGAGCTGCCCCTTTTCCCATGCTCTGTGATACTGCTTAGTGAAAACGCTGCCCGAAGAACATTTTTCAAAAGCATTCATGTCCAGGAAGAGGAGAAATATTTCTCTAGCAGCTAGTCGGTGGGCTCAGAGTCACCAGAGGTCATCGCTGTGCCACCACAGAACTGACAGGAATCACCTGAAACAAGGATGAAAATACCCGCCCTTAATGGCAAATAGAATATAGGAGAAGCATGCAAATAAGCCGTGTGACATGCAGCCTCTAAAAATACTAGCTTAATGAGCAATTTCAGATTTTGACAGCAGTGTAGATCTGCCTTGAGATGAAGGCTCTCAAGGGCAGGTTTCTTGGTTTCATAGCTGTGTGTAAGGACTGTAGCAGCATGTTGCTGTTGTGTTAAGTGAACACAATTACACCATAATTTGTCGTCTCTCTTTGTAACAGAACATGGTGGCGCTTTTCTGAGGAAACCGTGAAAATGCAGAACAAACATCTAGTGAGATAAACCATTGAAGTTAGTGGGATAAGGCCAATGTATACCAACAATATTTTATTTACTCTGCAGCTCAGAAACCCTGAAATGTCAGGAAGGGCTACTTACTGAAGAACCCCCATCAGTAACAACGATTCCACTTGTCTCTGCTTCAAGTTTCAGATACTTCTGACATCCTGGCAACTTCAGTAAGTGCCTCTGGTTTGGCATTTGTTAGCTGTAAGCCACTGGTGGCACGTATGCTGTTAGTTCATCTGGCAATTCTACAATGAAAACAAAAGGCAGCTTTTAGTGAACCCTCTGAAAATCCCAGAACAAGACAGAATGCCCAAGTATGTGCAAAAGTTAATGCCCAAGTATGTGCAAAAAAGTGAAGTTGATTTAGTGCTCTGTACCAGTTCATTATTTGCTCTTGACATTGGATCATATAATCATAGAATAATTTTAGTTTGGAAGGGACCTCTGGAAGTCATCTAGTGCAATTCCTCACTTAAAGCAGTGCTATCAGTGAAGTGCATCAGGTTGTTCCAGGCCTTGTCCAGCTGAGCTTTCTCTTGAAGTCATTAAAATTGAGTTGAAAGTTGGCCCTGGTATTTAGCCAAATTTGGAGACCAAGTGCCTAAAACCTTGGAGAGTTGCAGAGTTTTCATCAGCCTGAAAAAGCATACTCTCCCTCAGTTAATTGAAAGTTGTGTTTCTTTTCCATTTTTGGTGTCATAATTCTAGTTTTCCAGCTGTGCTAATCTTAAATGTGCACAATATGGAGATTTTAGAGATAAAAAGCACACAGTTATTTTGCCCTTCAGCACACAGATTTTCTCTTAGTACGTAGAAAACTGAAATATTTTTAAAGTAAAGTTTATCTGTGAATTAATGAAAACAGGCTGATAAACCACTTTAAATTTGAAAGGATATTAATACTTTACCTGCATAAAAACTCACTTAAGAGCTAAAGAAACAAGTCAGGTATTCAAAATGCTGCAGCGTAATCAGTTTTATTACTGTCTTTGACAGTGTGTGAGGGTTTTTCTTGTGCAAAAGCCACCTCTTGTACATTACTTGTCCACAAAAAGAATTTGGTGTATTCACTCAGTGAATCAAGTTTGATGGAATGAAGATAGCTAATGTAAGCCTTTATCTGTCTTCGTCATTATTGTGGTATCACAGTATTTCTCAGTCGTTGAAGAAATCTTTGTTCAACAAAGTTCAAAGTTTGAAGTTCATCTTTGAAGAAATCCCGACATTATTATTTGCACTTCTCTGTGTCTGTGGGTCCAAGGCAAAACAGGGCCTTTCCAGCTTCTGAGACTGAAAAGTAGGGTCCTTTAAGTTGCTGGTTTCTGAATTAGATTGGTATTAGTTAATACTTTACACGTTTAATTCTGCTCTCTGATTTCAGAATCTGTCAAGACTTGCAGCAGAACAACCCAGCAAAAAGAGACACCTTCAGAGCAAAAATGATCATCGGAAAAGTTTACGATACCATTAACATCAGCAATGGAACAGATCTTGCTATTGGATTTACTTCTTCTGCAGTAGCTGTCCTTCTCTTTGGGACAAACTTTGTGCCTGTTAAAAAATATGACACTGGTGATGGTAAACTTGTTTCTATTTTTACTTATTTGTTTTTTGTTGTTTTTTTGTTGGTGTTTCTATTTTGGTGGTGCTTGGGGTTTTTGTTTTGTTTTGTTTTTCTAGTTGGAATAATATTTTACTAGCACATGTAATTGTTTCTATAAATAGGTTTATAATATCATCACAGTCTTGATCCATGGAGCATGTTTCAATTTTCTCTGTTGCTGTTAGAGTATAAAGAAATAAGGTATTGGTTCTGGATATGGCAAATCTACTTTTGCTATATACTTCAATAGTAATGATGATTTCATGAGCATATCACAATAGAAAGCAAAATGTCCTTTCTTTTACCATCACAGGGATTCTCTAACACATACACTGTTATTTATATTGTAAAAGTTGTTGGACTTTGGAGATTACTGCTCTTCAAACATGGACTTAGGATAATATGAAAACAATCAAAAATGGAAATTTTGATATTTTTATCTAGTTAACCCAGTAAGAGGAAATATCACTTCTATTTCCTACTTAGAATTTTATCACTTCATCATTCTAGATTCATGTTGTATTTGCATGTCTAGTTGAAGCATAGTCAATTACCAGATCCCTAGAGGAATAAATCTGCCATTATGTTATCATAATACTAGTATCTGCATTACACCCTGCAGAGCCTCTCTCTCTTTGTGCCAAATACAGTCCTAACAGGACACGGCTGGTTTAAAGAGAAAGTGTTAGGTCAGCTGGCATAAAGTTAAATGATCTGCTTGGTTGACCCTTAGAGAATCTATAAATATAGGAGAGATCCGTCCAAACTCTGTCATTCTTAATGTTTTGGGTTGGTGGAAAAGCCTGAGCTCGGAGCTTTGAAGGAGTTTTGTCTTGTTCAGTCATCTGTGCTAGCTGCTACTGGGTTAGTGAGAGAAACTTGAAGTAACTTAATATCCTCTTTGTCAGAAACACGTCAGAATTTTCAGGCATTTCACAATCAGGACCTGTGTAAACTTTGCCCAGCAAAGTGTCTTCCGTATAAACAGTGCATAGCAGGAAATAGGTTGACCAAATTTTAACACCCAACCCTAAAATGCATCCTTTGAATATATTATAACATGGTTCCCTGAAGTTCACAAAGGAGGTGTCCAAGTTCATTTTTTCTGTACCATTTAAGCTAAAATGTAGTATATTAAAGAGGTAAGAGACTCACACTTGCAGTGTTCTATTAATTCTCTCTTGTGTGCATTTGATTTTTTCATAGGCATGTTCTTCCAGTGGATTCTCTGTGCTTCCATATGGATAGTTTCTTTGGTGGTCAATTTAATCCAGAATTGCCCTCGTTTTTGGCCTCTGGCTATGGTTGGGGGTTTCGTGTGGGCTACAGGTAAGGATTCTAATTCTTGAAACACAAAGTAATCCTAACTCATCGCAAAAACGGTCATAAAGACTTTTCCATATATAAGGTAGTTATTTGGCTTTTCCAGTCTTGGTATTAAAAAACCTTTACGCTTACAGAAATATTGTGAATAATGATGTTCTCCATGTTGGATGGCCCTACTTAATGTATTTTTATTTGTAAGCAGCAAATTCACACCAAAAATGATTTTTAAAATGGTTTAATTTAATTTTAAAAAACTCTATTGCCTGCTAACTTGTAGTTGCCTGAATTGTTTTCCATTCTGAACAGTCTCAGAATCTAAAGCTAAAATAGGCAAGACCACAGTCTAGCTTTTGACTGATTTATTTTATTTTATTTTTATTTCAGGCAATGTCACTGTTGTCCCTATTGTTAAAACCATTGGCTTAGCTCTTGGTCTTTTGATATGGGCTTCTTTTAATTTGCTGACAGGCTGGGCGAGTTCAAGGTGAGTGTGCTTGTCATACATTAGTAGTGATTCCATTTTTTTGCTAATAAAAAAATATTAACCAATAAAGAGGATTAATCATACATAAAAGGTATTTTTCCTTCTCATTGGAAAGTACTCAGATTAATTATTTTATCTTTTTGTGTTTCCTCTGCCTCAATAGGAACAAAAATGCCCAGTCATGTTCACTAACATATTTGAGTAAATAAATAATGTATTTGTTTACATCAAACTAGTACAAGTATTTTGTCTTTACAGCATGGGCTGATAGAATAATTTAAATTAACCTTGGTTTTTAAATACCCAGATTCAAAAAAATCAATCTTAATTAAATTAAAGACTTCTTTGTTTTTATAACAAGTGTAGTTTTTTGCAAGCCAACTGATGCACCAATCCATAATATAAACTAATATATTGCTAATATAAACTTAAGCAGAAATATTTCTGTGAGTAAAGATTTTCAAGACTATGTTATAATTTAAGTATTTTGTATGCAGTCAATGCAATTAAGTGTAACTAGTTAAATATTCCAGATTTGGTTGGTTTGGAATTGACCCAGAAGAGGTATCAAGACCAGTCTTAAATTATATTGGAGCTGGGCTTTCATTATTAAGGTAAAAAGTTTTAATTAATTTCTCTAACATAATTTATATGTAATAATCAGAGGAACAATTTAACCAAAGTGTAAAAGCATTGAAGTATTTTTTTTGCAAATTGATTTACCACAAAATTCATGAGTTGTCTATACCTAGCTTGTCAGTGCTACATTTCAGAATGGAAACATGCACGTTTTCCAGTACAGTGGTGAAATGATTATTCATAAACATAGAAGTCTGTTTTTATGCTGGTAGGCACGTTCAAGGCAAAGCTGTGGTGCACTAATCCTCTCCCTAGCCAGATCGTTCAACTGGTTCACTTCAACCAAAGTTTGAGAGGGTGCTGAACGTAACTAGAAAAACCTTGGTGAGAAAACATCTGTGAGATTTCCATCCTGACTTAACTCAGTTGTCAGTACAAATCCTTCCTCTTAACAGGAGAATATCCCCCAGATCCTTTAGGGTCCATAAAAAGCCAGAGACTGTGCCTTATTTCTTGTGCTTAGTAACTCCCTGTCTACCTGACCACCACCACCAGTTCCCAAATAGTAACTTCGTGATCTTCAGAAGGACTTCTACTTACTATTTGTTTACTATTTGTATTGGTGCAGATTTTGGTCTAAAACACAGAGGAAAAAGGGTCTCTGTTATATAGCAGTGTCCTTGCTTTCCAGCTGGGTGACCAGGGAGGTCTTTCCAGGAACAGAAAGGTGGCCCCAAATCCTAGGGACTGTGGACAGTAGGCTTTCCATAAGCATGCTAAGCATATCCACAAAATACTTTCAGGAAAAGAAGAGTGTTAAGACCATGGAACCCATTCTTGATGGCTAGGAGAGAGTTGGTGCCCTAGATTCATGAATTTCACTTCCACTCTTCCCTGAGAATCTGTAGCTTTTCACCCATTACCATTATATTTAGGGCATGATTTTGACAGGTGCTCACAAAATAGTAGGAGTGCTGTTATTCCTGCCTGATGAATTTATGTAGCTCACCAGCTGCTTCCTGCCTATTTCTGAGATATCACAAAAAGTGATCAACAAGGAAAAAGATCCTGACCAAACATGTTTTCCTGGCAAAGCTGCACGTGTTGCTCTGTAGAGCTCAGAAGCGTGTTTTTTTGTTTTAGCCTCCTGTGCGGGACCTGTACATATTTGCCTAGTCCCTCTGGAGGTAGCTGGCACCTTTTTGTATCTATCCTTATTCCTTTAGCAGGAGATGAATCACTCTTCAGATGGAGGCATTTTGCTTATGGCTATAGAAAGAATTAGTAAATCATTAAAATACCTCGCTTAAAAATAAAAAACAGAATCTGTTAGTTCTGATTACACACACACACCTGATTTCCAGGAGCGGGGCGTAAAAGCTTTCTTCATTTTATTAACTCGGTGCGCTGGAGCAATCAATACCCCTTCTCCTTCCACATATGCATGAGGCCCTGTGGGAGCAGTGTTCTCCCACTTGGATACAACAGAAAGCTCGAGACTATCAGTTTTCCCTGAGCGCAAATCCAATTCTGTGCAGGTTTAAGTTGTTCCATATAGAATTTTCATGCAGATGTTCAACTATCTGTGGTTCAACAAAGGGCACTGTTAACTAACACAACTGTTGTTAGCACGTGGCTGTAACTACACACCGTAAAAAAGAAGCATTTCAATCCTATTATATAGAAGAGAGAATTATGAAGTGATAACAAGACTAATCTGTTTGTTTACTTTTGCTGAAGTGGTTTGTTAAGACTGTTCAGAGCAACTGCATTGTAAAAATATATTGAAGTAAATCTCTGGACACTAAATGTTATGTCCTCATGAGCTGACTTGTGGTATTCATTGATGTATTCTTTTCTTCTGAGTGCTGTCATATTTCTTTTTATAAAAACTGAAGTCCAGAGTTCTCCAGCTTCATTAGAAAGAACGCCATTACTGAGAGAAAGCGTAAGTACTCCACAGTTGTTATTCTGCAGCTGTGAAAATACACATACACGTTAAAACAAACAAAAATTGCTTAATGTTAACTGGTTTTCATAGGATATATGGTAAACTACATAAATATGCATTGATTGTATTTAATTTGTGGATCTTGTATATTTAGTTAAATGTGAACAACAGAAAAGGCTTTCCCAAGTGTTCTTTCTCTATTGTCAGCCTTATATATGGCTTGTAAGCCCTTATGGCAGAAGCTATATTAAAGACAATGTGCATTTTTCCTTTCTGAAAAGAAGTAGTAGTTTTAGAAGAAGAATTTATTAGAAGAATAGTTTTTAGCTATAAAAGTAGGAGAATGCTTAGAGGAAATGCAACAGAGTGTACAAGTCTTATCCACCAGATTTTTGCCTTGTTACAGAGCCAAAAGACTGTCAGAAGTCCCTGGTTCTCAGCATTGGCTGTGGCACTGGTTGGAGGCCAAAGACAGGTGCCAGACTGGGCTCCCAAAGAAGTGACAGCCAAAATCCACAACAATAGCTGGAAAACAGGAGGCTCCCAATACAATTCCCTGTTCCTGCCCTTATTCTTGTAGGTCAGTGATGCATCAAAACTCAATTGCTACCTGAACATAGAGCCCCTGAGAGTTTTCTTGCTGTGCTTGGTGATCGTGATCTCTAGAGGTCCCAATCTACCAGAACACATCTCAGAAGATAAACTGCAGGATTAGAAGAAAGGAATGTTGCAATCTCTTTACATTGCAGATCAGGGTATTATTTTCTCTGTTGGCAAATGGTCCTAGTATTCTGACAGTAACACCAGAGCTATCAACAAAAGGCAAAACAGCATCATAAATAAAATCTATACATTAAATCATTCATCATATTTAAGGAAGGGCAAGTTTTAAAAGGCAGACCTGCCTGTAGATTTAAAAAAAAAAAAAGTTAATGAGTGCTCTGTTATGTAGTAAACCCCAAATACATAGCCAAAAACTTAGAAACTTTGAGGTAGGTAGATCCAATTATTACTGCTTTTTTATTTCCAAACTTATTTTTCTTTTTTATTCAGAGCATTTCTGTCAAATCTTGTTTCTCCTTCCATTACCGTTTTCTTAGAGCAAAACCACTGTATTAATACATTTGAGATGCTGTTTTTTATTAAAAAAAAAAAAAAAGATTGAGTGAAACCTCTTGTTTTTCTGCAGTCTGTTAATGCTTCTGAAGAGATCTCTGATGAGTCATGGGTGAGCAGACTTTCTCCAGCAAAAAAAAGACTCATGTAAGTCATTAGCGGTTCTTTTACTGATGCAGGTCAAGTAGCCAGAGAAAGTAATATAACACAGAGTAAGAACAGAATTTGCCTTCTAGTTTTCCTAGCACAGACATGTTCATAAATAATAGTTTTTAAAATACTAGCATACTATGCGTATCTCTGCGTATCTGATTAGCTGCTCAACTAGTTGGATAATTTTCTTCTCACTGTTCAGTGTGCTATACCTTACCAAAGAACAAGATTTGCAAAGTAAATAGCAATAGCATTAAGTACAGAGCTGTTTCGTAGCACCTGGTCGATTAGCACCCCAGCACAGAAAGAGGCCATGCTTCCAGGTGTGGCTTCCAGGTGAGTACACCTGGAAAAGGTATTGCAGCATGGTTAGGAGACAGGAGAAGTGGTCCAT
The DNA here is from genome assembly GCF_040182565.1 of Anser cygnoides. Lineage (NCBI taxonomy): Eukaryota > Metazoa > Chordata > Aves > Anseriformes > Anatidae > Anser > Anser cygnoides. The sequence goes on from NC_089876.1 coordinate 49,742,066, forward strand.
GGTGGAAGCAGCAGCTAGCAAGGAGACAGTGTGGGGACTGGAGACAGCCAAGGACACAATCATCTGGAGGTGGAGAAGGGGAGCAAGGAAGCAATGATACTGGAAATCATTATAAAGAAAGTACGGACTGAAACAGTGGAGCTGAGAGTGGGAGCATTTTAACTATATTTTTGTTAGTTTTCTCCCAGCTTCTCTTTTAGGCAGTATTGGTTAGTTGATGTCTCTTGTCATGAATGTAGATTGCAGACTATTGGGGCAGGAGTTGTCTGTATTACTTGGACACAAAGTGCAGGAAAACCAAATTACTGTTTTGAAAGTTTTCTACACTAAAAAAGTGCTAAAATACATCGTTTTTATAGCATTGCTACCAATTTTTGTAAGATTTTCAGGTTTTAACTGCAATACTGTATGTCTTGTGTATTGTCTACTTCCCTAATTAACAGTAGGCTTTTTTATCTTTTTTTGCTCTTTTCAAAGAGGATGTAGCCTAGCTGTAGTGGCTGGGATACTCTATGGTTCCAGTTTCGTACCAGTACTTTACATCAAGGACCATGGAAGAAGAAATGAAACTATATACGCAGGAGCAAGTCAGTTTGGTAAAGGCTAATAGGTTACTTTTACTTTATTTCATTATTACGTTGTGGTTTTCTGCTTTCATAAAGGCACAGAGTGAAATTCTTCATACTGCTGGAAATACACAGTGGCAACTTACTAGTTCTGTACTATGTTACATGTTACTGAGTTGTTATTATAATACTAGCACTCCCTTTTTCCAAAAGGTGAATTAAACCATTAAAACAACGGTGGTAAACAGCCCAGAAGATAACATATTTATCTTACTTACTTAACACCTTCTGAAATGTAGCTAACACTCTCAAAATACCAAGTTCATATGTCAGGAATATGAGGGGCAAAAGCTTATCAGTTGCTAAATTAGTAAAGGAAAAGGTTGAACGTAATTGATGAGCAGAAGAGAGATACAAAAGTTTAAGTAATTAAAATCATGTCAGTTTTGTAGTTGAAGCCTTTTAATGTAGGTGTAATAGCTAATTTCAAAACATTTCTCAAGAAAAATTTTTCTTAAGATTTAGGATATGATCTATCAAGTAATACCAGTGGCAGCTTAAGGCCCACATTTCACTGAGACAGCACAGTGCTGCCATTAACAAATGCTTATTGTAATGCATACAATCTCTCTTGGATATAGCAACTTACACATTTCCAAGCAAGACAAAACAGCTCTTATCATTACTGTATCTGTCTTTCCTGATGAGGAATTACAGGTCCAAGGAGATAGAGATCATCTTGCTACATGGCTCTGTTCTATCACGTTGAAAATGCTCTATTTAGTGCTTATCAAATCCATAAGGGATTTGTTATTGTTAATAAGTATAGTGGTCTAAATTGTTATGCATCCTTCAAGATAAGGAAAGGACAAAACTGTGCTATGTTTATCTTGCTTCATATGTGCAGTTGTCATGCCTGTAAAAGTACAGCATAAAGAAAAGAAGCAAGGCTTTACAACGAATGTAAATGTAGATAGTTAGGAGAGGATGTAATTATGTAAAAGCCCTCCCTGCAGTTTTGTAGCCTCACCCAAGTATTTTCTTATGCTTTTAATAAATGAATTCAGTAGCTTGACTAATAGTTACAAAAATAACAACTCACAGAAATGCATAAAAGCTTCTGATAAATGCTAGGGTCAATGTAGCATTTAATTCATGTTTAATATGATATGTATGATTGACAAAATCCATCCAGAGCCAGACTGTTAGCTGGGCTCATAACCACAATTGAATTTGAATTGTGGCATCTTACATGTGTTTTTTTTTGTTTGTTTGTTTTTGTGAATGCCATCAGTGAAATAAATTTAGCTAAAATTATGAACTGATGTTTTAGACTAATATGATTTTGCAATTTCTCCTTCAGATTTAGATTATGTTTTTGCACACTTCAGTGGAATATTTCTTACAAGTACCATCTACTTTTTGATCTACTCTGCCGTCAGGAAAAATAAACCTATAGTTTATCCCCAAGCCATACTGCCAGGTATGTTTGTTAAATTAGGAATTCATTTCGGTTACTTCTTCTGATTCTTTTGCAGTGATTACTTCAAGCTATATAAAGGAACTGTAGTTAGCCTCTGAAGTCTCTTCATTTTAATTTTTGTCTGTTCAGAAAGGTCAGTCCTACTAGGTTAATTAAGATTAGGAAGTAATGATATATTCTTGTTCTAATCTGAAACGTGACATTGCAAACAATGCATTTTCAAAAACTCACTCTGTCAGAGAGTAGAGTATGTTGCCCAGAAAATTGCAATCTTTAATTATAATTTCCTACTTCAGTTGGAGTAGCTGATTTTATCCCTTGAGACTTGGTTTAGATTCTCAGAACCAGCTTGTTAAAGTAATTAAATAATAAACTATTCAATTTCTGTATTATGCTATTAATACAAACGTTTCACAGACTGCTGTCTATACTTTGCTGTACGTGTTTTTGATTTGGATTTATTTTTCTAGGGTTTGTTTCTGGTGTGCTTTGGGCAATAGCCAATTGCTGCTGGTTCATAGCCAATAGCTATCTCAGTGCTGTGGTCAGCTTTCCAATAATTACCGCAGTAAGTATATAAAAAATAAAATCTGTGACTAGAAATGCAGATCCCCACCCCCAGTAGTGAAAATTAAGTTGAAATTTTGACATGTCCAGATATTTTTTTTTCCAAAAGTATACGTTACATGTTCTTTTGCTTGTCTGCGCTAGCGTTTGTTTTTTTGGGAACTTAAGAGAATGCGACAAGCACCGTCTTGGCCAATGCCAGGCATAAAAAGCAGGAGCTGAAAGTGTCGGTCTTCAGGTTATATAAAAACCAGTGCTCTTTGGCCAGAACTATTGTCAACTATTAAATAGCAAACTGAGGTGATAAAAAGAAGAAAAGTTACTTGCTTTCATCCCAGCAAGTATCTGTAGTTCTGGACTTTTTTGTTTGTGATTTTTATATTTTATCAGTCATGTTGCTTAATTAAGTTAGCTTTTTTTTATTGTAACAGTTTTCAAATATACCAAACATTCTGTATTGCTGAAAATAATTTTCTTACAAAAACACAAGGAAAATAGGTTGGCCAATTTTGCCTCTGTTATTCCTGCTTTTGATACTGTACCTTTAAAACACTGTTAACGTTCAGAAGCTGCGTGAATTCCATCACTATGTAAAAATAAATTTTGCCTTTATTCTCTTGCCAGTCTACTAGATGGTGCTGCAAAGCTAGATAACTTCTGGCAAGTTAGAGTTCATGAGTATCACAAACAAAGTTCTGCTGAACAACTGTATTTTGGAAGCAAACTAATGAAACAACATTAATAGGGATTAAGCTTTGCCTCAAGATGCAGTGAATCAGAATAAACTCTGCAGTATGCAATGGAAAAAAAAAAGACTTGGGATCATTCTAATTAGGAACTGAAGGATTAATAGAAAGCAGCTTTAGTAACTTTGTTTATCAGTATACCTAAAGGGGAAGGATGTAAAATAACTACATGAAAAATTGTAAGGACAGCACTGATGAGAAACTGCTTATCTGTGCTGCAGTTTTGGAACTCTTGCTTTACTTCACCCTAGAGAGAACTTCAAACAACATCCCTTTAACAATTTGCTTCATTTTAAAAATGCGTTCCTCTAGCAGTGTAGGTTATCTAGAAAGTGAAGTAACACCTTAGTTGTTATTTAAATAATATTTGGCAATTTCACTAAGAAGTGGCACGCACAAACACATTCAACATAATACTCTGTTTCCTGCTGGCCTAAATTTATGTCCCATCGGGTGTACTGAAGATGGAGGGAGTAAGATCACTGTCCAGACATCTGTCAAGTGTTTCTGAGAGCAGCTGTAATGGGAAGCATTCACAGAGAGTTTTCGCTTCATATTCAGATAATATTTTCTCATCAGTCATGAAAATTCAGATCATTGCTCCCACAGGAGAAAAACTGTATTACTGGGAGTGCCTGGAAATTATCACTGTGTACCTCTTGTTTTCTCTTAGCTAGGAAATCTGTAAGACACCATCACAGATAAACAGCAGTTTTCCTGACCTGTCTTATCTGTCTGGCTTTGTGCTTTGTCCAGATGGCTGAAATACAGGAAATACATTTGTGTTCCAGTTTCTTGATATCATACTGAGCAATAAAATCAAACTTTGTCAAAAGTGGTTAGTGGTGGTAATAGAGGAAACATTAGCAATATCCATGGTGGCTGCCAGGAAACCTGAATAGACCTCTGAAACAAGGTAACAAATGAAAATCTGTGGAGTTTGAACTGGTGAGGCCTGTTACTTAGAGCCTACTAAAAGAATGTATAACTGCCAGTGCAGACTCCGCAGCTTAATTTAGGAAGAAACTATGCCCTCTCTTAAAAAAAAAAAAAAAAAAATCTCTTTAGCCCTTCTTGGAGAATTTATTGTGTCTTACTTTGTAAAGACTTCGGCGATGTTTATGCTTTTGCCATGAGTACTGTACAGGATGGAGAGGCCTAAATTTGCTATCCAGATGAAATACAACCGCCCTAAAAACAATAATAGGAAGGTGGCACATTTTACATTTGTAATATACAAGTGAATCTTATTCTTTAGGGTCCTGGCCTTGTTGCTGCAGCTTGGGGAGTCCTCGTATTTAAAGAAATCAAGGTAATCTTACTAGGTCTCTTACTTAGTCTCTCTCCTCCTTGTCTGTAGTTCTCAGAACAGCAAGATTTGGTATATAGCTGTATCTGTTAGATTTCTCCTCCTTACAAGTACTACATTATGAAGCTGAAAGTCATGTCATGCAATGCTAAGTTTTCCAAGAAAGATGAACTTTGAACAATTTTTACAGGAATGACGATTTGAATTCCATGACTATTAGCAGCAGTGGGAGTAAATGAAGACTGCAACAGGGTCAGGATGCCAAGCATAGCCTGAAAACAGTATTTATTTGAGCTAGCTTTCAGTAGGGGCAGGGGAATGAGCAGTCGTCCCAGTAATCACGTAGACTAGTAGTTAAGGAATTTAGGGTCAGATTCTTGAGAGGACCAAAAAATTAGGCTGAGGACAGTTGAGCCTGCTGATTACAGTACCGTGTAGAGATTGTTAAACTGATATAGCAACGATAGCACAGAATGGGGTAATTTACTAGATGTTAACATGGCTAAAATTATTTTTCAAGTGGAATTTGAAGCATAGCAGTGTATGTCTCAGGTTTCCTTAACTAGTCTGGCCAAGATCCATTGATATCTATTTTGCCATTACAGATTATATCTGATATTTCTGATGACTCTGTAAAATGCATTAGGCATCCTTGGAGCAGGAACTAGAAGTCCCCTCTCCCTCACTGCAGACAAATGTTGCACCACACTAGAAGACTGTCATGTTCATTATCCAAATCTTTGTGACTCGCTAGGTCTTTCATCTTTTTCATACATTTTAGAATAGTCTCAGCATAGATGCTTACTATTTAAATATCATCTGAAAACAGACTGAAGTCCTTTAAAAAGACTAAAAAAGAATTGATGAATTAATTTTATGAATGTTTCACTATGTGCATGGCATCATAGATTGCTTGTATTTAATTGTTTTGAACAACAAATGTTTCAAATATTGTATGAAATAAAATGCTATATGTTGTATGAAGTAAAATGCTAACATTTCATATAACAGGTGCATTCATTTTGTCATAAATTAAATGAAACTTTATTTTACTTTTTTTTGTGAAGTGGTACCTATTATGACATGATATTTTTCTTTCTCTTTCCACTTGGCTGTCCAGGGACTGAAGAACTACGTGTTACTCTCAGTAGCATTTTGTATCATTTTGGCCGGATCACTCTCCACAGCTTTTTCTAAAGTTTGAAGGGATCTTCTTACCAGTAGATGGTGCTACTGTCTAGTATAATCAGAAGGACACTGATGGTGTATCACAATAGGTATTTCCAAAATGTATGTCCAACATTTACCCTAACTTTCTTTGGGCAGGTAAAAATCGTTCCCACTTAGCATGAAAGAAAATCTGGAAATGTTTGCTTCCGCATCTTTTGGAAGAGCAATTGTATCAAGGGTGTTCTCTTAAATAAAGCTCAGTGATTTTCATAGTTACTGATTTTTCTGGTTTAGGTATGAAGCTTGCATCATTGTAAGTTCCAGTTCCTTTCTATGATGATGGATTAAAGGGATATTGATTCTTAGTCTGTTAGTACTCTGTATAGCTAATTCATTTTATTCCAAAATTCTTTCTTGATGACTTGATTATAACATGTCTTGAAATATTCTTTTTGGAACTGATACAAAGATGTGAAACAGGTTTTTTTTTATTTAGAGGCATTGATCTTTAAAGTCACCATTTTACATAAAAACTTTATCTTCCAATCACATCAGAATTTTGAAGGAAATAAGGGGGAAAAATGATAAAAAATGTGACATAAATTACTAGCGTTTGCTTTAGATGCAAGAGCATTACGTTGAAATCATGACCATGATACAAATAGTTGGGGATTTTGTTGTTTGTTGTTTTTTTTAATTTGAGTTGTATGCAATTTTGCAAATAAACACTTCTTTTCTGAAAACAGTGATATTGCAATGTGAGCTAAGCATGTAGTTCACAGTTTGTGTCCAGATCATTTGGGGCATTTTCTGAATACTTATTACTTATTTTTCTTTTCCATGTAGCACGATCAAAGCTTAAAAATTATATATGGTGAAATATCATGCTAAGACTACCCAGTCTTTTTGCTACCCAAAGCAAGGTCATCTATATCTAAATCACTTCTGACAGTTGTTATCAAACTTGTTTATTTAAAAATAATAAAGTGGGTTTACCATCTTTTTAGACAGACTACCCAGTTTCTAAGTATCTTTCCAGCTAGAAAGCTCTAATGTCCAAAGATGTCACTGTGAGCAATGTTATGTCTGCTATTCAGTGACCATTGCTGACATGGAGAACCATTTGTTTTCTTACTCATCACAGCTTTCACACATGCAAAGCATGTTGTCTGAACCCACCCTTAGTCTTCTCTTCCACACATTAGATAAGTCCAGTTTCTGCACTTCTCACTTGTTTGGAATATGTACATCATTCTTTTTACTTCTTCCCAAACTCACTAAGTGGACTAAATCTGCCTAGAAAAAAACAGACGCAACACTCAGACTACAGTCTTACAGAAAACAAGAACAGCAGCAATGGGATTATTTTTTTCATCTAATTTACAAGCTGTTCATGATCATACATGATAGTATGACGCTTTTTGCCAACACAGCTTGATATTGTAAGCATGTCTAAATTACATTCATAATTTCACCTTCCTTCTTTTCCACACTTCTTTGTCTACTACTTGGCAGATTTTATCTTAGAAGTGTTGCTTCACCCCCTTTTTTCCATCCTATTCCTATCCGAGTGTCAGAACGTGGTGTCTGACAGGCTTTTTTCCCCATCGGGCATTTCTCCAGTTTTGCTCCATATGTTAAGTCTGGCCTTCAACAAGTTTGCAACATTTTCCAGCCTGTTGTTATTTACAAATTTAATAAACATGATCGCTTAATTACTCTAAATCATTTATGAAAATGTTGTATGGTATTGGCCTGTACTCTCTTTTTTTTGGAATCTAAAGCAATCTTTTGACTCTGACAGGGAATTAATTGATTGCTCTCATGAGTACAATTTCTCTTACTGTGATTTTATTTAGATTGCATTCTCCCAGCTTATATGTAACATCTGATACAGCTGCTGCAGTCAAGATGTATAATGTGTACCACTCACAAGCCCTGCTATTGCAGAGAAAGCAGGTCAGTTTGACTCAATTTCTTCTTGACAAGTCCTTCTTGACTGTTACTTACCTAACTGTTACTGTATTGTCTCTGACAAGGAAGAGTACTTTGTTCAAATGTTTTTGAAAGAACTTGAATTAAATTGGACATTTATGATTTCCCTGGTTGTGCTTCCCTTCAACTCCTGTATTCCAGGAATAACCCCTATGCCAGAAAATTGCTAATAAACAAAGGATTGGCAGAAACAAAAGACTCTGTTTTCAGGCTCCTCTGCTTTACAGGCATACTTTAATATGCCAGTTTTTTGCCAGTCAGTATTGAGTTCTTATGCCAGCATTTGGAATTGTGTCAGCACTGACTGTGATCTGTTCAAGCAGGACAGAAGGAACAACAAGGGTGCTGGGCACTTCAGTTTATAATGTCATTTTTGTATAGAGACAGATTCTCATTTATTTCCTAACATATTTATGAACACATACAAAAAAACAAGTAACTCGCTGTTTTGCTAGAATAATTACAATTAATTATAATATTTATAAAGAGAGCATGATTTTAGCACCAGTCCGCCTTGACATGCCAATGGAATTGCTCAGGAAGGCTCATCTGTTTATTTTACTGCCTCTAGGTCACCTTCCACATTCAATTGAAGTCTGCAGGTACAGTCTACGCTATTCAATGAAGTATGCTTTTCACTAGTTTATGTTAAGTGAATTAGTAAGGCTGTAGTATGGAAAAACGGTGGAACAATGTTCAACCAGACTTCTCAGGAAGGAGAACCGTGTCTGAATGTGCTTGGACAGTGAACTAGCGTGCTCACACTACTACTTTCTGGGTAGAACGAGCTTTTAAGGAGTGTGTAAGACCAATATTGTACAACAGGTCTATCAGGCCCCAGAGATCCCTACAGCAACTTCAAGGGAGAAACAGAAGCAAGCAGGGTAAGGAAAGGTCAAAAAGTCTACATGCAAGAAACGCGTGAATAAAAACTGAACTAAGCATCAGAAAACCAAAGATAGATTTTTGTAACAGAGCAAAGCTCTGGTGGTAGGCGAAAGGAACAGGGGCGTATGAAGCTGCGTGAAGTTGCATCGAGTTCAGGTCCATCACATTGCAGAAGCAGTAGGGTGCCTCCCAGTCACCTTCTGCAGCTTTGCAAGTCACAGTACCTGCTGAAAAGTCAGTGCAGAGGGACCATCATGCAACTGCTGGTCAGCCTGCACCAGCTCTGCTCTGCAATCTGTCCTCAGCTGTGCAAGGAATAAGCAAGCAGTGGTGCTTAAGCTGAATCACTGTGGGACCTAGTTTATCCTTAACCATAACCAAATGCATTAGGCTTTGGCTACCTTTGCACTATCCTGTTTTCTTTGGTGCTGTGAATATCCTGAATTAATATATCTTGGGTTCTTCAGATTTTTATTCACTCTCTTGAGGGATGCTCAATGTTCGTGTTCATACATGATACGATGTTCATACCAGATGGGCCCAGCATTTGATTACTGAATATGATTTGATTACTGGATATGGTAGGGAACAGTTAAATCTATTAGGGCAGGAGCACCTTTAAATTTCCCCCTTTCTACAGAGGGCCAGTTGGCTTTCTGAAACAAACCCCCCAAAAGTTCTCTCCTGTCCACAGAAATTACCATGTATGCAATTTGATGCAGTCCCCAGTCTGTATTGTAAAGCTATCAGATGTGAAAACTTAATTGCTTATTGCTAGCACATTAATTACAATTCTTGTTTGTGAAGGCTCAAGTACTGGCTTTATTAAACGCTTTCTTAGCAGATATTCTATTGGATTTGTCTTGCCAATAGGAAAAAAAAGAAAAAAAGAAAAACACCTCTTTGCAGCTCTTTTCTGTGAAAAATCCCTTATGGTAATGCATCAGGATTTATGGTTTAAATATGTATTTATTCCAAAATATTTTCTCCTGATGTCCACTTGGAATATATTGGATAAATATTCCACTCATTTCTGAGATTTTCTTGTTCTTGAAGTTTTGAGTTTGAAGTAACATTGGTAGTGCTTTCATGTTAAAATGCTGGATTAACAGAGATCTGTTTATAGAGCTGTTTATACACGACAGTCTGACAGCAAGTGTTTAATGAGAGAAAATTCTACAGCTGATACAAATGATCAGGGCTCTGTTTATATCAGCAAAGCTGTGTGTTTTCATATCAATAAAACAGCTGGCCCAGAATGTTCCTTTTTTGTTGTTGTTTAATTTTTTGTATTTGTAGCTGAAGGAAAAAGAAAAAAAAACAAAGTAGAACCAAGATGGAAGAATCATGTTTCTTTAAGAAAACTACAGTTTCACATACTTGTTTGGTCTGTTTAATAATTTCTAATAATATACTTCAACTTGCTCTAATAATTTTTCTCTGATCATCCTTAAAAGTGAGCTAATCTTTAAAATACAGGTAGACTGGGAACTTCCAAATAAGATTTACTTGTTTATTTTGTGCATGGTGTTGGGAACCAGGAAACTCAGTATTAACTTTTTAGATTTCCCACAACTATTTATTACCTTCTCTATATTCATCATCAATTCATTTTCCTGAGCTCAATGCCCTTCTTCCACTTTTTTTTTTATCCCTTCACATTCTTAGTAAAAATGATTATTATCTGGAAAAAAAAATTAAATACATGGACTCCTATGTCTAAATGCAACAGTGAAAACCAGCATTTTATTACCTCTATAGACATTTATATATTTTATCTACATCAAAATTTTATTTTTCAACCAAAATTCAAAGTTGATTTAATACCAGTTCAATGGTCTGACCTGATCTCTGAGTGGTTTTGTATCTGCCATGAAAGTAAAATGACAGTCAAGATGATGCATGCTAGCAATTACTTTTAATTTTTTTTTGACCCCTTACTTTCAAATAGAAGGCTGAAGTTGAATGCAGTATTCCATGAATGCAGTTTGACAGATGGATTCCACTTTCCTCTAGCTAAATATGTAATGCTGGGAGCAAGTGACTGTGAAGTGTTGTATTTTAGCTGAAGAGATGGTTCTTAAATGTTTGATGTTTACCACAGAATATTTGTTTAGAAACCTAGAAGATATCGTCTCTTTCAGCACTGAAGACTTGTGCTTCTTATTGCACCAAAGGACCTGTGTGAGGGCGTAACCTGACAGACAAAATAGGAGAAAAGGAGATGGGACCTAGCAGCCCTGCCAGTATCAGTGATTCAGGCAGTCTGACGCCACCCAGCACCATTTTCAGATTGTTAAGCAACTCCTCGTGATCTTTGTTTTTGTTATTTGTATAGCAGCCAATGCACTTATAATGAAATAAATTATACATAGAGATACATTAGTGCAAGTTATTTGCCTTGTCCTGGTATTTTTCATGCTGTGAGTCTTCTAAAAACATTTTGGGTAGAACTGGGAGACAAACTGTGCTGCTCCCTGGGCCAAGGCATAAAATGGGAAGAAGAGGGTGTTAACTGTGCTAGTTAATGAAATAGAAGAACTGGTGGGAGCAATATCTCTGTGTCCTGAGGTTTGCTGCAGTGAGGGGAGTAACCGAGCTACTCCCACCAAGCCCATAGGCAAGCCTCAAAGGTCATTGTTAACATTCACGGACCAGGGAAAATGATGGTCTCTGGCAGACTGGTCATTTTTTTCTTCTTATTTACAGATGGGAGGGGAGCACTTGTTGAGGACTTGCAAAGCAATAGCTGCTGCCCAGCTGTACTTACACACCTGAGCTTTGATTCGAGCCAAGGGGGAGCCTCAGGAATGCGAAGGCCACAAGCTCCAGGATGACACTTGGGAGGAAGGCTGGTCTGGTACCTCACTGGATAGTAATGTTTCACATCAAGTGGTGCCTTGGCTCTGTAGTTTCCCGTCGACTTTGCGCTCAGTTGAAAGGATGGAATTTGTTGTATAAAACCATGTCATGGCGTGTATTCCTTGAAGCATGCTGTGCCCATCAAGCTCAAAGGAAACAGTTTAGGCTGTCAGCTTGCTGTGAGTTCCCCAGGGATATACTTGCAGAGAGCATGCATAACCTCGTCTTCAACTTCTGTTTCAGATGTTTGTGTCTAGCATTTTTAAGTGAAGTAGTTGAAATTTAGTTCATAAACCCATACAAAGGCTACTATTTTTAGGTAAGTGAAGCTGTATGTAACAAAAATATGTCTGTTTGAATATTTTTAGAAGTTGGCAGTATTTCATATTATTTGGTGTTTATAACATGAACAATAACATATTTTAAAATACTAAATTAAGCACTTGAAACTTGTGGCTCTAGCAACATACACTGCATTTTCTTGCCTTTTGAGAGGCTCGTCACTGCAAACATTTACTGCACTCTTCTGACTTTGTAGACACCGAAGTGAAGTGCTTGCCTTCTGTTTTTTCTTCTCCACTGGTTACATTTATTGTAGCTTAGTGCCTGATGCATTCATTTTAACCTAGTAAGCAACAGTCCATTTGATGAAGTAGTAGTGAATTTCACAAAGAGGAGGATATATACATGTATATATTTATGCATGTACAATTTTTTTTTTTTTGTGGTATCAATCCATGCTATTCTTTAGCATAGCTTACCTTTTGTTTTAAACTACTTTCATTGAGAAACTGCCAATTTTTCCACATACACTGCACCTACTTTAAGGAAGTAAGTTTTGGCATCAAGACAGACCTGATCCAATTAATAGACTTTTGCCATTTAATTGAGATTTCACCCATGTTTCTCATAATGTGGGTCATGTCAATTTAAGATGCTGCCACAACTCAGCTGTTTGCTACTAACAGACACCTCATACTAACACCAGTGGATAACATTGTGAGGTTTTTATATACTTATGGGCAAAAAATCAGCTATGTTAACTTAATTCTCTGTGAAAAAGTCATGTGAGGAAATTCTGAGAACAGTTTATGGTGCCTCAGTGTAGCAGATCAAGAAGACTGTGTCCTTGCTACTTTGCATCTGATTGTTGTGACAGAACTGCTGTTTCTTAAAAATTATTTGTTTTTCTTTTTGCTTTCCTTTGGTGGGAAGATTTCGCTTTAATTTTTACCTGAAGATAAACACTTTGTAAACATCTATAAATATTTAGTGCCCTACTCAGCTTGCAAAGTTATTTGCTGTTTGTCATATTTAGTCTAATTTCCTTGTCTTTATAGGTAAAAATTAGAGTTTACTAGAAATTCAAACTCTTGGCAGCTTTAAACACAGTTTTGCATATTATTTTCTCTTTGTAAGCTATGCCTTAAATACTGCATGTTAGACATTGCTGCACAGACTTTGTGTTCCTTCATGGTTAGGACTGTTTAAGTAAGGGATGTGTAAAGTTAAATGGTCTCTTTCAGTTTTAAGTCTTTGTAAAATGTCTGTGTGATAATTGGAGCTGAAAACACAAGAAAATATCTGTTCCCTGAGCTTCCATGAGATATGCCCAGACCAGGATTAGGCGACCTTTTAAATCTATTTCATGAGGGAGAACAGAAACATCATGGTTGGACTCAAGCAGGTGAGCTTCTGTGTAGTTAGAATGCATAAAGAGCTGCTGCACCATGAAATCACTTCTGAAAACTTCAAAGGAAGAAAACATTTCAGCAAAACTATTCCCCTCTGTCATATATTCATATGCTGTATCTTTGTATCCATTGCCAGAAGTATTAGTTTATAGTTTACGGACAACTTGCTCATGGAAGATTATTCAGAATATCAAATCTTAGGGCTGCTGTCAAAGCACTGCAACAGATGTCAGCAATCCAAGTGACTCAATAGTGTATGTTTGTAAAATGCAGTGACCCTAGCTCTGTAAATATTGATATGTGTGTGTATAGACATATAGGGATACACTCTAAATGAGATACTTACAATTAAGAAAGTTCTGGGAGTCATTGCAAGTAGCTGTCTGAAAATGTCAACTCTGTGATTAGCAGCAGTTGAAAAAATACAAGCATGTTAGAAATTATTAAACGGTAAGTGGAGCAACACCACTATTCCAGTGTACAACTTCAGCTCACTGATCTCAAAAATAAATGTACAATAACATTTTTAAAAGTCATAAAGAAACACTATAATTTTCCCTTGTACTGTATAATTCGTTATTTAAGTAGTACTCTTCATCCCGAATTAGAGAACCAAAATGGAAAAATAATATGCCAATAAATTAATTATTGATATGAAGCACATGAATAAGGAATGACTAATTGCTGTATTATAATTCAGGAACAATTGAGCGCACAACAAATTTATCAGAGACAAGGTTTAAATATGAAAGAAAGTGACTTCTCAAAGAAAGCATAATCTACAGTTTGAAACAACTTCTTAGATGTTATATAGCTTAGTGTTACAAATAGGTTGTGAAGTGATTCATGAAAGGCAAGAACATTGCTGACTATCAGTCACAAGTGGTCTGAAAGGAGCCTCTGACTCAAGCCTTTAAAGCCACCTGACTTCCAGAAGGAAGTATTTTGTGCCAGATTTTTTTTAGTCCCAGTCATAACCACTCAAAGACTAATAATTTGCAGACTTCAACTATTCCACTACATGTACAGTACCATTGGTATTCATTTCATTAAGGTGACCATGTAAACTTCTTGTCTGGATTAAGTATATAAGCACCTTTTCAGTGGATTTTTTTAACAACCTGGAGTGTTCCCATACAGTGCAAATGTTAGCTAGAACCGCCTTGTAGTGCTTAAACTAGGCTGCTATGCTATCATTTAAAATCTGTTCACATTGATCAAGAATGTTAAAATAAAAGTCAATCTTAATTTTCCTAGAAACTCAGAAACAGCTTCTGGTTATGGCAGGTTCTGTGTTAGAATAAGTATTTCAAACAGGTGTGTGCAATTCAAACTGTACCATGCCTACAAATTGTTATACTGCTTGTTTCTACAGTATCTGTTGTGGCCTCTCCTTTTTGTTAGTGAACACGGGAAACTTCATGCAAGGAAGATCTTCCATGGACATTTCTCAGTGCAGGTGGGGAGCACTTTTGAGGAGGGATAGTGGCTTTTTTCTGTAACTTTGGACTGTGGTCTGAATGTAAGCTTGTGTTGGCTTGAGATGGTAAACACAAATAAGAGCTTAAGTCATAGGACAAAACTCCAGAAAGCATGAAAAAGAGATAATTGAGAAAAGCAGAAGGAACAAGCTTTTAATTAAGATATGGGAGACAGGCAGGAATTCAATAAGTACGGATGGCAAATCAAGCCAAGAGGAAGCGGTAATAAAATTAAAAAGCAATGAAGCTAGAGTGAGAGTTTCTCATTACCTGGGTTGAGGGGACTTTCAGCAAATTAGCCTGAATCTGGCATATTGAACTGATTAGGCTTCTAATGTAGGGACTGTGTCATGTTGTAGCATAACCGGACTCGGATAAGCTGAGAACCTGTCTCTTCCAGCCTTACACAGCCAGGTGCAGCACACTGAAGGAAGTGCGGTCTTTGTTCACTGCTGCTGTCTGAGGAGGCGTGCGGTACTCACCCCCACTGCTGCGGTATGTCATCACCAGAATTTATCTTCCGAGTTACACAAATAATAATACCATTATTTCTCCTGGCGTCTGTGCTCAAAACCAGGATTTGGCATGAATTCTCATTGCCTTTTAGACACTCCCTTTAGAAATCTGTAGGCAGTAAGGCTGACTAATAATGTTTGAACCTATTAGAGGAAGGACACTGCAGAAAAGCAAAAGTGTTTTGGTCCTCTTATGACTACTTGAATGACAATCTGAAGTAAATTTAATTTGTTTAGAAAAATATTTTTGTATGCAACTGAAAACTATTCATATTTTAGTAATATTTCTGTCAGATACATAATGGAATTAAATGCTCTGCTTACTTTACCAGGAAAAGAATCTTTCCATTTAAATTAAGTACATCCCTTAACAAAGACTACTAAACTGTTCCATATACCATCAGTTCATTCATTAAGCAGTATTTCACATAGTGTCCCTAACATTATCAGAAAAAAAATGGTGATGGGGGAGAAAAGAATTCTACTACTGATGCTATGATCCAAGCTGCTGCTTTTTAAACACAAGGCTAAACACATGATGAATGCTAACCGTTCATTTGCCAACCTGCCATTTCTTTTAATTCAGACTCTATATTTTCTGTACTTCTGAAGTTGTTTGGCAAAATTTTTAAACATGTAAGTCCCAGCCCACTGTCAGTTCTGGGAAACAGCAAATATATGTCTATGTACCGTACTGGTGCCAGTATGGAGGGATTACTGTGTTTCCCAGAATCTTTACTTCCATTTTAAAATAGGATTTAGAAGCACGTCCTTCAGCTGGAGGGATTCCACAAGAGGAGCCCTGATCTGGATGAGCTGTGTGAGAGACACACCAGTGGATGGAGCTGCAGCCACCCAACTGTGTGCCCACCGAGACATTAATAACAGGGAATGAGATGTGACAGTCTTGACAGGAGATTCAGGTGGACAAAATGTATGTGCCTAAGGAGTTCCTGCGTGGTGGATAGGAGTGTGGGGAAGCGAGAAAATAATTCCCTGAGAAAGGGCTTTGAGGATGCTGTCAAAGTAACTGGGCAGACAGGAAGCAAGAGCTAGGCCATTTTTAATATCTTTGGCTTTGGTCAGGAAATAATATAATCTCTCTCAGAAGCAGAGATGCTTTAAACTCTTCAGTAAAGTATTTTTATTCTGCCAGGACTGCTGTCGGCAGACCTTGGCAGGTGCAGAAGAGAAGGGACGGGCAATCTGCCTGCTCCCGGAGCCGTGCCCCTGCCCTCACCCAGGTGTCCGAGCACCCTTCTTGTACAGAAGCCTGAACAGCTCCTAGGGTCACCATCTGTTTCTAAGACAAATCTTAAAGAGGCTCTTTTATCATTTTGGTTTATCTGATACCTGCTCCAGTATTTCCATCTGAAACATGGAGAGGGAACAAATGAAGCGGTGCCATGAGAACAAGCATTGTTTTTCCCAACATATAGGAACCTGTAAAACTCAATGAGGAAGTTACTATGATAGAAGTTGTACCTTGAAAACAAACTCATGATGTTTGTTAATAATCAGGCCAGAGCAGAATAACAGTTTCTGAGAGGTGTGGTATATGTTTAAGTAATACATGCTTGTAAAGCACCTTAATGCCATCTCTGTGTTCTTTATAATGCCCCTATTACTTGCAGCGCACTACAAACTCCTGCATGCTGTGCTGATCTCACTGCTCTCCTCTCATTCTGTTACCTCCAGAATAGTTCAGCAGTAAGGATCTTCAGCAAGGGAAAGGTATTCCTTCAGCTGTGTGAGAAGAGCAACCCTTTTCCCTTCCCAGGACAGCTTGCCTTCCTGTGCTTTAATCAAGTAAAATCTCAGTGAAATTGGGTTAAGAAGCAAACAATTACTAGTAACTCTGGTGTGTTAACAGATATAGCTGGAGGTTATATTCTGTTGAATAAAATTGCTGAATAACATTAGTTACAAAAACAACCTGGCTGTACGCTAAGTATTTATTTATTACAGCCAGAGGTGTAGTCATCCAGATTAAGCAGCTTCACAAATCTCTGTCTCTGTTATTTTTAGGGCACTAATAAGAAGAAATCTAGCTGCAGTAAAAAGATGAGACAGTCTGTTAAAACCACAATTTAAGTGAGCTGCTAATGGTACAGTTTGCAATCAAGATTACTTCTCAATTAGGCATTTATACACCCTTTAATTTTTCTATTTCACTGCATTAAGCAAGAGGGAATAAGTGTTATCTGCTGCAACACTTATTCTATATTTCAATGTAAAGATTTTTTTGGTCGATTGCAAATAATTATGGTTCAGAGAGTTTATCTCATCATATCTTAATCTGTGCTGAGAGTATGCAAATGGCTAATAATATGAATGATGCAAACCAGAAACATGTGTTTTCACATTTTTTTACATTTTTTACATTTCCCAGATATATTTATCTTCTTTTTGAAATCCATGGAGAAAGAAATGAGAAAAAGTACAAATGTTTATACAGATTTTTATAGAAAGGAAATTCATGTGCTGTCATGATGTGCCTAAGCTGCTTAAATATTCACTCAAATACAAAGAAAACAACTGTCTACATGTCAAAAATAGCAATTTATTAAGCTAAGAGAATGTTTACATGTAACTTACTATAAAATACTGCTACAACTTCAAAAATGTCATGGTGATAGAGAACGTTACTGTAATGTAGTAAATTCAATTATTATCATTAGAGCAAGATATATCAGAAGCTAGAGATGAATAGAACATTCCTATATTATTGTAGTTTTATAAATAATACATGTTAATCATTTTAGGTATTTAGGGATACCACTGCTGGCTGGTACTCCTGCTTCATGGATGACTTTCCTGAAGGCAATAAGGCCAACCATTTGTGTTTACATGCAGTGTAATTGTATAAAGTGACAACTTTAGAAGTCACATTCAACCCAAGAGCTGATACGGCACCATTGCCAAAAAGGAAGCACTGTGTAAAGATCTGAAATATTCTCATTTCACTGGGAGTCTCAGGTGCCATTAGTTGGGTGAGTGCCTGAAGGGCAATGCGCACAGACCCTTGCTGTTATGTGATACTATGTTTTCCTTCAAATTTATTTTCCCTGAATAATGGTATTTTGCCCAGTGGAAGTGCAATGTTCACTAGCTGATTCTGGTATTGTCTCTAACAGAGAAAAATGCTGAATGTGCCAACATTGATTTAGACCTATTAAGATAATGCCATGAATATTTAGAAATAAAATAAAATAAAATGTTAACCTAGAGAGAAGGGGTACTGTAGATTTTCATCCTGAGATAAAAGTGAGCTAGGGTCAAGGAGGCCAGAAAATGATCTCTCATTTCCTTAAATTGCCACAAAAACTGGGTTAGATTTTTCTCAGCAGTGCCAAATAGCAGAAAAACACTCAGGAATAGCTCTGGGAGTGCAAAGATTGAACCGTGTAACATGACCTACTTTAGGTAAATCTTCTTGAAAAGGCAGAGGAAGGGGAAGGAGAAACTTGTTGCCATCTAGAAAAGTTTATTGCCTTAGAGTCTAAAGTATTCAATTTACACTGTGAACTCAATAAGATGCTTATCCATACTGCTTGAACAGAACTGAGAGTGTATCTGAAACTTTTGACTGTTTTTCCTGCTAGGAAACAGAAGAAGAAGGAAAAGGAGGGAAAAAAAAAAAAAAAAAAAAAAAACAACTAATTTTTAGACAAGACTTATTAGAAACAACAGAGAAATAATTGCTGATGGTTAACTAAGAAATCGAAGCAGCTGAAAGCTAATACATGAGCACATGAGGACTGTTCACACTTTAGAAAAGAGTTCTACCTGCAAACAGATCTTGTCTGATGACTGTGATTAGTACTATACATCATTAATTAACTGTAATAAAGGTGTTGGTAGTATAAACTGGGAAACTCACAAGAGATATGACATTTGAATTTCTGAAGTGTTTGATATTCTGCAATGATCCTAAAAAATAAATAAATAAATAAATAAATAAATAAGAGGATTTCATTCCATCTGTATTTGGCCAGAATTTTATAAATTGGAGGGGTAGATACATCTGAGGTAAAAACAAAGGATTTAAGCAATTAACTTCCCTGCTTCTAACTGGTAGAAGCAGGTGATGCTGGGTGTTGAAATCAACAGAAGAGCCTAACATGCTCTGATACCTCAGAAAATCTTAAGACTTTATACAGAGATAAGTGCTTAAATACCTCTAAAAACTATCCCTTTTCTCTTTTTCAGATCCTAAATCTATTTTGTAAGTGTGATTTATTATGAATATCTGTTTAAATACACTTCAAAATTTTCTGCTTTAAAATTGTGTTTTAGAAGACTGAGAGAGTGACAAAATATCTGATGATAAAATGCTCAATTAAAAAGCTGCTTTTCATTTTTATCTAATCAGTAACTTGATGCCAAATCACTACTATTTTCAGGACACAAAAAAACCTTAAAATAATAGAATTGATTATAGCCTGTCATCACTATATGAACAGCAGTACAATGCAGTGCCATAGCCATGTTATTAGTACATACTGCCTACTCAAAGCAAAAAATAGCAAAATAACTAAAGTCTCTTTCAAACTAAATCTTAAATTTCCTTTGGCATTTTGGATATTAAATTCCTGGTATTAGTCACTACAACTATGTTGTTAAAGAAACAGGAATGTCCCAGAGCAAGTTTTCTAGTTTCCAGCTGTTTTGTTTTCTTTCTTGTACTCAGCATACTCTGTAAAACCTGAAGGGAAATAACCTTGTTGATTTTTTTTTTTTGCAGTAATAGATTTTCTTGACTCTTAAATACAAAGAAATAACAGGAAATGATCATGTGAAGAAAAAACAGTATAGTTACAAATGCTAGTTAGCATGTCTATATTATTATTGATACTTCACAAGGAAAACTTTGAGAGTTGTCTGCCTCTTCTGAGGATTAACTGATAAATATTGGCAACCAGGTCAATTCTACTTGAATTTGCCTGCTCAGATAAATGTATAATGGAAAGAAACAACAGCTGCAAGGACTCCTGTGAGTAATTATGCTTTTATTATTTTTACTTTAAAGAAAAATACATCGCTTTTCTGAAGCATATTGATACTGAACGTGCTCTGCGTTAGAAAAAACAACCCTGCTAGCCATTAATGGAAAACAGAAGTACAGGGTTTTTCTTTGCTGAGATTATTGTCTTGCCCTGAAGCTAGCTAAAAAGAGTGGTGGAAAGGCATTTATATTGTAAAAGACATTAATATATGGACAGTATTCAGAACGCATCCATAAAACTCAATATTACAAGTACTATTAGCTCATGTTCAATCTTTTCATTATGCTAGATGGAGAAGAGAAAGGTGGGTGAAAGTATCATCAAGGCAGGACATTTTTCTTGGAATACAAAAATAAGTGAAGCCATCAGGTTTTGGAATGGGTCATGAGTTATACATTATATTGCTGGCATTAGTCAGTCGTACTCTCAGGAGAATTGTTTTGAGCATTCTCCATGAAATACCTTTATTTGTGAAATGTACACCCATCTTCTGCCAGAGCTGCTTTACAAACCTTGTGTTTCCTAGCCCTGTCCCCCATCGCAATATTTCAATAGAGGATTGAAATATTGCAAGACCAATAGGTTTTCAATTGTCACATTCATTCTATTTTTAATTCTAGTGATAATTATTATTATTTGAATTCACATACAAATATATAGGCGGTATCAGATATTGCTGTCATCATAACAAATCTATAATTCTTCATGAAATGTCAGTATTTTCTACCCTCCAATGTTCATGAAGGTTTATTCTAATTTTTTGCAGTTACCCAATAAAGCAGATTGAGGCAATATAGGATGACTCCTTTTAGAGGCTGACCTGTGACTGGTGGATATCAGACCCTATTGAATGAAAACATAATGAAATAAATAGGTATGAGGCTGTGTTTTGTGCTGTGGGCAGTATACTGTCTATGAAGAGTTTCAAGAAAGTAGAAAGTGTACTGTCTTATAAATGGTCACACACTGTCAAGGAGCACAGAGGCTATGTACTCTACTTTATAGCCCACTGGCTTGAATTAGTTAAATAACTAATAGTTAAATAACTAGGGAAGATGGGGAAAAGTATCTGCAAAAACCAGAATTTCTAGATAGGTAGTCTCTGAAATTGCTTGCTATCCAGATTGCCTGAGACTGTAGGAGTCCAGTTCTATACCTAACAGGATGACATGGAAATTCCACAAGGGTATGGAAAGGGGAAAACAAACAAACAAACAAAAAACTATTTTTGCTAGCATATATGGAAATTCCTGCTGGCATCAACAATTCATTCTCACATCCTGTAGACCCACTCACGCCCTCACTCACTGAATGTTAAAATGGGGTTTTGATGTATGCAGTACCCATGCAAGCCATTGCTTTGTTTCTAAGGAAACTGTGGTAGGTAACAGAAGGGTAGCTGTGATGGGGGAATCGGGACTGCGTTTTGGGCCATGCTGATGTTCAAATCTGACTGTTATCTTAAGCAGTTGACAACTCCAATATATCTGTCATTCAAATGATCATTCACAGATGCTAAGTCAATAAACATGCACTGAGAAGGCTGAAATTTCAGATGTAAAGTTCCCTGTCGATCTAAGTGCTCTGTTTCCATTAATTGACTTTGTAGGCATTCCTTGAAAAACAAATGATTGAAACAAAATGCATTTTGGGGTAAAATAAAAGCAAAAATCAAACTGTCTTCAGCAAAAATATGTCTAAACACTAAGTTTTGACACGTCCTTTCTCATTCGAAAGCATCATCTCGAGAAGAGAATTCGTTAAGCTACTGCCTCTTGCTTCTAAATTTTTGCAAGTCATAGATTCCCAGATGTATTCCTCTACAGGATTTTCCAATTCAATAACTTTAAAATGATCTAGTTCTGCACAAAGCATGAATTTCCAAGGACGTATAAATTACGAGAGCTCTTATAGTGGAAAATATTCACTTCAGGAGATTTTCATAAATAGAACATGAGCAGTTAGCAAAAATCAACTGCATTCATGTCTGCTTGAAAAACCTATGTTTCTGATTTTCACCTCCAGTGATCTTTGCCCTCATTTCAGTTGTATCTTTTTTTAATCTTTTTGTTTGTTTTTGTAGGTATGGAATTTGGTTTAAGTTCATTTAAAAGGATGTAGGAGAGTTTAGGGCATCAAAAATGCACTGGAAAGCTGTTGGGATTTTATGTAACTTAGACGCAAATCAGGCTTGTGAAGTAGTGTTGTTTGTTGAGCTTCTGACTGAAGGGAAGCATTGTAAAATCATCTGCTAAGGAAACATAGCATTTTAAAGCTGAAATATCATAATGCAATTCCTGACAAAGAGGAAAGTGTGTGAAATATGCCTTCCAATCTGACTCAGTGTCCTGGTTCCAGTTAGGACAGAGTTAATTTTTCCTCATAGTAGCTGGTAGGGTGCTATGTTTTGGATTAGGATGAGAAGAGCGCTGATAACATGCTGATGTTTTAATTGTTGCAGAGCAGTGTTTACACCAGGCCAAGGACTTTTCGGCTTCTCGCTCTGTCCTGCCAGCGAGCAGGCTGGGGGTGCAGCAGGAGCTGGGAGGGGACAGACCCAGGACAGCTGACCCAAGCTGGCCAAAGGGGTATTCCATACCATCTGACGTCATGCTAAACAATATATAGGGGTGGCTGGCCGGGGGGGGGGGGGCCGGCTGCTCGGGGATAGGCTGGGCATCGGTCAGCGGGTGGTGAGCAATTGCATTGTGCATCACTTGTTTCTTACACATTATTATTATTAATACTATTATCATTATCACTATTATTATTATTATTGTTATTATTATATTCCTGTCTTAATAAACTGTCTTTATCTCAACTCACAGGCTTCACTTTCCCGTTTCTCTCCCCCATCCCAGAGAGGGAGGGGGTAGGGTGAGCGAACGGCTGTGTGGTGTTTAGCTGCCAGCCGGGTTAAACCACAACAGCCCTTTTGGCGCCCAACGTGGGGCTCGAAGGGTTGAGATATCGACAAATCTGACCAGAGTGTGTTAAACTAAAATTGGTATAAGTATTGGACCTGCTTAATAGTTGCTAGTCACGATGTTGATTGCCTTAATCTCCAGTCTGCTGTGCCTGTTTTCCAAATTGAGTTTTATAGCGCGTTACTTTCTGTATGTGCTCCCTGTTGCACTGTTTATCCTTTCCGGGCCCTGGTTTAAGATCGTTATGGTACTGTGCAGTGTAACAATGGCTTATGAAATGATGAAATATCTGATCACGACTCTAACCTGGTATTTGTACTCAGCACTGACGTTGACTCTATACTTTGGAAACCATATCTTGGAAACTATTAGCAATTACACCTATTGCCTGTTTTCGTTAGGGAGCCAATCTGTGAAGGGGACAGGGGAAGATATGTTTCCCTACCTGTTCACTCTCCCTTTCTCCTTCACCACCCTCTTATCCCCCGAGCTAGTTACGGTGGTTCTCCGAGATGCTGAATATCCTTGGGATACTCAGACCAGCCTGCTCTTGTTGTTATGTCTCCTGAATGCGCTTCAGGTTTTGTTGAGGGTTAAACAACTACTTAGGAATCTCATCCGGAGATCTGTCTTGAGGCGGGATAGTTGCGAGTGGCAGGGAGTGTGGGAGGATATGGGCAGGTTTCTAGAGCAGTGGTCACCTCCAGTGTTTTGGACATTCACCCCTGAACAACTGCAAAATCCTAAAAAGCTGGCAGAATGCTTGACAAAAAGGTGTCATGACTCTGGCAGTTCCAAAGTGACACAAATCACTGTAGCGTGCTGGGGTCTGGCTTGTGCCTATCGAGCTGCAATTGATGCTACTAGCAACCTAGCTCCAGCCCCTGCAGCCGCTCCAGGTCCAGCTCCTGCAGCCGCTCCAGCTCCAGCTCCCGCAGCCACTCCAGCCCCTGCAGCAGCTCCAGCTCCTGCAGCTGCTCCCACTCCTGTGTCTGGGTCAGAGAAACGAGCTGTAGCAGTGCAAGTTGACCCCGCAGAGGGTATTCCAACCCCTGTGGCAGACCCTGTGTCTGGGTTAGAGAAACGAGCTGTAGCAGTGCAAGTTGCCCCTGTAGACAAGGTTTAAAAATGGTATAGAGGCTCAGGTCGTTTAGAACGCAGACAGTCTTCTGCGAAGTCTGGGCATAGTGAAGACGAGGCTGGGCCATCAAAGGTGCAGGAGACTGAAGATGAGGATGGGGATGTCGAAAAAGCAACAGTAACTACCCGGACTCTATACCAGCGTGAGCTACGAGATGTGCGAAAAGATTTTGGTCGCTGTATAGGCGAGCAGCTTGTCACCTGGCTGCTCCGGTGCTGGGACACGGGAGCCAATTATGTGGAATTAGAGGGCAAGGAAGCCAGGCGGCTGGGATCCCTTGCTAGGGACGCATGTATTGACAAAGCAATTGGAGATGGAGCACGATCTCGTAGCCTCTGGAGGCGTCTCCTGTCAGCTGTGCAGGAAAGGTATCCCTTCAAGGAAGAACTTGTATGTCTACCAGGAAAATGGACCACCATGGAGAAGGGAATTCAGTACCTGAGGGAATTGGCCATAGGGGAAGTAATTTATAAGGACCTAGACGACGCACAAACATCCACAGATCCAGATGCAGTCCAGTGTACACCACCCATGTGGCGGAAGTTTGTACGGAGTGCACCATCATCATATGCCAGCTCATTGGCAATACTAACCTGGAAAGAGGAGGAGAATCCCACAGTGAATGAAGCGACTAAAATACTCCGGCAGTACGAAGGAAATCTCTCCTCTTCCCTACAGGCCTGTGTCTCGGCTGTGGAGAAACTCTCTGAAGAGGTCCACCAACTTAAAGAGAATTTATCTTCCCCTCCACCTGAACGAACCAGTGTCCACCAGCTAAAAGAGAATGCTTTGGAGAAACTTTCTGAAAAGATCCACCAACTTGAAGAGAGATTATTTTCCTCCCCACCTGTACAAACCAGTGTCTCAGCTATTAGGGGTAAACATTCATCTATGCAAGGAAGACAATATGGTGGGCACACACACCGCGCCACCCTGTGGTTTTACCTACGTGACCATGGAGAGGACATGAGAAAATGGGATGGAAAATCTACTGCGACCCTAGAGGCACGGGTACGTGAATTGCAAAAGAATGGGGAGGTCCGGTGTGTACCTCAAGGGGATTTGATACTGGGTGAGAATAGCTCATGAGTTGAATTGTAGTATGTTAATTATTATATAATACTGTATGTCATCACTACCATGATTGCTATATATCATAGATGAAAATGGTGATTAATTACAAGGTATTGGAAAGAGTGTAACCTGAGCATGACATAAATGATATGGAATAAGGGGTGGATAACTGTCCTGGTTCCAGTTAGGACAGAGTTAATTTTTCCTCATAGTAGGTGGTAGGGTGCTATGTTTTGGATTAGGATGAGAAGAGCGCTGATAACATGCTGATGTTTTAATTGTTGCAGAGCAGTGTTTACACCAGGCCAAGGACTTTTCGGCTTCTCGCTCTGTCCTGCCAGCGAGCAGGCTGGGGGTGCAGCAGGAGCTGGGAGGGGACAGACCCAGGACAGCTGACCCAAACTGGCCAGAGGGGTATTCCATACCATCTGACGTCATGCTAAACAATATATAGGGGTGGATGGCCGGGGTGGGGGGCCGGCTGCTCGGGGATAGGCTGGGCATCGGTCAGCAGGTGGTGAGCAATTGCGTTGTGCATCACTTGTTTTCTTACACATTATTATTAATACTATTATCATTATCACTATTATTATTATTATTGTTATTATTATATTCCTGTCTTAATAAACTGTCTTTATCTCAACTCACAGGCTTCACTTTCCCGTTTCTCTCCCCCATCCCAGAGAGGGAGAGGGGAGGGTGAGCAAACGGCTGTGTGGTGTTTAGCTGCCAGCCGGGTTAAACCACAACACTCAGGGAAGAAGAGGAATTTCCTGGGGAAATGTAAACTGGTACAGGGTAAGAGGCCAAGGCAAAATTTAAATTGATATAGTAATCTTTGAGGAGAGATGACTTCCCTCTACTCCCATGGTTTAAATAAGTTAGTGGAAGGGACATAAAATTAAGTAGTGTAGGGGACATTTCAGAAACTTCTTTACCTTCCTGTCTTTCAAAGATGCATAAATTCAAAAAGATCCCTTTTAGGTGACTCTTGTAGGGTTTTTTTTATTATTATTATTTTTTTACTTGATGCAATACCTTGATTTCTGATTTCTACAGTACCTGGACTTTGATTTTTATTTTATTTTTTGAGTATCATAGAAGACTTTCTTGTCTAGACAGTCCAAATTTAAAAGCTGTTTATTGCTGTGTACTTTTCAGATTATCCTATTAAAAATGCTTTTATTGTAAAATATGCAAATATATGTGCATTTATGATAAAGGAATATAGATCATTATCCCTAATAATATTTTATTTGAATAATGTATATAACTATTATTACAAAGGGAACTACACTGCATGTCTCATTTCTTTTTAGTACTTTGAAGGAATGATTGAATTATTCACTGCAATATAGAATAGCTCTGCTATTATATTTTTAAAAGGTGTATCAAATTGCTTAGATGGATTCAAACTCCTGACTTTATGCAAATCTGAGACAAAACCAGCCTCTGCATTTTGAATTAAACTTCTTAGCTGATCCCTCTTCCATGTAATTAATAAAAAGATTAAATCTGGACTGCCTCCTAAGTCAGTTCTCTTGAAAACAGGGACGTATCTATAGCGCTCTGTGACAGCACAAGATATTGTTCCACAAGTGAAAGTATTTCACCCAGAATTGGTGCACACCCGTTCTAATGGTTCGTACGGTATTGACTGAACTCAGTGTTAGCAATAGGGAGCCATCTACTCATGAATGACAGAGAACGTTAAGGAAAAAAAGTTTGTTACTCCAGTATTTCAGAGTGAATGCTCACAAAATAGCATAACAAAGTCATTTTATTTCCTTTTTATTCAAAAGCATTAGCAAATAATGGTAAAATTGGTAAAAACCCAAGCAAAAGAAAAGGGAAAACAACTTAATGAAGTTGAATAGACTGTTTTAAATAACTTCACGCCAGAGTTAAGAATGTTGTAAATACAAGAGTTGCCACTAATTGTTCATAAGAGCCAGTTACTTTTCCTGAAAGTTCAGAAATCCTGTTTTTCAAAAAATGTAAGTTGCCGCTGAAAACATTTTTCATTCAGTAACTTTGAAAACAAATAAGACACAACTTTAAGCCTTGTTTTTTGACACTAGTTTATAAAAATTTAATCCTGTTTCTGCTGATGCCCAAGCATCATGGTCTTTAACATAACGAGCACACTTGAGCATGTTCACTGATTTATTTATTTATCTATTTGGTTGCCAGTGCAATAAAAATGAAATAAGAGCTCATCTGCAATAAATTTAAAGCATGCTCTTTGTGCACTTCTCATTCTCATTTATGATCTAGTATGTTCTCCTTTGTAAATTTACACTGCCTACCCCCACCAAATATTAAATTGTTACATCTCCTTTGAGGTCGATAGTACTTTACAGTAATGCAAATCTACCTCAAAGATGCTAGATATGTACAGAGTAATCATTATTATCACTTTAAAGCTTTAAGATTAATAAATCTTAAATACAGCATTTGAGAGACAAGGTTAAACAAGCTTTTTTCTATAAATATTTAATTTCTATTTTTATTACACTGAAATAATGATATTGGAGTGCAGTGATACATAGTCACCAAAAATAAAGTTTACCAAAATATAAAGATTTGGTTTTTGTTTTAGTTTTTTGTTTGTTTTTTTGTTTTAAGATTGGTAAGTTCTTTACCATAGTTCAGTCTCTACTAGATAAAATAAAAATAGTCTACATTCAAACGGGAAGAAGCCGTTTCTCTAAATAATGACTTATGACTCATAATGCTGAATCTTAGGTAACTGATGATAACTACTCAGTCTTTTATACACTCAGATTTAAGGCAGGGAGAATCAGATGTTAATTTATGAACTGCTGAGTTTACTGGTTCATCAATGGAACTGCATGGGGTAACTTTTGCATCCATCCATTGCAGGACTGGGCAAGTTCTGTGGTGAAGGGGGGGGGGGGGGGGGCGGAAAGTGTTGAATGCTTTCCGTCCATTGTAAAACACTTAAAATCAGGTAAATAACACAGGAGCTGCTGCATCTGGTCCAAGAAAGGTGATATTCAGTACCATTCAGAGCTGTTGTCCTCTTTCAATGTGTGTGTCTACCATCAAAATACCTAGCCAGATCCCTCCGTTCTGGTCTAGCAATACAGAAGTGACACAGAAAGCCAAGAATTTTATTGCCTTTATGCAATTTTGCACTTTAAAAATGTTTATTTTGAAGGAATGAATAACTGTGAAATACTTTGAACAGCTTTTTCATTAAGGTGAAATGTCAGGAGGGAGTATTACTCAAACCAAGCACAAAGAAGAAATTCCTGGCACACTACATTCTTTTCAAACATGACATAAAACAGTGTTTGATTGCTGTGGCTTAAATTGTATAGAAGGCTTACTTCGCCAAAGTTATTTATAGAGCTAGATATTATTATCGTCTTTGGCTTTGTAGTCAAAAATTAAGTCACTGACATCATCACCCCGTAGTCCTTTGATGAATATATTCTAAGGTCTTCCAGCTGCATAATGTTTAAGCATTTTACCTTTCCATATGTCACAATGAGTCAGTCTCTCTAAGCTGAACTTTGTTTAGACATTTATTTCAAAAATGTTTTCCAGGAATTTCCAGGAATTTAAAGTGAGTTTCCAGACTGATCCTTTCTTTCAGCCTCCTGTTCCAGACAAGTATCCAGACAAGTTTCTACCAGTAAAAGAAGTATCTACCAGTAAAATCTACAGTCAGTGTTAAGTGTCAGTGTTAAATTTTGAAACACAATGCCAACCTGAGGAACATCAAACAAGCAGAAACTACTCAGGTCCTACCTTCGCCTTAGGACTCTTGAAAATATACAATTATTCACAGCTTTTTGCCAAGAAAAAATTCACACTGATAAGTTGGGTGGCTTTGAATAGTGAATTAAAAGTAGGGGAAACAAAAGACTTAAAGATAAAAAACACGGTGATAGTACTTCCCTCCAACACAAAACTATCCTTCTTCCTGATTTCCAATTTTTTTTTTTGTTTTGTTTTGTTTTGGTATGGTTTGGTTTGGTTTTCCCCAATTTTTACTTTGTTTCACCTTCCTAAATCGAGTATTTCTATGATGTTGAAGAGATTGTTCTCTAAACAGGACCAAATTAGGTGTTAGAAATCAGAAGCTTGATTCCACTCTGGCCATTTTTGAACATGCTTAAAATTTTTAGAGATTATTCCTTTATGATTTCAGCATTCATCACAGTCCTATTATTTTTACATAGGATTTGGAGCAGCTTTTGTCAATAATTTTTCTTGTGTGCGTGACTATTTTTTTTTAAACACAGTGTGGTTAGAATGTTTTGAGACTGTGGTCTTTATAGCCAAGAGCAAAAGAGGAAATTTTGTCTAGGAAATTTAATTTGGACAAAAATTGCTATTCATAATCAATATGAAGTTTTTCTCAAAAAAAAAAAGGAAAAGAAGTATTCTAGCTTGTCATAGTATCAAATGAGTGCAAAGAGAGTTTGCAGACTTGTCAGGTGTTCACTGTTCTTGCAGTAAGAGTGAAAGGTGAAGGGAGGGACACAGATCTGCAGTGGAAGTTAAAAATTGTAGCTTGTCTTTTATTCCTCTCCACAGAGGGACTTCTAAGTGTGTTCAGTGTGAGGAAAGCCCTCTTTCTTTCTCATCCCAGCACAGGTTTTTGTTTTTGTCTTGGCAGGATTAATCACAGTTTACCAAGGGGAGATGAGAAACCTGGCTTTGAATGAACACTAAACTTCTCATTGCATTACCAGATGTAGCTAGTCATCTCTGCTGCTGTCACACACTGAGCTTCAATAAGGCTAAATGCAGTTTTGATCTCTGATTTTCCTGAGAATATATAGGAAAAGCTGGCACAGCAGCTTCCAGTGCTACCTCATTTGGAGCTTCTATCTAGTCTCCCAGGGCACTATATATAAGTGATGAGGTTTCTGTGGCAAGAGCTGGGGGAGCCACATTGGTTGGGTTTGGAGGCAGGAAAAAGCAATCACCAATAAAAAGCAGAAATCAAGGAAAGGTGATTTTTGTCCAGTAAAAAATCAAACTCATGTTAACAATTTCAAATTCTTAGGAAAGATTTGGCACCTGAATGCAATTACCAACTTGCCTTTACTGGCCTCTTTAATTTTGAATATCAATTACAGTACTAAGTCCTGATGTTATGTATAGTGTCAGTTCCATTCCTTGACAGGTAATCTGACTGCATTTTTCTGACAAAAATATGTATTCTACCTTAAGTACGCTATATGCCAGAACTGGAATAACTTTACAAGCACAAAATATGGTATGATCAGAAAAGTAATAATGTTATCTGTTATAAAAAGAATAACCCTGCTGAACTCTAGTACAATTCCTTCTCTATTCAGGCAGTAAATTGTATTATGACGTAAGGTAGATTTATATAAGTATGTGACTTCTCCATCAAGCAAGCAAAATTCTGATGATTTTTCGAGTTCAAACAATGCAGCTTCAGCCCTGCTGTTTGCGGTGTTTTGAGTTCATCTCACTGACTTGGGTTTTGTTAAATATTGTGCTTGGGCAAATTAAGATCTGAACAGTATTCAGTTGTAGATCTGCAGAGTAATTCGCTACTAGCTAACAAATCATAGTTACTGCTGGGAAGGTGTTGTGTTGTTAAAGTGAGACTTGCAGTAGGTACAACTGCTGAGATAGCTATAATTTGTAACTTGAAGCTTATGGATAACCTCAGTACAAAGATGGATAGCTGAGGTTTTGAGGCATTTATTTTAATCCATACATAAGAAATGGAAATGTTCACATGCTCATGCAATTGATATCTATATATATATAAATATATATATTAAAAAATAAAAGAACAACAAGAAGAAGAAGAAACCTTGACTGGGTTAATATAATCAGGTAGGTAATTGGCAAAATAAGTATGTCCCCATTATGCTAGGTAAGATGCTGTGCTAAGCATCTTCTGTTTCTCCTGGCTTAATTATACATTTCTGTCAAAGTGTGGTCGTACTTGCTTCAAATATTGTGTATCTGGATGTGCCTTGGGTCAACAGTAAAAATAGAGTTCCTAATCAGGTATGACAAAGAATAGAGTAAAAATTACTTTCAGGAGTAATAAAAAAAAAGATCTGTTCTACTTTTAAAGTATTTGCATCTGAAGAGGAAATTCAAATTTTGGCCACTCAGCAGTGGTAATTCGTAACGGAGGCATGGCCTGGCCTGGGGAGCAAGAAGGGCTGGCGGCACGAGGGGTCAGACCGGTGAGGTTGATGTGAATAAACTGGCCCTCTGCGAGGGCTGCTGTCTGGTAAAGTAAGAAACACCACAGCTTTGGCTTGTAAATATCATGCTCAGGATGCTTTTGGTGAACTGAGCTGGTGCTAGGGGGTGAACCAAACACCAGGGTAAGGCACCTAATGCCAATCGTCCCAGGATCAGTGCTGGCGCGGGGACAGATAAGGAATGGCTTGTGGTGCAGCTTCGCAGGCCCCTTGTAGATCTGCTTGTGGAAGCAGGCCTCTGCCCCATGTTCATTGATTGTTCATTAATTCTTTTCATATTTAAGCACAAACGTGTGTTTAGTTTACCTCAGGGAGTACAACAGAAACTCCCAGTCGATTTGGTGTCAGGAGTGCGGGTGCTGCTTGCTGGCAGGAGCCGCCAGACTGGGGCCAGAGGGGAGGCCCAGGCGGCACCACCATCAGAGGTGAGTGATCCTTATCGCCTTGTCTCACCAGCAAGTGATCTTCGCCTCAACCACATCTCCAGGCTGGCCGTTATATCAGTGGTAAGCAAACAGCCTGTTATTTTAGTTTGTGCTTATGATATAAAGATCAGAGGAAGATGAAGGGGATGATTGAAACTGAACTAAAAGGACGTTGTTTAGCCGAATGAGAGTGGGCTAAGTTTGAGGCAGCTGAAAGATCCAGTCAAGCTCCAAAGTCACCTCCATAGGTGACAACGAGTTGTCTCATGTGTGGGGGGTCAAGTTTTGAAGGGATAAAGTCAAAGTTTTGTCTTCTTGGTGACAGCCAAACCTCTCCTTGTGTCCCTTTGCGGTGTACGGGCCTTGGCTTCATGCTGCCTCCATTTTGTGTGGGCCCAGAAGCCACATGGTGTAGGCCCTGAAAGCTTCTTGCCTCAGGGGGATCGAGGCAAAGCTCTTTCTTCTGGGGGACACCCAAACCCTTGCTATCCCCTTGCCATGAACAGGCCTCAGGTTTGTACTCCTTCACAGAGAAAAGACAAAAACAAATTGGGAAAATGGGTTGAGCTTCCTCCTGTCCAGATCCTAAAAGCCTGTTAGGCAACCATGTGCCACAATTAGGGTTCACAACTGGCGAAGAAAAATGGGGGCAGGCAGTGGGCCCCACTTGCCACCAGCAGGACAGCTCTGCTGGTGTCCAACCATTACAGCAGCTTCCAGACGGGGGAGCCTTTGACCTGGATAAATTAACTTGCCTTGAACATAAATAAGCTGAAACAAATGGATGCTTGATTTTCGTGCGACAAGGAGGCAAACAAAACCAGCTAGCTTATTATAGCTAGCTTACAGGAAAATAATGCAAAAATGAAAGAACAAATTGAAAATATTAAATCAGGTGAAAAATGAAAGTAAGGATCCTTCAGCTGCAGCACCTAAGTCTTTCTACCAAAGTTTAGTATCCTGATCCTCCGGTGATGCCAGACACCCCAACTTTATTACAAGGCTAAGGCATAGTTCTCTACAAATCGAATTTCCAAATTTGTGAAGAATCATGTAGAAAAGGGAATAACTCCAAATGAGGCCAAACAAGTGTTTGTAAAAAGAGATGAGAAGAAGCATAAGGAGGCATTTTAAAGACTTGTAACGATGAACGTTTGTGAAGGGAAGAAAGGAGAATGTAGGGGAGCTTCAAATCGTAAGTGCTCAGCAGCGGTAATTCGTGACCAAGGAATAGCTCGTGACACCTCTTTACAGACTTCTTGTAGAACCACTTACGGCAGCAGCCCCCAGTGGGCTGTTCGTTAATTCTTTTTGTATTAAAGCACAAAAGTGTGTCTAATTTACCTCAAATGGTACAATAAAAAATCCCCAACATATCATAAATCCAATTGCTTTTGAGAGTTTTAGAAATGTCCCTTGTGATGAGATGGGATTTCTTAGATTTTAGCCTTCTGTTATGAGATATTCTAACAAAATTAAGTCAGATGCTAAGCTAAAGTTACATTAGAAAGTTCATAAATTTGAGATGTAGAAATGTTTTTGCAGGTCTGGTTTCGCTCTAAACCATTTCTAGTGAAACAGTGGGGCAGCTTCTCCCACATAGCAAATGAAAGCAAATTCCTTACAAAACTAATGTGGAAAATAATTCAAGCATAGAATTTTAATTGTTTACCTAAATTCTTATTCCTATCTGTTTAAATTCCATACAGTATCATACAAAATAATTTGCAGCCAATGTTATTTATGATGCTGTGATAGGAGTACACAAATAACAGTGTAATGTGCTATAAACTCTTTCATCTCCCAAGCAGAGGGTTTATAAGTGGGACCTGTGGTGTATCAATCCAGCTATGAACAAAACTTCCCAAGCAGCTCATGTGGCCCTTTGTGGAGGAGCTTCTTTCTCAAATAGTTTACCGACTCAATCATTTCTAGTGGCAAAACCTGTACTTCCAAATGTTATTTCAGTCAGTGAATATCATCAGTCCTAAAAGTTGCTCTTTGTAGAATCACCTAGAATTTTCCATTTAGGAAGAAACAGTGAAAACTTTCAAAGTAATTCCTCATTTGCCCTCTTTATCCTTCTATAAAACGCCTCATACTAGAATGATGCAGAATTGAGCCTCAAATGGCATGTTGATTCCTAAATCCTTGTCCTTGGAATCCTTCTCCCCTAAAGATATGTGGGGCATGACTGTTTTCAAGAGACTAGCTAGATGCTTTTTACCTAGAGTGTGGGAAGCTAGAAACAAAAGATATCTCCCACCATTGTTACAATTTCTGTTTGATTAGGAAATGTGTACATCTTAGCTCTCAAATATTGATAGTAGAATGACCATTTAATCAACTACTTTCACTACTTGCTCGACTAAAGAACATGGTGTTCAATTTTACTCTGTGTGTGACAAGAAAAATAATTTATTTAATCATTGCACTGGGAAGAATACTGGGAAGGTAGACTTGCCAGAGGAATATTACAGTCTTTCTTGTGTTTGGGCCCAGACACATTGAGCCTACAGATACAGACTGTAGATTTTCAGAGAAAAGAAAACTTTGTGCAAATTTTCTACATCAAATATGGCAGTCTTTTTACTAACAGATTACTCACTCATTTCTATAACATAATGCACTATGGAAAAGCAGAACGTTACCAAAAGCTATTCTTCTACCAAATGTTATATGACAGTCACAATGAGAACACACAAGGGAAGAGCAACAAAATCCAAAAAAGAGAAGTTCCATAGAGCTTAAATATGGACATGAAGTGTTAAACATGCCTGATCTCATGCTGAATTTAAACATACCAGAGGGCTGACAAGAAGGTCCAAAACAAATTGGTTATTTTAGATAAATTTATACTCCAACATTTTGCAAACAGATTTGCAAATCTTGAAAGATCTTGAAAACTTAGGCCTTCTCAGAGACAGAGGAATATGACCATTAATATCTGTGTAACAGAGAATTACATTATTTGTGATATATTCAGTTGTTAAAAACTGTAATAAATAAAAAGGTACATTTCAATTAAATTCATAAAAGGGAAATTACATTAGTAGAACACTGCTGTGTTTTGCCAGATGTAAGGAAAAGCTGCGTGTTTATAGATAATTTTTTCTTCTCAAAGCAAAATAAAGGGCCTGTTTTGGCAACTTGACCATCCTTGTTTCTAGTTCCTGTCTTGTCTTCAGAAATCCTACATCCTTCTTGAACCATCCTCCTGCCTTTCCTCTTCTAATCTAAATTCATTATGCAATTTTATTTTGTGACCTTGCCTTTTTAACCTTCTAGCTCCAACCTAGGACACACTAAATCCTCTTCAGTAATGAGCTTCTAACTTTCTGCTGAGTCACCAGGAAACTGAGAGTATAAAGGTATTGTGAAAGCAGAATCAATTTGTTTCATAAGGCAAATCTCACGAGACAAATTCCCAGAGTAGTATGAGAAATCATGTTGGAACACTTCTCTATCCCTTAAAAAAAGCTCTTTATTAATATTTTTGGTTATTTCACACACCTTTCCAGACAGGAAAATATTCCACAGCAAGCTGTCTGTTACTTTGTAAGCTGACTCTCCAGGTTCCTCTGTGCACTGAGAGAGACTTTTACTAAGTGCAAAATGGACTTGGATTCTTTGTGCTAAGTGATAATTGCAAGAATGACTTTGACCCATACCATCCATTTGCTTATGCATTCCTATACAACATAGTTATCTTTCTGAATAAAATTAAACTCCTCAACTGTTGATTCCTCAACCCAGCTTTGTGAATTTTTCCTTGCTAAATTTTTATAGCAAGAATATGTTCAAGTCATGAATTTATATAGCCTGTGTGTTATGTTGTAATTGTAAGAATATGATCTGGAATTAGGCTATACGGAAGTCTCAACCAACTTAAGCAATATAATTCAGCTAAAGGAAAAATAATATAAAATAAAAAGGCATATAAAATACATTTAATGTATTTGTACAGGAAAACTGTGAGCAAAAATAGATCAGGGAGAAGTGAGACTTTCCCTCTCAGAAATTGAGAACATCTAAAAATTTTCAAATGTGCATATTTGCTAGTTAATATTAGCAATGGATACCCTTATTTTTTTTTGTTTGTTTGTCTTGTTTTGTTTGTTTGTTTGTTTTTTCCTTTGGCTAAAGTTCACAAAATCATCAATATTTTTTTCAGGAAAAAAAAAAATCTGCTAATATCCACTTCTGCAATTGACTTCAGTTGGACAATTAAAACTCAGTTAACCTACCAAAGACCAGTGTTATTAGAACTTTGTAGGACTTATATTTTCTCCTCCAAAGCTAGGCGAAAAATTAAGAGATCTGTGGTGAGCGGGGTGGCCAAAAGGAAGGAGCTGTATGAGGGCCTCTTTACTGACAATGTGAGCTTGTGAGTACCTGGCACCAACACCTTTGACTGAAGAGCAGTGCACATGGGCCAAAAAAAAAAATCTGAGGAGGCATTGTAATGCTGAGAGTAAAGTGGCGTCTGCACAAGATGATTTGATTATTTGTTGGAGAGGCCAGAAAGAGTACAAAGAGGCAGATGGAACAATTTGTGAGAAGCAGGAAAAGGAGGACACCAAACAAAAGAGAGAAAAGAAAGAGTGCTGAAGAGGAGGAGGAATGGTAGTTAGACGTGGGAAAGAACAGACGTGAGAGTAGGAGAGGAAGTAAAAATTTAAAGAATAAAAATGATGGGTGCAAGTGTAAGGGTAGAAAAGGGGAGAAAATAACCAGAACCAACCAAGAGGTGTTAAGTGATATAAAGAACAAAACTATGAATGAAAAGGAAGCAAAAGGTGTCAGGGTAAAGAGCGGAAGCATGTTACAAAGAATTAAAAAGAGGGAGAAGAGCAGGAAGGGGAAGGGGAGGGAAGATAACAGGTGGAAGGTGTGAGGGAGTTGTGCTGAGTATCAGGCAAGAGAATTTAGAAGCACTAGCAGGGTTGTTCAGTTTTGGCATAATGCAGCACAGCAGTGCACATGTGTTTGACAACACAGGTAAAACAATCGGCACAAACCTGCTTGTCCCATAGCTCCACTTAAATTCTTTAGAGACTTTCAGAATGGGAGGAAGAGGCCAGAGTGGATGGAAAATGATAGCCAGAGATCTGGACACAAGTGCTAGGAGACCCACGTCTGCCCTGGCCATCCCTCGTACCACCTTGGGCTGCTAGAGACTGCCAGCACCTGAGATTGTTCTCCTCCCAGTCACTTTATGCACACTCACTGAAGCAATCTGGCAAGGAAAGGAGAAAAACTACATGGAAAAATGAGAGAGAAACATCAAAAGCCTGTCCTTGCCATTTTCATATTGCCTAATTAGAACAACAGTATTTCTGGGGATGGGAACAGAAATGGAGGCTGGACTGGGAATGGGCAGCTGTGAACATTTCTCAGAGCATCCGTTTAGAAAAGGTCAAGCCTCAGAGGGCCCCGTGTCTCCTGATGGTTTCAGTGTTTCTCCAGTCTGGTGGTTACCACAGTGACATAACTATTTTGTTGTGGTTTGCTAAGGAAATAAATTATTTGCTCTCAGTAAATCCCAGTTACCACCTCTTATTCTTTTCTGTGTCAACATGATCTCTTTCCTTTGGTTATTTGAAAATTGTTTGAAATTAAATTGAAAAAATAAATGTTTCATGAACAATTTAATTCAGTATTGCAAAGGGATACAGAAAGCATGAACCCCCGAAATACATCTCAGGCAGCATCTTCAGGTTACTTTTCAAGAACATGAGGGAAATTCAGGGTTCCTTTGCAACAGTTAATTTTCAGATTTTTATTATGAGAAGTAGAAGTATGTCCTGTTTATGTTAGCAATGCTTTTAAAGGTGAACAGAACTTTTCTTTTGTCCTACCACTGCATATTTCCCTCCTTTCTTTTTTAGTCATTTTTCCAGGTTGGCAGCTCAGACAAGCTCAAATGAATCCCATGCAAGTCCCACTGACCTGACTTCCCTATGGCAGTGTATAGACATAGCTCTCTAACGCTGAAACAATCTGATTTTAAGTTGCAATCATCAGAAAATAAAGAAGTGGCCGTGTCTCTAAGCAGTATACCATCTTTCTTCTGCTTTTTGGATTTAGCATTGCTTACTGTACAGTGGTTAGATAAACAATTTCTGATATCTAAAGCAATAGGTATGGAGAGAAAGACTTCTGAATGAAGTCACATTTCTTTAGTGTAAATCTCTGAAACTAGTGAATTTCATAGCATACCAGGACTTTGGGATCATTTCATGACCTTTTTCCCTTCTTTTTGCTTTTTTACTATTAAAAAGCAAATGCCAACTTTCTCCAATAGCTGCAACCTGTGTGAGTTCAGCACTTCTCCTTTATTGACAGCAGCCTTAGGCTGAAAATATCTGCGGGGTGTAAAACCTTGTGATCCTTGCTCAACAGAATTATGCCAGCAGAAGTCCTTAAAATTGACACATTACCCAGGAAAGCTGCATTTTTCTCAAGTGAGCTCACATAACCCATTTACCACATCGTTACAGTGTGATGTCTTTACTACACACCTTCACTTAACATGAGGAGCGTTTTGCTACTGCAGTATCCAACTATGCTGGAGTAGTAAAGCATTACTGAACACACTGAAGAACACAAACGCATACTATTTCACCACCTTAAAAGCACCTATATGGGCAGAACAATAAGCTCCATCATAAGCAAGTCAAACAAAATGTATGTTTCCCAATTTCTTCTAATTTTTTTAATGTTATCCTTTCCTTAATTTACTGAATGTTTATTTGTGGTAGTATCCCTACTAGCATTATTGTTGTTGTTGTTATAACTGTTTCTATCATGCTCATATTTTAAAGGAAAACTAGTCTAAATGAGGATTCTGTCAAAGAGATTGTATCAACTATCAATTAGCTTCTTTCCCTTCATGCTTTGAAACAAAGTTGGCTTTGAAAAAATCTCATTCTGCTAAAGGTAATGTTGCAGACTGTCACAATCTGATTAGTCAAAGCAAGTTAATTAATCTTCAAATGCATATTTAATCACACGTCCTATGCATCTCAGCACAGTTCAAGCATTAAGTCCATTAGTCATTACCTTTCAGTAAAAGGTAAAGTGAACAACATCTAAGATCTGCAAAGTACAAATTTTAATCAAAAGTGCATTAAAAGTATATCATCTGGGGATCTGCAAGGATGAACCTCCAGATGACTGTCCTCATGACAGAGGAATGTGGCTGAAAGTTTTTATTACGTGACGGTTGCTCTGTGCCTGATCTGAATGGGCACAGTTCAAATACAGTGGCAGGTTTCTATTTCACAGTTACCACTGAGGGGCACACATCTGTAATTTACGTGGGCAATTCAGTCTCCAGGCCAAAGATCAAACTAAGAGCAGAGTGGTGGGACACCCAGGCAGGGCAATCTGTGCTGCCTTTCCCTGTGAGGCGTTTTTTCTTTCAGAGTTAAAAACACAAAAAACTTTTCAGGGAACTTTGAAAACTCCTGAGATAGATCTCTCTCTTCAATTCACATTCACAAAGTACATTACATTCAATGTCCATTACCTAAATATCCATTTACTTCGTTCATTTGCCTTAAACAGGGATGTTTCTGCTAATGCTTGCTTTTTTGTTGCTTATAATCTTTTTACTATTTTAAGGAGATATTATCATTTTCTTATTTTTAATGGGACCAATTTATAAACTCAGCATTTAGACAGAGCAACCCTTAAGAAGCAGGTGTCTGTTTTAAGAAGCCAGTTATAAAGGTTTTTTTTTTGTTGTTGTTGTTGTTTTTCCCTTTACAATCTTCTTTTAAGTGTAGCAGCTGTCTGTGACACTTTTAACTAAATAACAGGAATTTTTGATTTTCTGCTCAATGGCATCCTTCCTAAAAAGTCAAGCTTTCAACTGTTGCATATTTTAGTGAAAGTGTCACAGCATTTTCCATAGCAAGATGCTGTGATGTCATTATTGTTGACTTTTGATCACCGCGGAAGACTACAGATTGAGAAAAGCCTCACAGGCAAAGTAAAACAATAGCTAAACACGTTTTAATTTGCACAAGCGTACTATATTTCATAATTTGTTTCTACATGCAAGTTTTTCTTTAACAAACATACAGCAAATGTGTGACATTGATGGCGGAAGATGTGCTCATTCTGAGAGCCATGACGTTGTATGAATCAACTATTTCTTAGCACAGCTGTTCCTTTAACATATGAAAGAAGCTAACTTTCTCCACTGGCAACTGGAAAGGAGTTAATTGGATTCTAACCCACCTATAGAGCTAATTAAGCAATTAGTTATAAATAAGCACTTGACAAATGCAAGACTTAGACCTTCTCCAGATGAAAAGTTGCATAGTTGCAGCTTCTGGATGTTTCACAAGCCTTTATATGGTTGGTAGCTATTGTTTAGAAAGGTACTGTTCTCAATTTAGGTTATGCTCTACTGATTTTTTTGCTTAGTTGGTAGACTGAGCTATTTCAGTCATAATATCATTGTTAAAGTTCTCGTAGAAGCCTTTTCTATGTTACTTATGTATTATAAAGAACCTGAAAACTGTTTGATGCAGACCTAAAATAACCAAAAAAGTATTGAGTCCCGTAACTGGCTTCTTATCCTTGCCTTAAGGAGAAATGAGATCTATGAGGATAAAAAGTGAGAATGCTTTTAGTATTGTTATCTTAAATTTGAAAGGGAACCACTATTGCGTAGATATGACTTTTCCTTAGAAATGAGGAGAAGGATAAAAGTAAAATGCAACAAATGCTTATCTTTGAACAGAGTGGACTTCAGCTAAGAATTAGTAATTACAAAACCACAGCCCTTCTGCTGATTTTGAAGGGTCTGTCATTAGAAAGCTACAATGGGAGAAAAAAATGACTCTAAGAGGACAGTCTTTGAGAAGGATGAGTTAAAGAAAAGTCATCAGAAAAGCTTTTAGTGACAGTTTGTGCTGCTTATATAACAGGATGTATTTGTCATGAGATGTAATTTTTGCGGAATGGTCTTTCACATCTAAACAGTTTAAAGAACCAGGGAAGACTAATCCTATATGACAGCTAACAGGCATAGCCAGTGTATTCATTGTCACAATACTTTTTTAATATACAGCTTTCATTTCCTTGCTGTCTGTCTAATCAGGTATTTTTAGGCGTAAGTAGTAGAAAATCTGGATTTTAGAAACTGACAGCTTTTTTGTGAATGCTGAGATTAAAATTATCATATAATTTGAGTAGATGTGTAAGATCATGTACATGAATTCTGGATGTTACTTGGAAACTCCTTTGGAAGCAGGTTATTGAAATGATTATGGGAAGATTTCTTCCCTTCATTTTGAAATATCTGGTGCTGTCCGCAGAGAAGCGAGTATGAGCTTGACAAGATAATGGTATAATTTAATTAGACTCTGATTTGTGTGACCACGTAGTGTGGTCGCAGTTCCTTCTTTGAAGAACTCCTTCCTGCTTTATAATTACCATTCTCTCTGATTGCTCGAAAATCTCTTCTTGCAAAAAGTGTGCAGCTCTTTAAAGTTGAGCTGGGGATGAGTCACAAAGCACTCAAATCTATCTTTTCTCCTACCAGACTGCTACACATCAGGTGTAATTGCATTTCTTCCATGTGAACCTTGTTGTGGCACGTGAATCAAATCTCTGGGATGCGGGGGGAACTCAGGCAGGAGCAGTGTGGAACAAGCAATTTGATGTTGACCCTGAGAAGGTGACATCTGAGTTTACAAAGGGAATTTTAATACAGCAGCAGTAAACCCCTCTGTGAGTGTGATCCATTAAGAATGCAAAAACCTTTAGGTTTAAGATCTGCTATTTTTATTTGTACAGGGTAAATGGGATTTTATTTAAAAATCAAAAACTGGTTGGTTCTAAAGCAGATAAGTATAACTTCAAAAGCCCATGTGATCCACTTCGACAACTCATGGAGGTCACATAAATTATTTTTCTAGGAATTGGATGTTGAAAGAAATGTTTCTTGTGTGTTTTGCTTCTGCATTTATTAACCTTATAGTAGGATCCCACAGCTCTCAGCTGGAAGCTATTGTAGCATTGTGTCTCTATGTATAGGAAACGTGATCAGAGTGAAGCAAATAAATTTTTATTAAGTTTTGATTTAGGTTAAAAGAATGATTTTGGCCTACAAAAGACTTGTAGGAGAAGAGATCGACTCTGTATAGTGTTTAGACAGTTTTTATGAATCACTGTTGTTACTGTTGTGCCATACAGGATAACTCAGGGAACAGACAATTGCCGTGTTTAGTCTGGGAGACCACCTAGTTTCAGCTAGGCAGTCTTGCCAAATGAAAGTTGGCAAGTAAGCCATTACAAGTTCTGCGTGAAATTAATAGCAAATAAAAAAAAAAAAAAAGTACAAGTATGAAAAATTGAAAGTTGTATTTGAATATTTATAAAACCATTTGTTCTCACCAAAGTATTGGATTTATGGATATTAAATCACCTAAAACCAACCAAGTCTTAGCAGTTGGAGTGAAACATTTCTCCAGACTTCTAAGCAGTCACAGCTGAAATACCGGTGCCAATGCAGCCATGTAAACATTGAGGTGCGGGTAACCACGGGCTTCCTCTTCTATTGTTTAGTTCTAGAGTACAGCTCCCATTTTCAACAAAGTTGGTGTTACCCAGCCAGCCAGTCAATCACTTCCTTTGCCAAAGCATTTTCATTCTGTTCCTCCCTCCATTATCAAATGGGTAAACAAGTTTATCGTGTTTATGGAGAGCGAAGGTGCATTCTGTTCTGCTGGTTACCAGGACAAACATGGTACAGAAGAATCCTTCAAAGCATCCCCTGTTTGGATGAAAGCCCAGGAGCATGAGAACTGATCCTCAAGAGCCCTGATCTCAGCCTCTCTGGTACTTAACAGCCAACTTACCATTCCCGCCAACAGATATTATTCAAAGACCACGTTCTGAATGACTAAGGGAAAAAACACCCCCATCTCCAGGCTGCAAACTGGCTGGAATAAGCATGGATACATAAAGGTATTGTTATTTAAGAGCTCTGCATTGCACAGGGCATATTATATGAGAACTTTTTTCTTTTATCAGTAGCCTTCTAATTAGACTCAAGTGATTCAGATTGCTCCTTCTAAGTGTATACACAAGAGAGAGAATTTCAAATTTACAAGGGTATACTCCAGACCATGGGCTTTATACAGGTGTTTGTTGAAAGGCTATCTTTCCCTTTCTCAAGGTAAGTGTAGAAAGTAGTAAATTGCTAACCAAATATTACTTGGAGCATACTCCTCCTCCTCTCTGCTAGCTGGCCTCTAGATGAAGGGGGGGGGGGTGTTGCCCTTAACACCAACCAAAAGTGCTCTTTCCTCCTCCCGTGGTTAGCAAAAGGGTCTCTCTCTCCCTGCAGAACAAAAAAGAGAAAGAAGAATCACTGGGATTTTTTCTGCTCCCAGAATTTTGTGCTCAGCTTTTGCACAGAAAGAAATCAGAATTGGGTTCTTCCCCATGGCTGACGTGTATTCTACAGTAGTCACAGAAGCCTAGAGTTCTTTGCAATAGATCTTGCTTTTGCTGTACCCAGTAGGGAAACTCCCATGCTTCCAGTAATGGAAGAACTGGGTCGTTTTGATTTAGTAACAATGCACCTTGAACTCTATATATTTCAGTGGCCAATCCTAGTATGCAACTCACATTTTCCTAGTAAGCGTTGGCCTTCCATAAAGAATGTTAGAAAGATGCAAATGAGAAAATAAATTCTTAATCAGCAGTTTGGTACATAAATGCTTACTAGGCTAAAGATCCACAGAAATTACTTCAGGTCATGCAGATACAGAACCAAAGCATTATTTCGTACCTTAGCAAGCTAAGTGAAAGCCTTATTCACAAGCCCAATCTTTAACTGATATCTAAACATTAATGTAAGACAACAAAAGAATTTCTTGGTTTCAAGAAATGTAATTGAACTTGCCAGAAAAATATATTAATCAGATCCACCTCTGAGCTAAGTTGTTGGGCCCTGTGTCCTATTGGGTGTTGGAACTACGCCACTGCTGTTTGTACCACTTTTGGATTACATGTGAGGCTATAAGAGAATAGGTGTTTTACAAGATCCCTTCCAGGGAAAAGATATCTTCCTTGTTGCCAAAACAAACAAAGCTACTAACAATGTAGGAAAAAATATGCTACTCTGGAAGAGTATTAAATGCTTCAGTCTTCTGTTCCTCTTTTGTGTGATACCGACAAAGACATCTGTTTCAAGATATGATCATCTTAACACAGGTCCTATTTTTGCTACATGCTTAGATTGCCATCCTGTTTTCAGGACTATTTAGGATTTGTCTGAAAAAAATACCAAAGATGGGAAAACATGAAAGTAAAAAATAATTTGTTTACCTAGCAGAGTTATGTTGAGGGTGACTTAACTAACAAATATATTAGCTTAAGTCTTTCTTCTGTCGCATTTTAATTAGTCCCTTCTGCTTCAAGAGAACGTAAATACCACTGTTTGTTATCAGAGAGGAGAGAATATTGGCACCACGAAGGCTCAGCTGTAAGACTTATCAAAGCTGGGAAAGTTTAGCTGATATAAAGCAGATTTTTGCTTCGGGATCTTAA
The DNA here is from genome assembly GCF_040182565.1 of Anser cygnoides. Classification (NCBI taxonomy): domain Eukaryota; kingdom Metazoa; phylum Chordata; class Aves; order Anseriformes; family Anatidae; genus Anser; species Anser cygnoides. The sequence continues at coordinate 49,786,736 of NC_089876.1, forward strand.
TTTTAGAATGTGTTAAATGTTGTAAAAGTTAGTCAATCCTTTTTCTGTATGATCTGTAAAGCTCCAAGTATTTGTTAATAGTGTAACATGGGCAAAATACTAGAGTCCAGATAGGACCTTCAACAGCACATTTATCCAAGAGATGTATGGGATTAATGTAACTTCATAGTGTAAAGATAAATATTAAATGATTGAATTTTCTTGAAATTTTCTTAACTTTTTTTTTTTAATTTAAATCTGAATTTGTTAGCTTATATTTCAGGTTAATAGAAGATATGAGTAGAAGATACAAATCCCAGGCTGGTTTCTGTCTTGGGGTGTGTTCTGATCCACACAGGTTCTCATGCTAGTTGGGTTGTTTTAGCATTTGAGTGTTTCCCTGAAGTGTATTGAAACACTTTGTCTACTATGTGATTACTAGCACATCTTTTTTCTTAGGGGAAGGAACAACATGTAATATAGTGTTTTTGCTTTGGAGTCCTGGTTTTGGATGTTTGTTTTAACGTTGTTGGTGCTGTTTGTTTGGTGGTTTTTTTTTTGGTCTTTTTGAGGGATGAGGTTTTCCTCTACCATCTTCCTTTCTTCTTTCCTCCCCTTTAATTATTTAATGATTTATTTTTGGTACAACCCACTGTTACGCATCAGTTAGACACACACGTACTTAGTCCTTGTTGAGTGGTTTTGTGGCATAGAAGTCAAGAAAACATAATCCACTGGTAAAGGTGACGGGCTGTAGAAAGGAGGAATAGCTAAAACCCTCCTAGCCTCCTCTTAGGTTAGTCCTACTCTACTATTGTGTGAGCGTATTGATTTTTGGTGCTACTATGAAAAGATCAGTGATCTGTAAGTAGCTTACTTTGTGCAGAGCTCCATCTGAAACCTATAAAACAAGCACTTTAAGCTCTTTTTTTTCAAGAGGCCTCCCTGAAAGTCTCTTAGGAGGTAGTTCAGGAGGACTTCAAAGAAAGAGTGAAGAATTTCTGGTCAAGGAGATTTAATCTCCAAGTGCAGAAGTACATTATGATGTCTTATTTTGATGTTAAACATCAAGATATGCTAAGAATGATAGTAACATCCCTAACAAATAGTTCTTAGTTGCAGATTGCTCAGAGACTCAATGGGACAGCAGCTAGACCTTGCTAGCTGTGTTCTACGGTGCAATGCAGGCATGGAAAACAAGCTGAAGACTTTTGCTCCCAAAATTTCACCAAACCAAGTAGACCTTGAATTCCCAAGCTCCTTTGATGTTGCAACTTACTAAAATAATCACTTTTTTTTCCTGTATTGTGCTTTTGGAGTCTGTTTACAGTAGGATTTTAGTTCCTGTCCTGAGCAAAGCAAATCTCCCTTTTGTCCCCTGACAACACAGATCAGTCTTGAAGTGTGCAAACTGGATTACTTTTGCTCTACAAGTGATGCACATCAGTCTGTAGGGGCAGTCTCAAGCTGATCTGAAGAAAACTTCACCCCTGAAACACACACAGCATGTTTTGGTTCCACTGCACAATCTGTTCTGCTCCACAAGTCTACTTTTACCTTATAACAAGATGTTAACAAAATAACATAGTTACAGTCTTAGTCTTGTGAGAAGCTGAGCTCTGGTTGGTTTGGCCAATTGCTTTGGCACTTCCCAGACACTCCATGAGGACAACCCTTTGAAGAAACTCCAATTCTTGGCACCACTGTGCTAAAACCTGTAATCAGAAATATGAGAAAGCAGAGAGTAAAGTAGATTCCTGGAGTCTTTTTGCCCAGTCTTGGCACTGGAGAAACATGGTTGGTCTCCATATTTTTACATTTAAATAGCAATGTCTGTAATTATAGTCACAGCTCTCAATGTGTCGGCAGTAATTAAAGCAGACAATTTTAGCTGTGAATGTAAAATACAAGAGGAAATTCTCAATAACATGTGTTTATATCAGATGTACTAAGATAAGCAATAAAATAAGTACATTGGTACAGATCCTCAGTATATATCAGCATAACTTTGTTCTTTGCAACAATGATGGATCAGTCCTGCTCACCCCATAATAAGAGATCTAAAATGCAGGTTGACAGTAAATGTTGGCTCCTGTTGGGTCAGTGTTTTCCAGAATGTATATTCTAATATAAGAGAGTAAGGCTGTTTAAGCAGTTGTTGGTGTGTACCCTTTAATGAAAGGAAAACGATGCTGTCTTAGACTGAGATTTCTGGGAAATATTATGCCTAAGTGATTCAATAGTGGAGGAAAGGCATCTAAGATACTGGAAATTCTGTCTTCTGCAAGGTTACTCCTTGTTAATCTGTTGAGAATAATAAAACATAATATGCTAGACCTTGATTCCTAAGATCTGTGAATGTCAACAAAAAATTATGCAGCATTATTGGTCCCAAGGGCTTGGCTGTAGAGGATAAAGTAATTTTTGCAAACAAAGCAACAATAAAATATTAATCTTCTGAAGGAGGCCTTGCAGTACCTAGAAACTGGCTTGATATTTGTTTTTCTGGAGCTTTGTAGGTTTACTGTTCACAAGTGGATTTTCATTTTTGGTAGATAAATAACTGACCACCAGTCAGATTCACACAGGAGAGAAATTACAAATTTTCTTTTCCTTCCTTTGATCTGAGAGCTGGTTCAAGGCTGCCGTGATCCCAGCCCAGTTCAGCTCATTTGATGACTGGCTTCAGCAAGCCCATTCGGAAGCTGAGGGCAGCCACAATCCATTGGCACATTCGCATCAAAGGCTCTCCACATGCCAGAGCTGGAAGACCACAGCATAACACTGACTGTGCTGCATGCCTGCTTCCCCTGGAGTCATCTTAACTATGGGAAAACCCAACAAACAGAATAAACAATCTTCTGTTTTCCATCTGCCAGTATACAGATAAATAATTAATTGCTAGAGAGAAAAAAATTAGTTTGTGATCTGAAATACATGCTGTGGAAAAATGCTTTTCAGTCTCTGGACCATTTCAAAGGCATCTGTGAAAGGCAACTACTTGCTAGTAGGCTTAAATTTGCTCGGATTTACACCTTCACTAGTTAGCACTCCACAAATCCAAAAACTGTTGAATGCTTCTGCGGAGAGATTTTGTGATGCAGGGAAGGGGCAATCTGTGGGAAGTGGTTTGGTCCTGGATCAAAAGAGAGATCACTCTGCAGCACGTCCCTGTTGCTGGCATGTAGTTTGGGTTGTAGATACACAAATAGATGCACTATTTTGAGGCATGGCAGAGCAGTTTCCAAAAAAATGGCCTAAAAGTTTGAGAATATTGCAAATATTCTCTCTTGAGAAAGCAAACAATGTATTCTCTAGAGGTGTAGAAAGTTAGTCACTTGCAAGAAAATAAAGATGTGAAGAATAGTATAGTAAAAAGAGCTAAAGATGTCAAATGCCTGGGGATACAGCAAAATAACAAAGTAAACACTGCTTTTTCAAATTGCTGGATATTGTGTCTTTGTGCAGACAAGTAAGTGTATTAGTTTAAATAATGTATTACCTTTTGCATAAAGGGAATTGTCACTGGAGGCAAAGAAAATAAAATCACCTCAGAAGTGTTGCAAGGATGTGATCTACAGTCAGCTTTTGAGCGAGCCAGTAAGGTCCCTCCCTGATGGAAAGCACGCTGCTGTGGATGCCCAGCGATAGGTGAGCACAAACTAAATTCTTTTCAGAGTTGCCAAGCTGTGAGAGTACGTCCTGCATGAGAGGACACTCAGGAGCTTAATGGTAGAGGATATTCAAGGGTTATTACACCACTCTGCTCCCTGCCATCTCACTAGGCTAGGAGCAGTAACTGTATCGTTACAGGTCAAAATCTGTTTTCAAAAATAATCATTTCTCTCCTTGGCAGCCTTGTCTGGGTCTTTCCTGAGACATTAAAAAGAGCGATTTTCAAAACTTGCTGCAAAATTCTTAGGGTAGATTTGCACCTGGACATCACAAGTATATCAGCCGGAGACTTTCAAGATGTAATATTTCACCTGTAGTGTGGGGGCAGAGGAGGAATGATGAATTTTTCATGATTTATAATAAAATTCCTGAGAACTAGTCTCAAATGTCTCATTTCAGTGGATTAATGTAGTTGCTCAAGCTTTCCATAGAGCTGGACAGAGAAAATTAGTATGTATTTCACACATTGAGGATACAGGGACCAAGAAGGAAACGGGAACTTGATAATAATTCCAGAAAAATGGCCTTCAAGTTTCTGCAGCAAAATATGCTTCGTGTTGGAACCTTCTGTTTTCCAATATGCACTTGCTGTTGGTAATAAGTCTGGAGATGCCTTGTTTATTTTTTTTATACAAAGCTTTATCTGTTTTCTTTTTTTAACTACTTTTTTCTGCTAGTCTGTTTTGTGCTGATCCCAGTCTTCATGACTCACGTATCCAAAAATATGGTGGTGTGCAGAAGTGTAAGTTTGACCTCTGTGTTCTCCTGCTAATTTTTTTATCACTTTCTAATCTACAGTTAAATGATTGGAAGAGACTGCTTTGCTGGCAAGTACAAATTAATGGAAGACCTTCTAAATCATATTCTGATTACAGAGTCTGATCTGGTCTGTAAACCATGTTCGTGTTACATGTTGTAATCTGCTTTCCATTCACTCCATTCTTTCAGACCAGTTTGTGTTCCTGGAATCCAGGCCAATCCTAAAATAATCAGACAGAGAATGTCTTCTTGGCTGTTGGCCACTAAATGGTGGACAATGAAGCCATTTAAACAGAATGAGGTTTATCCACATAGTACAATTTGTGATGGAAACCAGATTTATTGGTTAAATGACCTGACCCTTCTCACAGTTGGGCTCAACTTGGTTAATTTTGTGAAGGACTGTACATCCCAGGGCAGCGTGTCCTGTGACAGAGTAAATGATCTGTCGTATATTTTAGATATATCAGAGCAGCATTTAATTAAAATGCATACATTCTGTGTAATGTAACAACAGAACTGAGGCCAATCCTGGCTCCCAAGGAAATTATCTACACTAACCAAAAGTAATTTTCCCTCCACACTATGTAAGTGTTTCTTTTATTAAACTTATTAAAACCATTTTCGGCTTTGATGTTCTGCAGCTTTTTGGCTGATGTTTTCATCAGACAATATTCATCCTCCCAAGGAATACGTTCTTCTTTCAGAGCAAATACTGGCACTACTTAATAATTTTCCAGTTTTAAATTAACTGCACTGAAAGTGTTTTAAATTGACAGACCTGGAAATGCACTTTATCCACAGAGCAGAAATGGCACAAGCTGCAGTACTGCCAGCTCCTCTTCATTACCCTGTGCTAGCACCTGTTGAGAGAGATGGCAGCCCAGTTGTTATGCTCACCGAGTCCTCCTTGTATCCTTCTCAGCCAGAATAGTCACCAGTCTCCTTTCCTGTTCCCACCAGTTTTAATGATGCGTTACTTTGAATATCCTTATACCTATTCTGGCTGTGAAAGTTCATCGGGGCTGTGGGTTTAGAAGCTAGTCCTGGAGGATGACTCCTTGCTTTCTCTCATGAATGAGCATGATGGAGAGAGTTGTAGGGAACTGATTTTAAGACAAGTTAGTAAAGAAATTTGATGTAGTTCTTGGAAGTAATCATTCCACAACAAGGACCAGGAGAGTCTTGGAAGCAATATGAATAGAGTCCTAAGATTTCTTCAGTGACAAGATCTGTGTGCTTGACTACGTGCAATGACCGTTTAAGTGCTTGTTCATTGTCTCATTTACAACTACAAAAAAGTAATAATTAAAATGTGCAGCTACATAGTATAGATGCAATTTTTAAAACATCAGACACTTCAGATATTGTGGAGGGATAGACTTCAAAACAGACTTCCTTTTTTCTCTGTCAAGCACTGTTAGCAATAAAGCAGCTTCTTTAGACTGGCATTTTCCAGTGCCCTATTATCGCATGAAAATGTGTCATACTATCACTTCCAAAAACATAACATCTTGACTATAATTAGATTTCTCATCTCTGCCATTTTTAACAGCTAGAAGGTTCCACAGCATTTTTCTATCATGGTTAGAAACTTTCTTCTTTTATCTGTCCCAAGCATGAATATGACCCCCATATGCTCATTTATTCCTATGCCAGTACTATTGTATAGCTGTTTCCTATCTTTAGTTTCTAACCCAGTGGATGTTAAACCTACAAAGATGAAGTTTATTTCCCTTTGGGCTCAATTTTTTTTCCTATCCCTAATTATCTGAACTTCTTTTCTATCCTATTATATGAACAGACTCTCTTCTACTAATTGTCCTTACAGACCTTCCCTGTTTACACTGGCAATGCTTTAAAAATTATTGTCCCAAAAGTTGGATGGTTACTACCTTTAATTCTGTGTTTGCAATGGAAGTAAACTCTTCATGGGGTGTGTGAACTGAGAAATGGACAGCAAAGGATTAATAAACTGCTTAATGTTCTAAACTGGACTCATTAATCTTAAGAAAACATTGGATCTGAAAGTTAAGGAGGGGACAGAGCAGCTCTCTGGAAGCTGAGCTGGGAAAAGAAAATAAAAAAAAAAGTAGTCTAGCAATGCTTCAGATAATTTGCTCTTTTAAAAGCGCAACCTAACAGAGGCTGGGGGGCTTCTGCTAAATATGTTCACTGAAATTAGCTGCCCCAGCTGGAGTCAATCTGAGAAGCTAAGTGATACGAACCGAAGTTTGCACATTGAACCACGGTAGCTTTCTGTTTTGAGGTTTTTCTAGAGCTGAGCTATGACCCCAGGGAAGAAGCAGCTCTTAGTGTCTGCAGTGAAAGGGTAATTCTGAAAGGATTATTAAGACACAGGAAACATGCAAAAGCACAACATGGATTTTGATATTTAATGTACTTCTACATTTTTAGGTTCACTTAAAATAACACATAATGAGGAGTCCCTGGTGGGAAAGAGAAGTGAAATTGAATGTGGGTGGCTATTTGGTCTTGTTTGGTCATAAATATTTTTCCTTAAGAATAGCTTAATAAAATTATCAAAACATGTTTGAACGGTTCTAGTCTTAGACAACAGTGTCATGGCCAAATTCTAACTCAGGCTGTTAGCATTGACACTTTCCCTGTAACTTGCATTGGAAGCAACAAACTTCCTAATTTGTCTTAGATATCTTATGGGCCCAGCAGAAATCTGCCATATAATGTGCCAATAATGTGTCACTGAAGAAAGGCTGATGTAACTATTGCATGCTGCTGTGATGGGAGAAGAGCTCTTTGAGAGGCATTTATGTAAACATTGCATAAAATGTGAAATGGTATTTTCTTGTTCTCAGGGTAAAAAAACACTTTAAGCAGTATTTATACTTTGTCTATTGAGAAATCTACCCTTTAATTACTGGTATGTGATAAATTTAATCATGTTCTAGACTTAGGCTGAAGGTTCAGTGGATGTTTATATTTCTATCATCCATTTTTATTTCTATTACAAAATGTTACAGATTTTGTAATAGAAGTACCTTTATTGCCACAGATGCTGCTTGTAAACTGAATGCTTTGATTGCTTTAAGTAAGATCTACAGTTCTTAGAATCACAGAATGGTTTGGGTAGGAAGGGACCGTGAAGACCATCCAGTTCCAACCCCCTTCCATGGGCAGGGACACCTCCCACCAGACCAGGTTGCCCAAGGCCCCATCCAGCCTGGCCTTGAACACTTCCAGGGATGGGGCATCCACAGCTTCTCTGGGCAGCCTGTGCCAGTGCCTCACCACCCTCTGAATGCAGAGTTTCTTCCTTGTATCTAATCTAAACCTGCCCTCTTTTAGTTTAATGCCATTTCCCCTTGTCCTATCCCTACACCCCCTGACTAAGAGTCCCTCCCCAGCTTTCCTGTAGGCCCCCTTTAGGTACTGGAAGGCTGCTGTAAGGTCTTCCGAGAGCCTTCTCTTCTCCAGGCTGAACAACCCCAACTCCCTCAGCCTGTCTTTGTAGGAGGGGTGCTCCAGCCCCAGTTCCAACAGACAGAAAGAAAAAAGAAAAAGGAAAAAAAAAAAGGAAAAAAATCAGTGTATTTGTTTTTTTTTCAATATTCAGGATAGCCTTGGTAGGAGATAGCTTTCACATAATTCTTCCAATGAAAAGCGCCGTATAAATGACAAAACCAGGGTCCAAAGTGGCCGGTTATATTGAAGAAAATACATGATTATTGACTCTCCGTATACAGAAATGACACTGAGTTATGCTTGTTCTCTTATAAGGCAAACTGTCACAGCTGGGTCCTCATCTTGACTTAGTTCTTTTAAGTTCCTCTGTAGGAGTTTTGTTCTGTGACCTACAAGGAATTCATGGAGACAAATTCTTAGTCCTCACAAAAGATAACATACAAACAGATACAGGAGCAAATAGCAGGAGGTAAGCTTGTCAGTGGCTAATCCTTCCACTCACTCCCCCGCTCCCACCAGCAGGTCTTCAGAGTTGAACTTTTTCCTGGCATCAAAATTCCTGGTGCAGCTTGGATTTCTGCAGATGCATCCTAGATCAATAGGGTATGAAACTGTTGCTCACACTCTGGGACCTTAAGTACCTATTACAACAGCATTAATGTCTTTATGTGCCTGGAAAAGAAACAGACTGGATGAAAGTGGAGCTCAGAAGCAGTCGGCTGCCTTCAGACCTGCCCGTGAGCGGTGTGGGGACCGGTGTGATGCCAGCTCTTCGCCTCTGGCAGCAGTGGATACAGAACACATGGGAGGCGTTTGAACAGCCGTATGCCTGTCGGTCTCGTGTTTCCCACGCTTCCTATTGTTGCAGCAGTAAGAAGATCTCTATATATGTATATGTATCTGTTCATGAAGTCTGTTTGTGCAGAGTGTCTCTGCGGACTAGGCGGAGGCACCAAACATGTTTTCTGCCACTTGCCTCTTCAGATACTGTTGGCTATCTTCTCCTCTGGCTGTTGCTCCCCACTCACACTGCTGCTTGTGGTCTGAGCACTAACAGCCCTCCAACATTTTGACCTTTTCTTCTGAAAAGAAGGTTCATTTCTGAAGAGCTAACAACAAATTCTTCTTCTATCATCTAAATAATTCTTTTCCAAGACACTCTCCTATTTTATTTTTTTTTCCAAAGAAAATAAACTGTCATCTTGCTTTATTAACCTCTCATCATTCTGATCATTCTCATGGAGTCTCTCTTTGTCTTTAAAGAATATATTTCAAACTGAATGTCATCTTGCCCACTGAGATCCCACCAGTATCAACTAGAGTAAAAGATGAACCCCTTTCTCATATGCTTATTAATATATCCTGGCATATCATGTTGTCTTTTCTGCAGCAGTGTTAGCTGGTTGATTAATTGGATTTTTTTGGTTCACCATGACAACAAAATTGTTTCTACTATACTGCTCCTAGCCAGTTATTCCCTCCCATGCACACTTCATCTGTGCTTCTGTCTGCTTCTAAAGTATAGTTTTAGTTTCTGCTGGCTTCCACCTTTTATTTCTGGACCATCCGTTCTGACATAGCAGTACCCTGTTGATTCTCTTCTTTAGAGATACTGCAAAACCATTCCAAACTTTTGCCTGCTTGTTCTGAGAGTGTGCATCCCTTTCATATTCAGGTAGTGAATAATGGGAGATCATGAACATAGCCATGAACAAATAGGACAGCTAACTATGCTTGCTTTACTTCATGGTGAGACTTATACAATAACGTCGCCCAAGTCTTTCTACTTGCTTTTAAGAATGTGACAGAATTGTACAAAGTATTCCTACAGTCAGGGTATAGCTACAGACATGATTGTGCATTGGTTGTGATGAGCAGTCTGTTTGAGGTGGAACATCTTGCTTGGTTCTTTAGCAGGAATTAGGAGGTATGAGACTTCATTAAGACATAAAAGACAAAGAAATGGAAATAAATTCAATGGTAATGGTTAACCAAAGGAATAGTGTGTTTTGTCTTAGAAATTTGTTCTTGGTAGAGTTAGGGCATGTAATACTTCAAGTAATGAAGAATTCATGGAAGAAAATCAGAAAATTGTGGATAATTTATTCTTTATTCATATCTGGTAGCATTTCAATATTAAATATCTCCTGTCATCTTCTAGATTTGCCAATAAAGTCTGTGAATAACGATAACGCACAAGGATGTACTTGCGGCAAAGAGGTTGGAGCAAGCAATGCTTTCCTGGTTTTTTTTTGTGTGGAACATCACTTTATCAGGAAGTTCTCTTGGTCAATTCACTTCTTTTCTGGTTAAAGATATAAAAAGCAATTCTACAGTGCTTAAATGAAAGCTCTTACCTGATCAGATTCCTACTGCTCTGAGGGTATGAGTAATTGGTGAGACCCACCTTGAGTTTCTGTTGGAGCTGAGACTGATGTAAAGCGTAAGAAACTTGAGAGAAAAACTTTCTGCTCTAATCAAAGCCTGTTTCAGCCACTTTTATTCAGCTGGGTTGTGAAGACTAATCCAGTTCTAATATAGCGTGCTCTTGTGCAATACATTTTTGTTCCAGAGGCTTCTGTGAAGTCTACACGGAAGCGATATTGTTAAGGCATTATCAGGTAAAAGTACTGTATATTAGATGTGCATGAAGGCTGGCATGTTGTGGTTCCCCAGTAATTGACACAAGCAATCTTCAATGCAGCAATGAATGGGGTTAGGGTGACACTCTAAAAGTCTCCCATTTATTTTTCTATAGGAATTTGTACCAAGCCAGCTGTAATTTTTGAAATCCTAGCTGACAGAAAAATGTTGTACCTTTACAGGTTCTATCATTACGGTATGGGTATGACTGAAACTAAACAGTTCAATCTTCTGTCTGACCAATGACGAACATGCTTAATTTTATTGAATTACAAAACTGCAATTATTTAATTCAAAATACTTATTCACAACTGCTCAAAATTCTTCAGATAAAAATGTAAGGTTTTTTTTTGTTGTTTTTGTTTGTTTTTACCTAACCCAGCTTTTTTTTTTAATGAAAAAAAAGAAAAACAGCTTAAATACTTTAAACTTCACCTCTATTTCTGCTTTAAGTGAAAGTTTAATGAGATTTCCCCCTTTCTGAAAATTGTATTTCTCCCACATTGAAACTAACAAGCTAGAGTTGAAGCCTTATTAGTTTATCTTGTTTGCTATTTGTTAGTCACCAAGGAGTAACTTGTTTCTCTAGTTATTTAGTTCTCTTCTAAGTTTCACACTCAATGTGCTGAACCTGATACTGAAGTAAGTCCAGGCAATTTAATGTTCTCTGTACCAGTTGTGTCTGGTTGGTGATTTAATAGCTAAAGCAACCCTATCAGAATTCTTGCTTTAAAGTCACAGCTTGAAAATTTACCATTCTTTAATGGATTAACGAGGACAGCGTGTTTTCTTGTACCTTGTCAAACATCTACTCAGACCAACACCACTGAATTTTCAAGAGTCTTAAACCATGAAAGCACTGTCATCTGCTTTGTTTCAAAGCCTTTTTATGGGTTTTAGCACAGAGGAAGGTTTCCTGGAAAAATGAATATGTAGTTTTAGCCTGCTCTACCCTATTAAGATCTAGTTTGAACTCCAGTAGGGTTAATGGTGACAGTTTTCTGTTGCCTTTGACAGGGACTGGATCTCATCCCCTCACCCCTCCTATTCCTGCCCCAGAGAGAAGGGTCATGAGTATGCATAAGGAATTGCTGTCCTCCTTCTGTCAGTGATGTTCAGGATTTTACTGCACATCTATGTATTACGTAGTCCACTTGTTTATGAGTGAAAATGTAGTTGTATCCATTGCCTATTCTGTGTCATGAAGCGTTCCTTCTACTGAAAAATAAGTGGCTCTTTTCCTGTGATTAATTGCTGGCAATAGGGTTGCTACAGAACCATATGCAATGACAGATGACGAAACGTTGTTATTGCAGGTATCACCATGGCTGCTCCAAAAGCAACACACAGCACAATTCCATTTGTATAGTTCTCTCATGAAATGGAGGAAATGCAATGCTATTTTTAGCTCACTTCAGCAAGTATGCAAGGATCTGAAAGAGTTCACTAAAAAAAAAAAAAAATGCATCTCCGGAAGGATTTGCTATTCCTAGCAAATCACACTCCTTCCAGCGTGTTTTGGCATGCCATTGGGTAAAAAACCAAATCAGTATATTACACTAAGATGAAGATCTTCTGAAGCAATTGCTCAGCAAATGGTATGGCTCAAGAAGACAGCTTGATCCCTAGCTGTCCTGCAGGAGGGCAGCGTTCTTTCCAGTAAAACTAGTAAAAATAGCAAAATGCTAGAGACTGCAGGGATAGGTAGGTTACAAAATCACAGTTAGGCATATGTTATTGTTAAAATGCTCGGGCAATTTCTACATCAACAAGGTGAGTCAACTGCTCCAATGCTGGGAAGCTGTGCTGCTCGCCTGGTGCAGCCCCAAAGCTGGCTGCTCAGGGACATGCCGGCTGCCTTACAGCCCCTGCATGCATGGGTTGAGGCAGGTACTTTGGCCAGTTTTCTGAGATCTCCCTTCTGTTTCAAATGCAGCAACCTCAGATTGATACCCAAAGACTAATACCAGTTCAAGGTAAAGGCGCAGATTTACTGGAGATCTGTCTTAAGTTTCTGTGGGAGCGTGATGTTATTTTCACTTGTTGCTGCAGATCATCTAGTTGTTGGCATATTGACAGTAATGGAAATGATACTGTAGAACAGCTAGTCTTGGAGACGTTTTTGCTCAAATCGCTGTCTCTTAACTTCTCTTCCTTCTACCACAACATACACAACACAATTGGATTTAACATATTTGTCTTCCTTTCTTCTCCCTTCTAATTGTATTTTGGCTGAAGCGTATTTAGGCTCCTTTTTTCTCCAGACCTTGGTTTCCACTTCTGCCAAACTAGAAATCACATAGAGCAGCTCTACAACTAATGAGAAATGCATTCTGTGCTTCATGTGCCATATTTTCTGTTTAACCGGAAAAGATTTTGCTGCTATATGCTGCCTAGAAATGCCCACTATATTCTTCTTGTTAGTATCTATTTTATCTAGTCATACAATAAAGGTTGTAAATAATTTTTACAAAGTTCTCAGAAATTTGAAGAACACAAATCTGAGTACAATTATGCTCGATTTTTTCCATGCTAACCAGTTGTTTACATGTTTCCAAGCAGGTTCTGGAGAGGAAAATCTTAAACATCATGCAAGGTGTAGAGATCATCTCAAAATGCACCCAAGCTTCTATGTGCTTATGTTGTTGCACAAGTTGCTCTGTTCTTTAGAACAGGACAGCCTGTTTCTTTGAGTGCTGCTGGCTTGCTCTGTGGGTTGGCATAAGGAAACTAAAGCCATGATCCTGCTTCATTCTTATTTTCTTTGGGTCAGAAATCCATTTGCACTATACAGGTGTATCACAAGAACATGATGTTTTCCCCTCTGTTCACCTCCCATCTGTCCTAAAACAGTGTATAAGCTCAAATCCTTTATGGTCCATAAGCTCAGATATCCTGCAACTGCAATTATTGCTAACTAAGGAGCCTCTAGTCCTCTGCTTTTGTTGACTCTCTTGAGTTTTATTACGGATCTTGTAAGTAAGTGTTGAATGAAAACTGTGAAATGTAAAGTAATGATGACTTAAGAATACAGAAACTTGAAATGAAACAAGAAGCAAAAAAAGCTACGTTTTAAAATCAATTTCTTTCTTTTTCTCTCTCTTTTTTTTTTTAATTTATGATTTCTGAATACTAAGGCTCGTAGTAAGAGAAGGAACAAAGGGTATACAAACTGTAAAACAGAACAGGTGCTCAGTCTGCAATGTGCCATGTCTGCCAAATAATTATAAGGCAGAATACTGAAAAGTAGAATAGAGGAGAACCCTAGTAAGTTACTGGGGAGGAAAAAAAAAAATAAGAGGGGAAAAAACAGCTGAGAAAGAAAATGTTGATTGTTTCATGTCCTAAAATTATAATTGTCTCTGAATTTCTGTTACAATGACCATTGCCCAAAGGTGGTCATTTTAAAAAGAAACAAACAAACAGACAAATCCCATGCCTATAAAGTGCAAGCTGAACTCTGTCCCTAGGACTTTTTCTTTATTTAGACATGTATCTTGACCACAGATTTCCTTCTATTCTTGTAAATTACTGGTTCACAAAACTATGATCTTGCAACCCTGCTGCCCAAGGATTGCTGCTGGCAGTATCCTGAGCACACCGTTTCTCATTGCTACCACCTTATGGGCGCTTAGAGTTTGTAAGTCTTCTATATGTGGAAATGTCAGGATTGAATTAAATAAGTGCTTCATTGGTAGGCTTTGAGCACAACTTAATCACTTTCTTTAATTCTGAAAGTTAATATTAACTTTTTTCAGACGTAATCATTCCTTACTCAGAAGAAACAAACCTCTAGGAATACAAAACATCCATGCACATTTCCGTGCATCATTTCCCTTATCGACTCTGACCACCTGAGACAGGCCAGCCACCAGGCATCTTCCCGCCCACCTGGGAGCCCAGTGAGGCACTCTTCTCTTTCTGCAGCTCTGGCTCGGTCCCTTGCTTGGTTTCATGGTCAGAACAGATGTCTGTTGCGAAAGTTAAACCTCACACTTTCATTCTGTCCCTTAACACTTGAGACTAACACTTTTCCAAGTGTGTAAAAATGAAGGTCTCAAAATCCTGAATTTGTCCTGTTTCCAAGGAAATACCACAGTTTTCTAAAGACAGATGAGGCTGGACAGGTTTCCCTAATTCCAGCCATCCTGTTGTTCACATGCATCCTCCTGACAAATGCCCGCGCTTCAGTGACCTTTGTCTTTCCCTGGTCGGAAGAAGATGTGAAAACAAAGGGTTGACTCTGTATGCACGAATGAATTATGCATTTGATAATAAAACAGTTTAATAACCTCAACTAGAAGTGATAAACTGCACACAGGTGTTCTTCTTAACTGACAAATCCTCCACGTTAACTACTCAGACTTTTTTCAATAGTATTCTGTTACTGTGAGAAAAAAAATTGTCATTGGAGTTTATTCCATGTTTAGCTAGATTTTACAGTGAATTATCTTAGATGAGACAGTCCCTGCAAAAGAAAATGAAAAAAGTTATTAAAATCGTGTCTACAGCCTTTTAATGGATAGATATAAATGTGCTAATCCCTCTAGTTCCAAGAACCATCAAAGCAAACACACATCAAGTAGCAGAGGTTCATAAGACCTTTATAAATATCCCTTTCAAATATTCTGTTAGCTATATATATAAATTTACAGTCTTAAATAGGCTTATGTATGCACAAGGAAAATAGATTCAGCTCTGGCTTATTATCATGAAACATTGTGACACATCTATTAGTAGAAAGTAATTTCAATATCTGTTTATCTAAAGTCAGTCAGTACCCAAAGAAGACACCTTTAACACAGCATGCTTAATTAACAGTGTTAGCAGTATGGATCATGGATGTGAAGGGGTTTCTTGTCTTTTTCTTTTCTGTCTTGGGGTACTTTCGCAACATATAGGTGAATGCTGGACTTCAGAACAATGAAGTAAAACATCCTTCATTTCCATATATTTATCCAAGAAAGTTTCTTTGGAATATTTTTCTTGGAATTTTATGGGATATATTATTTATGATCATGATTACATCTGAATATTCAGGTTATACATGAAAAATATATAAAAGAGGTCCCTCTGCCACACACACCTTGACTTTTCAAATTAGCTTTATTCTGGGGCTTTACAAAGACACTAGTTGACCCGGTTTGATCAAAATTCCTTCATAGACGAGACCCTGCAATACTCTGCTAGGCCTACAAATGCATCTGCATTGCAGTAATATGAAGAACCTTTCCTTGCAACTGAATGCTAATTGAAAAATGAGACCATATGCACCTGAGATACATGCTATAGAAAACCTGAGGGTAATAAATTCATCTGTTTAACACAAGTGCCTTGGAAGAACTTCGATGTAATAGGAAACTAACAGCTTAATTCTTCTGCTGTTACCCAGACAGTGTATTTTGTTCTGCTGTAAATATTCAATTCTTTTTATTTTGTAGTTTGAGGCAAATTGTTATGTCTTGTATTCTAGTCCAAAGAGTATTCTTCTATTCTGAATGGGAAAGTTCCCAAACAGTTCACATCTACAGAATTATTAGCACATGCCTGTTTCCACAGTATCTATAACAACACAGCTGGTTAGGACAATGAGTCAGAAGGGCAGCCTTCCCTTCGCTTTCAGATTTTGATGAAATTTCATAAGAAGACACCAGGGAATTTTTTTTTAATTCATAAATAAGGAATGCCGGAAGCAAATTAACTTCAGTCAGTCTCTGTTCATGGTCTCAAACCCTCACAAAAGTCAGCAGGAGTATCTGTCCTTAAGGAAAATAAAGAATCTTGTTTTATAGTTTAAAACCACATTAAAGCATTAAAAAAAAAAATGCTTTGCTATTTTTATACTACTTTAAATACTGTACTATTGTATTCCTTCAGACAGTAACAAAAAGTAGCCCGTAGTTCTTAATGTTTAAAGGTAGCTATTGTCTACTGTTTCTGCATCCCTTTTTGTAATTTATATCATAATTAAACTATTTGAGTATGCATACTATTTCCCTGTCTTAACTACTCTATTACATATTGTCATGCTCTGTGAACAATCCAAAGGGGACACTGTTAAGCAATAACACCTAAAATACTGCTTAAATCTCCATGTTCCCTTATGTCTTGTATAGTTGTGGTTTTTTATTATTATTATTCCTTTTCTTTTGAGCTACTGATAAAATATTAGAGTTCAAAAGAAAACCTAGAAGAAAAGCCCTGGAAAAAAAATAACCAAATATTTCATAAGTATATATGATCTGTTATTAATTTCTCTGACCAGTATTTCTGATGAAGCAAGTAACAAAATCCATTCCGTAACAATCAGTTTTCATGTTAAAACTACTTTGATTCCCACATTCCTCCTTATTTGTAAGGCAGTTTTAGACACTCTGTGGTGATGGTTTGGTACCTTTCAAAGAATCACACTGTTATTTCAATTTGCACCTTTTCATCCTAGCCATTAACCACATATTTTCATGTTGGTGTGGTCTGCTCTTACCAATCTTTAACGAGGACTTCCACCCCCTTTTCAGCCACCAATTATTTTCAGAACGTAAACCCCACTTTTATTCTTCCTTTCATTTATTAGGCTAATAAGTAGGCTCTTTGCTCGCCTTTTTTCCTAAGAACAGGCTTTCCATTCTCCTGAATCCTAGTAGTTTTTCTGTGTACCTGAATCTGAATGACTTGGACTGGTACTCAGGGTACAAGAACTGCAAATAGCACCACCTGTAAGAGTATTAATATTTTCATGCTATACTAGAAAAAAATACCTCTGAGAAAATCAAGAAACAAAAAAAACCCTATAATTTCAATTTTTTATCAAATCTGTGTTGTTCAATAGTAATAGGAAAACCGTGTTCCTGTTTGTTTTCAAATGGTCAAAGCATGCACAAATTAAACTCAACAGCAATATCATTAAGTTCACCTGATTCAACATATTTTAAAAATTCTCAAAATGGACATTGTTAAAGGTTGGGCAAAAAATACCTTTTTCTTTTACCAAAATTCTAAATATTCCGCATATAAATCTACTGACCAAAGAATTTCATTGTGTTGATTTTGGATGGAATGACCTTCATTTCAGCCAAATTTAGCATGACCTCAATAGCTGTGGTGTATAACGTGTCTGAAATTGGCCACAAGTTTATTCTGTGTATCTGTGAACAGAATGGTTAAAGTAATGACTTTATATGTTCTGAAATGCTGAAATTGCTGGTGGAAAAGACAGCAGAGCTGTGAAGCTGATGAGAGTGCCTCTGCTGTATTTTATTTTTCATTTTTTATGTTGTGTGACCTTGCCTTCTTCCAGAAAAGCCATTCTTAAAAGCAACGAAGATGAGGAATTTCCTACAGCAGAGGAAATAGCCTCCAACTAAGTTGTTCACTGTTAATTGTGCAGTTGATTTTCTTCTAAAACTTTAAGCTGAAGTTGCTTTGGAAACTTCCAGACATTCTTCATTTTATTTATTATCTTCTTCATCCTTTTCACATGCAACTTCTATACACCTATAAATTGACTAGTCACCTCACAAATAACTGAGATACACAGTTACTGTGTTTTCTGTACCAGATATAACACAGTGTAGCAGAACACATTGTCTCTACAACAAAATTAACTAAAACTCATTACTCCCTCAAATGGGCATTATTATTTTTTTGACTCAGGAATTACTGGCCAAGTGCATGATCATGAGTAAATCATCAGTGTCTTCTGCAGGTCTGTTTTAACTGGCAATGGCACCTCAGGAATTACTGTCACTTGGCAAGGTGTTGTAGAGTCTGCAACACCTCCTCACTGGAGATCTTCTCAGACCATGGTGGTGAAAAGAGGACAGGGCATCGTTGCTGCTGAAGGCAGGGTCAGGGGGATATCTGGGGCAGAAGATGTACAGTAGAGCTAGTGAGGAGGAAGAGAGCCTAACAACAGTGGAGAATTATTCAAAGCGTGAAGTGCTGTGAATATAGACAGGAAACCTAGTATCTAGGGAGATAGAGGAGTAATAAGAAAAGGAATAAGAGCAGGTAGCAAGAGTTAAATATGATAGATATTAGGTGCAGACAAATCATTTGGGGAATTCAAGGTTTAGACAAAATAGATGAAAATGCAATGAGGGACAAATTTAGCAAAAGATTTCACAAATAGAACAGACAGAACACCAACAAAGGTATTATAAGATAGTGTCATTTTGAAGGAAACTGGCGGAGAAGAAGAGACTTTTTCAGTGTAAGTCATAAGCAAAGCAAACAGTTCAAAAGTAACAGAAATTTTTATTTTTATACATTTTTATAAAGATTTTTATTTTACAAGAAGGACATGGTGAATTACCTTAGTGAGAACAGGCAGAGTGACAAAGACAGAAGCATTACTGGAGAAGAAGACAGCAGAGAGTAAATTATGCACGAGAAGTAATGGGCATTCTGGGGGAAGGAAACAAATAAAACATGGGCTTGTACAGGCAGGTAGTGTTAAGAGGAAACAATGTCAAGGTATAGATAAATATGGAGTCAAAATGTGCAGGACAGCAAGGAAAGGAAAAGGATGTGGCACCAGAAGGAGCAGGAGAGGCAGCACTTAGAAAGAAACATAACACAGCCCTGGGCTAACAGAAAGAGAGGGTGCTCTGTTCACAGCATATACACCAGCTCCAGGGACTCAGCCCCAAAACGTGGGGAAAGAGCAAAAGACACCACACACAAGAGACTTTTTCCCCCCAGGGTGTGGCAGGCACCCCACAAACCACGTCTAGGGTCACGGGTCCCAGGAGAGCAGCAAACAGCAGATCCTGACGTAAAATCTAGAGGAGGGCTACAGGAAGGAGCAAAGTGGATTAAAAAAGGAAGGAGTAGAATAAGGAAAAGAGGGAAGACAGGAAAAAACAACAGGTTTCAATGGTAGAGTAGTATTGCTATAAATACTCTAAGAACTGTAAAAGAGCTCTGAGGAACACTCTGTGCTCTGCTGTATGAGAGGGAGAAGGAGCTGAATAAAGGGAAAATTAATCACTCATGAAATAAACAAATGTTTTATTCAAAGCGCAGAATTATAATAAATGGTTTCATTAAATGTTGCTCACTAGATATCTTATGCATGCGAGACTTACTCAAGTCCTCCATATCTGTAAACCGTTTTGTTAACCAGTTGTTAGCTTGTGACTCTGTTAGATACTGAGAGGTAATATTAAAAAGGAATAGGAGACAAGACTTATCTGCCATGCTGGTGCCAATACTCTGTTTAAAGCTCGTTGCTGACATTATAAATTGCAGGCTGGCCAAATGGTAGCTATGCCTGGTCTTTTTGCTTTCCCCCTCCGCTCTCCCCATCCTCTTAACATTAGCAATCACACAGCAAATAGACTCAGCAGAAGGATTTGATTACTGAGGCCACACTTTCATACCACCTCATTAGTTCCCACTCCTTCTGAGAAGGTTCAGTGAGTGCTGCAGAAGGTCAGTACCTTAAGAGAATTGTTAAATGCTGTTAGGTCCCACTGCTAATTGTTCTGTACCTGTAAGCATCTAACAAACAACAAGAGAGTTTATTACGGACTGATTAATATTTTATCTTGTGAACTAGAGTGAATTTTGGAGTGAATATTGGTTTTGCACGTGTAATTCCAATTTTTAAAACTCAGTATTTGGGAGGAACAAAAAGTATAGATTCTAAATACATGTGTTCATATTGCATTGCCATTACCCCATACTTCAAACTGGTGTGCTAAAATGCAGCTGCTGTGGTACACATTTTTTTTATGCTAAGCTTCTCCATCTTTTCAATGGGGTCAAAAGAAAAGGAAGAGAAAATTAAATAGTTATCTTCAAAGCACACCTTGCACTGAGCCAATATTTGACCTGAAACCTACCTTGAGGGAGTTGCTGAATCAAAATAACATCAATTGCTTAGTATCTATTTCTTAAATGTAAAAAAAAAAAAAAATTATATAAGACGGTATATGCAAATAAGTATAATACTATCATTTGGTATGTAGACAAATGGAGTAAGATATGTATACTCATAACATTATTTTATGACCTGAAATCATAGAATTCATTATGCGCATCCCAGATGAAAAAAGTGCTTGAGTATATGCCTAACTATAATCATGCAAATAGTTCTATAATATTTGAAAAATTCAAGACACAAGGAACCAAATACACATTAGAATATGCATTATGCAGAAGTATTTTCAGATCAGCATTTGTTGCAACTCTCCATCTTTGTTAGCAGAGACATTCTATGAAGTGCAGGCAGGCTGGATTCAGAGCCTGAATGAAAGCGAATGCTGAGAGAGAGAGAAATGTTACATCTTTTATGTCTGTCCCACCTATAATATAGCAATCAGTGAGGGAGTATTATAACTGTTCAAAATATGATTATACCATTTATCTGGAGTCAGTTAAGTTCATTCAGATGAGTCTTTCATTCCAAGGATGCCTTTAACATGCACGAACATTTTTGGCTGAGGTTCTTGGTGTTCTGTTCACTGTTGCACCAAGGTAGCATAAATCATAACTACGTGCATTAATCAGAAGTCTTCATCACCTACAGCCCCCATCTCTGTTCTATTAAAAAAAAAATGAAGCAGAAGAAAGTGCTAAAGGACACTCTAATTATAATCAGCACACCTGACAGTGACAGTAGCATGAAGTTCACACTAGGATTTCTTGGTTCACATCACAGACTCACATAGACAGCTGACCACCATTATAATCAACTCCCTAACAAAGGTTCTTTGTCATTTTAGTGCACAGGCAAATCCTTTGTTGGTTACAAGGTTCAGATGCTTGTGTGATATACAAAAAAAAAATCTTTTTTTTTTTCTTCTGGATGTACAAACAAGAAGGAGAAATAAGGTTTAAAAATATAAAATTTTTTAAGGCTTAGTGTAGATAGAGAAAACTCCATGTCTGAAAGACACTTTTATGTGACTGGTGAGGTAGAGAGTCATCAGTGAAAACAAAGATGAATCCTATTCAGCTAACAGTTAGCAAGATGCTAGTGGCTTTGTGTAGGTGACAAGGAAAACAGAAAACAAATCTGTTAACAACGGAGGAAATACTATGGAGAGATAAAGATGGAACAAGGTGCAAAAATAAGAAAAGTGATGAGTTTGGGTTAATGCTACCAAGTAGGCTGTTAGTAATTGAGAAAGGGATTTTGTTGTTTTAAGGGAAATTTGCACTAACTGCAGATGTTAATATGCACTGAAAATGCTGCTGTGTCCCCAGAAATGAGAGAAGACAAGACTTATTGGCAAAATGAAAGGAGGCTCACGAGTGCCAGAAACTTCTAACAGGTGGCTAGAAATTCAGAAAGAAATGGAAAGGACACATTTTTTATCTTGTCTGATTTCAGTACCTTACCTTAGTCAGAAAGAGCTCAGAGACATTAAACAGAATTTCTTGGAAGAGCAAGTGGAAGGAGCTTTACTGTTCCTGGCCAAACTTCATGTTAATTATAAGAAAAACTTTGGGGACTGAAAATCCATGAATGGTTTAGTGAAAAGGTTATGATGGAAAGAAAAAATAACATCCATTCAAGAAGAGTTTTGCAAGTCTGACTGCTCAAATCATTGAACTATTTACTTTTGTTCTCTTTGCTTTTAATGATATATTAAAACATTATAGTGCTGTGGGATCTGTATAATTTTCATATGGTACTTCAGAGAAGTGATTTATGGGAATATCTGAAATGAAAATTACTGTATAAATCAATGACCTTCACCTCCTTTTCTTTTATATAAGTTAAATTATCACATAAATAGAATATACTTTGAAATATGGCAAAACCAAGGATAGGGCTAACTTGTGGAAGAGTAGTTCAAAGTTCAAACCAGAATTCCTCCTATTCTTCTGTTATAACAAGCTTTAATAGTTTGGTGTCTGCATGCAACCTGGCCCATGCTTCAGTCAGGAACTAGAAAATCGATCTTCTTTCCTTGTGCAGCCATGTTTAGGCCTGGCTTACTTGCCTTTTCTCATTACCAGTTTTTCCTATACTACTAAGCTGTGTCAGCTGCAAATAAAATTAGCTGAACTGTCTAGTAAGAACGTACATATTGTTGCTGTACAAATAACTAACAATGGATAATTGTGGCCATAGCTTCAGTGGGTCAAGATGGTACCTTCTGGATAAAGTAGTCATCATTGCTACTCTCCAGTGAACTGTGGGGAAGAATCAACAGCACCTCAGCTAAATAACATAACAAATGTAGTTTTGATAGCTACGACTGTGCCCATCACAAATATCTGTGCTATTGTGTAGGTAGGTGTGAAGAAATATTCTTTCAGAAGTATGTTATTTTTATTCTAATCGCTTACAAAGCAACTATACTGCATTATTGGTTTTCTTCCTACACACCAGAACATTTATCTTCTATACCATGTTGGTCTAGCAAAAAGTAAATTTTTAAGTATCTTTAAATGACATCACTTCTTGTTTCAGGATTCTGAAACAGTCTCAACTGCTGTTTCCCTAAGCAGATGGTAGAAAGAGAGCTGGTGGGGCCATCAACCATATGCACAAGGCTTTAGGGTTCATATTTTTGCTCTCTGATCCCAGTGGCTGTTGTGCAAAATGCATTTTTCTCCTGTCCAACCTCTAGGAAGGTCATGAAAGGTTTTAAGGAGTGGAAGTTTGCCTTAAATCCCTGTGAATGAGCTACCTGCAGTCGTGATAGCAACAACCACAATTTTGTTAAGAACCCACATCAGTACTCCCGATTCAGACTCTGTAGCT
Source organism: Anser cygnoides (assembly GCF_040182565.1). Lineage (NCBI taxonomy): Eukaryota > Metazoa > Chordata > Aves > Anseriformes > Anatidae > Anser > Anser cygnoides. Next base: position 49,809,960 of record NC_089876.1, read on the forward strand.
GAGTAATGTTGCAGGAACAAGGACTGCTTGAGAAGGCACTTACATTACTACCTAAAACGTTAGGTTTTATCTACCACAGACAAAATCAATCACTTTTCAAAGCAACAACCTTACTTAAGATAGCAGTTAAAGAAAATTTAGCAATGGTCATCAAAATCAATGAACTAATTTTGGATTTAACAATTCTAAGACAATAAATAAATAAATAAATAAATAAATAAATAAATAAGGGCAGTGCAATTAGCAGATGCTCAGCATTCCTGGTTCCAAATCTTTCATTTTAATTCATCTCTACTACCAGAAGTTATTCTGTTTAAAGTAAATTCTGATATCAGGCATTGTGCATGAGACGGCTGTTAGAGGTCTAAAAGTGGAAGACAGTCACTAAATCAAATATATGAACATTGTCAGTGACTTAAAGCAGCAAATGTCCAAACATTACAACAGGAGATACTCAAATAAACTGTATTGCAGGGAATGCCGGAGCCATGTTGAAGGAAATACTCATCAGGAAAGAGTTTCCTTCAGTCTTTTTCCTGTCTAAGAATTCCCAAAGTAATTATTCATCTCCAGTGCCTTAGCTTACATGTCAATGGAAAAGCACCTTGGTTTAAAAAGGACTTGCATTTTAATGCTGTAATTTTGCATTCAAATCTTAAATGTGTTTAGCATTTCACATCCTGTTTCATTCTTTCCCTGTGGTCTGAGATAACTTCATTACTTACATATCGAGCATATCTTGCTATTATTTAACATACACTTTTAACTAAGCAGAAGAATGCTTTATTTATTTTAGATCTCTGTAATACTAAAAATATGTAAATATCTCTCAGTGTAGGTGCCTCTTTCTAGACATTGACCTCACAGTCCAGACTAAAGAAATGCTGTTAGCTTAATGACAGACTGTTACTCAAAACTATAATAAAAAGAAGAAATAGAAGCTTTAATTTGACTTAACCCAACTATTTAAAATATTTAGAAATGGAAAAAAGAATAGGATTATCTGTGAAATTCATGTAAATGTTTGTTGTTTTTTCAAAGGAAATTTTTACTCTAATTTCCTAAACTAAATTCCTCTGAATATTTTTAATCAATATGAGATAGATATGTACCTCAGCTTTCACATTGAGATTAATTTGCTAACAGTTTTAAAGTGATTGGTAGCTAGCATTAGATGCTGAATTTTTTTACACTTACCAGTTAATATTTTATTTGAGGCTCAGTACAATTTTTCATAAACAATATTTCCAGTGTTTTTGTTGCAATGACATGCTCAGCCATGTGGTATTCTGTATTTATGAAACAACTAAATATTCTGTCATTCTCTATTAAAAATATAGCACAAATGCATGGAAAATTTTTAAAAGCAGTCAAATGCTAAAATCCCAAAACAGTCTTAAAGTGTCTTTTTTTTAACTCACTTTCCTCAGGGTGAATGTAGTCATGTAGTTCAGTTGAAGCTACTACCACTCTACTCTCCAGCTGGTTAACACACATGGCCTTGAATCACAGCCCTCAAGACAGAATCACGGTGAGTTGATTTTGATCAGAAAGAACTTCTACTGTATATATGGAGGCAAGAAAAGAGCATATTAATTAAGAAGATTCTGTAGAAAACAAAGATGTAAGTAATAGTAAAAGAAAAAAGAAATGCCAGCAATGTCTATTTCTTTAAACAGTAACAGAATTATAGAAATAATCTAAGAATAAGGAACATGAGGATTTACAAATATTGTTGCACATCACAATATACTTGCTATCCTTCTGCTGCATTAATACAATAAAAATGTTGTTTCCTGAGTTCATAAAACTGATCTCCAAAGTTCCTTAAGATAATGATTTTTATGAAACCTGAAAGTTAAACTGAACAGAAATTCCTTAACTCCTTATAAAATTGTAAGGTTATAATTCCAGAAAGACAGCAAAACAAAATCAAGACTTATTTCAAATCTCTGCCAGAACCAGAGTATATTTAGCTATTAAAGCCTTAGTCCATCAAGTCTGGAAAAGTGATGAATGAATCAATAAATACTGATTGCCCATCTCTGTCAGTGCTGACTGGCCAGCATACCTAAAGAGAGACAACATAGTGATTTTTCTTGATAGCTTTTCTTCAATTTTAGAATCAATTGACTGAGAAAAATGTCTGCCCAGGAGAGTGCTGGTCTTTTTAAAGAGTTCAAAACAAATCTATTTTCCAGTTCTGCAGTTTTGTAGTATTGCCCATCTATGTGCTAGCTAGAATTTCATGCTGCCAAATCTGATTGCGGGATCAAAGTCATAATTGTTTAACTTTCTTTGCAGGAAAAGCCCTGCACAAGATGTAATCTTTATCCTACCATCCTTTGTACTTAAAATCTCCAGAATCTCCAGAGAATTTACTGCAGCTCTTGAGGCTAAAAATTTCCTTGGTTAAGTCACAGTGGCTCGTAGCCTTTTTCACCTGCAGACCCCAATATTGTCTTAAGTAGAACCTAATACTGTTGCCATGGCATGTTCTCATGGGAAGCGATTGCGACTGGTGTGAGAGTCAATCCTCCCTTCCCCCTACCTTTTCTTACTCGTACTATATGCTGGGGGACACAATAAAGAGCTGAACAGAGAATAAAACACCTGCACCTGATCAAAGTGGTATTTGAACAGGTGATTGTAGAGACTACGTGGATACTGTGTGAAAAGTGTCATGTGGGGGGACAGGTGTTGCACTGCAGAGGACACCCACAGAGGGACTTCTGTTCAGGAGTCTCTGCTGCTTCTCTTCCCAAGTAGCCACTGGGAGAGTTTTCCTTTTTCTTTTCTTTTTTCCTTTGTGTTTGGTTGGTTGTTTTTTTAAACAAACAAACAACCAAAAAAAATCACCACTAAAGTATGTGTATAATCAACAATGAACCTCTCCAGTAAACCTTTCTGCACATAAGTCTATCTAAGAAATAAATTAGAACACAATGCAATCACTCTCTAAAAATCCATCTTGACATCCCTTAGGGCTATTCAGTAAAACTACATGATAATACTTTTCACTGGCAAGTGAGAGCTTGATGTTGAACTAAATTTTTATATTCAGGTGTACTCTGAGGATAGTATTTTCCCTCTGCGAGTTATATGACATGCATCTGTTAGTTTAACCATCATTTTTGACTTGTAATGTAGCTACTGTGAGTGACAGCTACAAAAAATATGAAAAGTGCCTACACAACATGAAAACATGATTGCCTACAATCCCATATACCATCTAAAGCTGCAGATGTCAGGGTAACCAAGCATGTGGTTCACTTACGTTTTACTGCCTCTTTCTCTCTGAGTCTAAAAATCAAAGTAATATTTGAAATACAAACAATCCGGGGAACAACATTAAATAAAAATCACATGCTTCTTTTATCAAAGTTTAGAGACTTAATTGAACTATATAAACTCGAATATTATTTATTATGGGTTTTTAATATACTGACTGCAGGCTTTCTCATTGAGGGGATGAAAGCACACAGATACAATTAGAAAAAGATTCAGTTGGAAGCAGTTAAGTTATATGCCCCCAGCACCCAATTATTCTTAACAAGAAAATATAAAGGAAATCATAGAATCATAGAATCATAGAATATCCTGAGTTGGAAGGGACCCTTAAGGATCATCAAGTCCAACTCTTGATACCGCACAGGTCTACCCAAAAGTTCAGACCATGTGACTAAGTGCACAGTCCAATCTCTTCTTAAATTCAGACAGGCTCGGTGCAGTGACCACTTCCCTGGGGAGCCTGTTCCAGTGTGCAACCACCCTCTCAGTGAAGAACCCCCTCCTGATGTCGAGCCTAAATTTCCCCTGCCTCAGCTTAACCCCGTTCCCGCGGGTCCTGTCACTGGTGTTAATGGAGAAAAGGTCTCCTGCCTCTCGACACCCCCTTACGAGGAAGTTGTAGACTGTGATGAGGTCTCCCCTCAGCCTCCTCTTCTCCAGGCTGAACAGGCCCAGTGACCTCAGCCGTTCCTCGTACGTCTTCCCCTCCAGGCCTTTCACCATCTTCGTAGCCCTCCTCTGTACACTCTCCAACAGTTTCATGTCCTTTTTATACTGTGGTGCCCAGAACTGCACACAGTACTCGAGGTGAGGCCGCACCAGCGCAGAGTAGAGCGGGACAATCACCTCCCTTGACCTACTAGCGATGCCGTGCTTGATGCACCCCAGGACACGGTTGGCCCTCCTGGCCGCCAGGGCACACTGCTGGCTCATATTCAACTTGCTGTCAACCACGACCCCCAGATCCCTCTCTTCTAGGCTGCTCTCTAGCGTCTCATCGCCCAGTCTGTACGTGCAGCCAGGGTTTCCCCGTCCCAGGTGCAGGACCCAGCACTTGCTCTTATTGAACTTCATGCGGTTGGTGATCGCCCAGCTCTCCAACCTATCCAGATCCCTCTGCAAGGCCTTTCCACCCTCATTCGAGTCCACAACTCCTCCAAGTTTGGTGTCATCAGCAAACTTGCTCAAAATACCTTCTATTCCTACATCCAGATCGTTTATAAAAATATTGAAAAGTACCAGCCCTAAAATGGAGCCTTGAGGGACCCCACTGGTGACCGCCCGCCAGCCTGACGCAGCCCCATTTACCATAACCCTTTGGGCCCTGCCCGTTAGCCAATTGCTCACCCATCGTATGATGTTTTTATTTAGCTGTATGGTGGACATTTTGTCCAGTAGGATCCTATGGGAAACCGTGTCAAAAGCCTTGCTGAAGTCCAAAAAAATCACATCAGCTGGTTTCCCTTGGTCCATCATACGGGTGATCTTATCATAAAAGGAAATCAGGTTAGTTAGGCAGGACCTGCCCTTCACAAACCCATGCTGGCTGGGACCAATGACTGCTTTGTCCCCCAGGTGAGCCTCAATAAGTTCGAGAACCATCTTCTCCATGATTTTACCAGGCACTGACGTGAGACTGACAGGCCTGTAATTGCTAGGGTCTTCTTTCTGACCCTTCTTGTAAATCGGCACAACATTTGCCAGCTTCCAGTCTACCGGGACCTCTCCAAATTCCCAGGATCGTTGAAAAATAATTGAGAGAGGTTCCGCGATGACGTCCGCCAGCTCTTTCAGCACCCGGGGATGAATCCCATCCGGACCCATGGACTTGTAGGGATCCAGGTGGAGTAGCAAATCCCGCACACGTTCAGGGTCGGTTGGGAGTTTGTCATCCCCACCCGATTAACAAAGCATTGTTAATCTTACATTCTTTTATTACTTATTGTTAAAATAACTGTGCCCATCTAAATACTCTAACACTCAAATTTGAATGTTATACTCCTGTATGTATATTTAGAAAAGAACTTTAAAGATAACTTGGTTGATTTTTTTCAAGCAATATATTTGATTTAAAAGTAGTTATGAACAAGACCTTGTATCATTTTGAACCCAAGGAGACCACAGTGTACCATACTTGCTAAGCAGGAATTCTTTATACAGGAACATACAGCTGATGTGTGAGAAAGGAGACCATAGGTGGAGAGAAGAAAAAAGGAAGAAACATCGTCATAGGAATGCCAAGGTGGTTGTTTTGATCAAGTAGATTAACTCAAGCCACATTGAAAGCAGTCTGGCAGACTCAATGTGAGCTGTTAGCAACGGTATTTGGTGAGTATGAGTAGAAATGTAAACACAGTTAAATTTTACTTTACTCTGCAGCAGTCTCTGGCACTTTATAATGGATGTTTAGTGCTTCTGGGAATGCATATATAGAAGCTAAGTCTAAGTAACCACTTACAGCTCTGCATAGGCAGTTGAGTACAAGAAACAGTTGAGTACAAGAAACAGTTGAGTACAAGAAACTTTGAATAATCTTTGTATTGGCTACACAGGGACATGAGGTTCCTATTATAAACATTAGGTCCCTAAAGCTGGAATATGTGAATTGCCTTTCTTGATTTCATTAATTTGCATTATTTTTGCCAGGAGCTATTGAGATGTCCACACAAAGAAACGGTCTTCTCGCTGTTATTTTACTAGGGTATAGGGATGTTAGGATGTAGTAAGTGATAAGACCTCGGGGAATAACATAAAGGTTCATCAGGGGAGGTTCAGGCTGGATGCTAGGAAAAGGTTCTTCACCGAGAGGGTGGTTGGGCAGTGGAACAGCCTCTCCAGGGAAGCAGTCATGGCACTGAGCCTGACGGAGTTCAAAAAATTTTTGGACAACACTCAGACCATATGGCAAATGTCTTCTGTATGACTTTGGCATGCTGCATCTTTCAGTGTCTGTGTTCTCATAGTAAGGGAGCCTGGGAAACCGGCATCCAATATAATAACATGGGCTTAATGTCTCAGAGTGGCAAAGGATACAAGAGATGCAGCTGTCCGTGCCACACAAGGAGATTTTGAATGATCAGCTACTATGTCACATGTCATTTTGTTGATTTTGAAATATGGTGAAACACATTGTACTAATATTCCTCAGAGTTTTAAAGTGCCCATTGAGTGTATTATCTGTGCTCCTACAGAGAGGGAACTGCTAATCTCTATGGGACATATTGTATCTGGTTAATTTATAGACCACATTGAAGAGGGGCTTATGTCTTTGCAGAATAAAATAACAATTTAAATGTAACTCTCTGCTTGTTAGTCTAGAAACATGGAATCACATTTAATTGGCTTGCATTGACTGTTTGGAAGTGCTTATTAGTTTAATAGAATGTTTTGACAAAGTAGTAGATTTCTGCTTCCTTTCAAGTAAATGGAAAGAGAGGTTACTACTAACACAGAATTCAACTTTTCCATTTCCCAATATGTGGATGTACAAAAAGTGCATTTATAACCTCTGAAATTTGCTCTTTTTTCTCCATAAATAAATTAGAACCTGAAAAAAGAAAATGTGACCAAAAAATGCATTACTTGTTTCTTCTTTATAAAGTGCTTAATCTATCTGTGTTCCCAGGAAACTCCAATGATTTTGAACAGAGTTAACAGTAGTGCACCAAGAGAATGAGGGAATGGGAGTCTGCAATACCCCTTATACTCATTAAGCATTTATAAAAGGTTATGTGCAGCACTGTAGGTAAATGAAATAGTTCCTCTATCTGTATAAAAGTTTTTCAAACCTGTTGCTATTATTAGTGTGGTGTTCAAGTAGATTGCCTTGCCAACTTAATAAGCAACTAAGTATTCTGCAAATAGCACCTGCCAAAGTGGGGAGGAAAAAAAAAAAAGGCAAAAAAACATAAAACCACTGAAGTAAGTACCACTTGATTGCTTGGACTTCCTTCAGTGTCATTCTCAAGAACCTCTTCAGAAGAGGAAAGAGAAAGCTGGTCTGAACATTGCCACTAATTCATCTTTGTAAAAGTTGCAATACTCAGGACTTTTACTGAAAAAAAAAAAAAAAAAAAAAAAAACCAAGGTCTGGTGACTGTTTCCAAGGAAAGGAACCACTTCCTTGAAGTCATGAGCTCTAACTTTGCAAGTACTCTATTATATAATCCCTTCATCGTAGTGTCATATCACAACCTTTTTGCTTAGGTCTTTAGGTATATACAAGAGTACTGCTATTCAGTGGTTAATAGGGATTGTCAGAGCTCTCACCATAGTAAGTTCTGCAAACTTTCTGTAGCATTACTGACTTGTGTCGTTTGTTCTATTTTTACATCAGCTTTGCCTGCTGGCTCCAAATAAATTACACATTCACACCTGAAAATGCCCCCATCTTTTTCCGTCTCTTCGCACTTTTAATTGACATCTCTTTTGAACTATTGAGTAACAATATCCACTAAGCTGTTATGTGGACTGTACTACATTTTCACTCGTTACACTATGAAACTTTCAGTTTCATGTGTTTCACATACTGGGATGGACCTTTGCTGGAAAGGACTTTTCATGCTAAAAAAAATAGAGTTCGCTGAAGTAGGACTGTTGTGTTTTCTTTCTTTGAAATAAAGGAAGAGAGGTTTTCCAAATTCTCATTGGAAGTATCTGTGGATGAATGTGATTCTGCATTATAGTATATATACATCTATATAGCAAACTATATAGCGTGCTTGACAAATGTTAAATGACATTTCAGGATTTTATAAACCTGTTATAATCCAAATAAAATTGCCATCTCTTGGCTGGAAAATAGTCAAACTAATTGGCTAATAAGTAATAATTGTATATTCTCTAGTCTGAGATGTAATCTAGGGCTCCTTCATGGTAGCATGAAAACATGATCCCAAAAGAAAACTGTACTAATGCCATTGTTAATCTTGTGGATAAATGAGAAGAATTTCATAGAATTTCATTCATTTTCTGGTTATTTCATAGTCAATAACTAGAGGGAAGAGGGAATAGAGTGTGTAAAATCCTACAAGAATTTCCCCCCATTTGAGCCCAAATTTTAAGTGTGTTGACTAAAGCATAGCTTATATAGTGCTTCCTGTGGTAATTTATCCCCCTGATTAATTATTCTCATTATTAAAAAGCCACACATTATTTCCAATTTGTGCTTGTCTGACTCTCAGCTCTTTACTGCTGCTTCATATTATGTCTTTCTGTTACATTAAACAGTCCATTAGTACCCAGCAAAAGTAGCTGCATGGAAGTGTTTATATACCATAATCAAGTTACCTTTTGATCTCTATTTTGATAAACAACAGAGAATGAGTCACTAAAGATCTTTAATTACTTTTTAGTGTTTTCTCAGCATAATTTTCTGGTTTATAATTCCCTTTTCCACAGATTTTAATTTAAACAAATGATCAGGAAAGTAGGTCAAGTATTCATGGGCTGGCCTGTCTGCGAAGATAACCATTAACCTCTCTAATCAACTTAGCCAGAAGTTCAAGGCACTTTAAAGTGAAGATTATTGGGCCAGGACAGCATGAAGGTATCTGACTTATTTATATATATTCCAAACTGTTATTTACCTTCTTGACTGGAGATTTTGACATTTTTGTTTGCTCTTTTGTTTGGCATCTGATAACCTTTAACTTCTGAGTGAAAACATCCAGAAAAAGAGCATTAAACACTTTAAATGCAATTACATACCAGACAGCCTTCACAATACATTTAACACTAAGCACAGTCCCAACCCTATCCTTTGTTTTTCAATTATGTGTCCAAAAATTTCTTTTTCCCATCAACGTTCCTTCTTTGTTGCACCTCTTTTAGTCCCTCTCCTTATTCCAGTTTTGGGCCTCATCCCTGATATATACCTTTGTACTCATCTTCTGCAATCTGATTTCATTTCCATTTCCAGTACAGTCTCTTCTTGTATTAGAGGGCAACAAAAAATACTGATTAAACCCAGCTGATTTTTTTATTACTCTGCCTTTCTTCTCCCTACAATAGCATAGTTTACACTTTTATTCTAAATACTTCATCTGTAAGTAAGGAGTTGCCAGATTTCTTCAGCTTCTTTCTTTTTTTTTTTTTCTTTTTAAACAGTATTCCAGAAAAGAGTTCACCTACACAACCTCTGATTTATGATGTCTGCTTTTTTGAAGCCTGCTATTTTTATTTTGTACTGCACCAGCTTTTCAAGCCAAAGCTTCCCTGCAGCTGTATTTTCTCCAAACATGTCAAAAGTTTCAGACCATTTCTGTTATGGTTAAATTACATACAGATGCTATAAGAAAGCAATACAGTCTGGCACATGCAATAAACATGCAGGGAACAATGACTGCCTAAAGGTGGTAGCTTCTTTGTCAAAGTATTTCATGTTATTTTTTTGTTTCATCCCATGGAGAATAAACGGGATAGGAACACTTGCCCCAAAGGAAAATCTGCATGTCATTGCAGCAGAGTTGCAACTTGCAAAATGTGCATGCAGTCACATGGCTAAAATTACATGAACTGAACTAAATGGGAATCTTATGCCAAAAGAAACACAAAAATCATTCGAAGCAACACAAAAATTCATTTTAAAATTTTAAAGAGTAGCCTGTCCCATCTAATGACTTTTCATGATTGATGACTGAAGAAAACTTCTCAAAAAAAAAACTTCTCTATTAGGTTATTTTAGTAAAAATTAATCAACTTCTGTCTTGTTTGATGATGAGATGTCTTAGAACAAATTTCATCTGTAGCACTTAACAATGAAAAGGGTTCCAAAGAAATAGAATGAGCAGATATATCATGCAGTATCTTTCACCTGTCATTCATTTAAGCAGATTTTGAAAACTTGAGAATAACTTCTAGAAATCTACTGAATTTCTCTTCCCTGATCACTGCCTCATACACACACACACACAACCCCAACTGTTTCCTAGACTTTGCAACAGTTACAAAGAAGAATTCCAAAAATCATAGTATCATAGAATGGTTTGGGTAGGAAGGGACCGTGAAGACCATCCAGTTCCAACCCCCTGCCATGGGCAGGGACACCTCCCACCAGACCAGGTTGCCCAAGGCCCCATCCAGCTTGGCCTTGAACACCTCCAGGGATGGGGCATCCACAGCTTCTCTGGGCAGCCTGTGCCAGTGCCTCACCACCCTCTGAATACAGTTTCTTCCTTGTATCTAATCTAAACCTGCCCTCTTTTAGTTTAATGCCATTACCCCTTGTCCTGTGCCTGCACTCCCTGACCAAGAGTCCCTCCCCAGCTTTCCTGTAGGCCCCCTTTAGGCACTGTAAGGTCTCCCGAGAGCCTTCTCTTCTCCAGGCTGAACAACCCCAACTCCTTCAGCCTGTCTTCATAGGAGGGGTGCTCCAGCACTCTAATCATCCTTGTGGCCATCCAATGGACCATACTTCTTTTGCTGGGGACACCAGAGCTGACCACAGTACTCCAGGTGGGGTCTCACAAGAGTAGAGTAGAGGGGGACAATCACCTTCCTCGCCTTGCTGGCCACTCTCCTTTTGATGCAGCCCAGGACACGGTTGGCTTTCTGGGCTGCAAGCCCACATTGCTGGCTCATGCTGAGCTTCTCATCAACCAACACCCCCAGGGCCTTTTCCTCCTTCCCTTATTCGATGTTTAACAATCCAGTCTTTCAATCATATGTAATAATTTTGATGCTGTAATACTTTATCATTTCCTGAGGGAAACTTCAATGAAAATACTCTAATTTCCCAATCCAAATGTATATTTTCCTTCAAGTTGCTTCAGTAACAGGAAATTATTTGTAAAGGCATATAATTAGGGGACAGGGAACTATTTCCAAAATTAAAGACAAAAAGAAATGACCCATGTGAACTAGACAGTAACATGGCACTGAATGGTATCCAACACCACTGCATTTCTACCACAAAATTCTATGGGTTTGGCCATTTTCTTTCAAAGTAATAAACTTCATGTGAGTTCAGGATGAATTAGCTTAAGTCAAGTCACATCCCCAGCTTCAAGACAGAGGTGTTATTATTAACAGCACAGATAAAGCTGCAACAATTTGTAGTTTATATAGGGCCATTTCCAAATGCTGTCTGCGTTCCTAGAATCAGATAAAGGATTAGATTATTAGTGCAACACTTGCAGACATCTATGAAAAGAATTGTTCCATCTGTGCTGGAAAACAGAATCATTAATTCCTACTGGTCAGCTGCTCACGACCTGGAGGAGAAATTCATTAATAAGTCATCCAAATTTTTACTACTTTCAGATATTTTGTGTTGCCTGGTCCATGAAAGAGGTTTTTTGAGTCAGTTATTAAGACCACTGGAAAAGGAGACCAAAGAATTAAAAACTAAATGCAGGTTAAAATGCAGGGAAAAAAAATAGTGAGCTTTTGTTCAGGACTTGAAAAAACTATTATGTATTTCATATTCTGAAAATTAACTTCACCATTTCATCTTTTTTTTCTAGTTTTCCATCCTCTTATGTTCTAAAGAGGTAGAACAGTTGAAAGATTTTATAGTAAAGGTCAGCTAGGAATAAATTGATCATCACACAAGAACAACCACTTAAAACTCTTCCCTCAGAAATCTGTCTTTTGGCAGGTGAAAAGGTGTGATTCTCTCCTTTTGGTTTTCTGTGCTGTACTGAATTACGACTGTTGCGTTTGTAACTGCAGGACAGTATGAAGCATGTTCTGCAGCCTTCTTACCCAAGGAAGAGAAGAATGGTGATAATCTGGAGCTGTGCTCATGCTTCCTACCTCCTGACTGGGCCCCAACCTGAGGTGGAGCTAACTGACCAGGACACATGAAACTGCTGGACACGACATGAGAAATTGCTGGCTGTGAGAGGTGACATTGTAAGCAGCTGCTGAATGTCACAGATAGCCCCCTGAGGGATGGCTGGACTTTGTGGGAGGGGACGATCAGGCATCCTGACCTCACCATGCCAGAGTCTATGCCAGGCACCTTCCCAACTACTTCCTAAGGTAAAGAACTTTCTTTTACCTGCTTCTGAGGTGCTGGTCTCAACAGGTGCCCAACACCTTCAATACTGCAAGATTCACAAGGCAACGAGATTTGAGTTTAACTCAGTCATACCTTGGGGTAATACACTACGCTAACTAGCAAGTGGCTGGAGAAAGGGATAAAAACATGCTCTTTTCCTTGAGTAGTTTCATGAAGAAACATATCATTTCAAGTGAGATTTGGGGTAGTAAGTGTTGCTCATGCCAGCCCTCAGGCAAGACAGTCTACAGGGCACTACCTTCTCCTCAGCATGTCCCCATCAGAACATCCCTGCCATGGGTTGCCATTTTTACATGCCTTCATCTCCCCATATATTTCACAAGGCTGTGAATGCCTAAAGATTGCAGTGGCAAAAAAATTGCGCACTGTAATTCTTCAGTTGTTGTAGGGATGTGACATTAGCTGTCACAAAATATTTTCATGAGATTGGTACAATGCAGGCAGTAATCTATGTGGCAGCCAAGGGTGCTGCTGTAAATTGTATGGACTCACGTAAGCTCCGTAAGTCAGCATAAGTGTTGTTAGTGCTGAGTCTTTGAGAAGACACACTGAATCAATGACTCCAAACAAAGGGTAACTGTTATATGTTGCAGCTATTAAAACCTGGCTATCTGATTTTAAAATCAGGTCTATGTTTGTATGGCTTCCCACCACATTTGTAGATCACAGATTACAAATGCTTGTTTTAAAAGTTGCAAATTTGCTTTGTGTTCTGGAAGGGTGTCAGCAGCTGTGATAAATGTAGGTGGTCCTTACAGTGAATGCCTTCTGCTCAGGGTTTTGGATTTATACTCAATATTATTAGAATTCAATTATTTACACTAAAACTATTTCAGCACACAATTATTGATTCATCTTTTATAATTAAATTTTTTTTTAAAAAAAAGAAGACTTTATATATTGATAGAGAAATACAGCTCTGGAGGAAGCCAACACTACGACCAAAGCATTGAAGTGGTGCCTGAACCAGGCATGCATAGATCAGAAATGCAGTAATTGTTTCTTAGAACTCTGTCCATGTGTTCCTGTTTATTTGTTTTAACATTTGGGACAATTACAAAGTCAAAAAAGAATAATGACTGTTAATCTGTATTTCCTCAGAGGTCTGAAGATAAAAGCAAATGGGTAGAAGTGTAGGTAATCAAAAAATGTACATTCAGTCCTCTGAGATCAAAACCTATAGAGAAGTACCACATCTTTTAAACACTCAATAAGGGCTAAAACTAAAAAGGGTGTTAAATTATCAAAATCAAATAGTTCCTATACAAGTAAAAATCATTGCTGCATTGCTGCTTCCTGGTTACGGGAGACACTCTTTGTTATTTTTAAGTTAAAGTACCTGAAAGTTTTATTTCACTTTACTTCAAGAGGATCCAGAAACTAGGCATTCATCTGCTTGAGCCTTCTGAAGACTTAATTTCAGAGCATACCTATGCACCAAAATAGAGTCAACCTCCATACAAAGCATAATGATTGCCCCTGCTGTTTCCTTTAACATAAGTGTGGGTCAGAACCAACCAGTTTTGATCGTGTTGCCTCTTTTCATGTTGTAGCTCAGCACTTAAAGCTTTTGAGCAGGATGCAGAAGATTTGGTTCAATTCTCTCATGTCATAGAGGAGCATACAAGGGATCAAGGGGAAGAGAATGAACTATTTCTCTTACTGAAGCTACATTTCTGAACCAAAAATAATCCCAGACTGAGACAGAAAGAGAGCACAAGATGCAGCATGCCACTGCAAGGCTAGTGGTTCAAGCACTTGTCTAGTGTTTTTTTCTTCTTATCCCTACCATAAAGATTTTTTCTAGAATTAACATAGAAATCAGCCTTGGATAAAATGAAAAAAAAAAAAAAAGAACGTTAAATGAAGTCTTTAAAGATATCATACTATTCTTTAGGATTATAATTTATATTCTTAATGGTATTAGAAAATATAGTTACAATAAAATATCACCGATGGAAAAAAAATATATTAGTCATCCAGACGGTTGGGGAAGATAACAAATATTTTAATTTGAATTGTTGATTTTGTAAAGCCATCACTCAGTCTTGCAAACCTAGCAATTTCCACTATATTTAAAAATAAAATATGAAAATAAATAAGAAAAAAGTCAGAGCTCATAACTTCCTATGGTATAGTATATATACGTATAGGTATACATTGAAAATGTTTTCTCCACCAGTGTCATGCACAGTGCTTTTGAAGTGTGTGATTAAATTGAAATCAATTCCTCATGTTGGCTCAAGCTGCTCATAGAAATATTGATTTTTTCATGCACAATTTAGTTGGAGGAAAGGAGGAAAAGCTCACCTAAAATAAATAAATAAATAAATAAATCTCTTCTAATGTAAACTCCTTCACCACAGGCTATCAGCATGACAGCTGTTCCAAAAACCTACATCTTTCCTAGCTCTGTCGAGAAATTTTCATTTTATGCTTCTCAAAAACTGCAGTATTAGATATAGATAAATGTTGTACTTTCTTAGCTGATTGAATCAAATGTGTACATGCTAAAGAACAAATCGAAATACCACCCCAAACAAGAATTTCAAAGCCCCAGTGATTTTTGGTCCTGAGTATTTACTAACAGTAAGAGAATTTTATTTTACTGGTCACCTGTAATTATATGGTGATAACACTGGGATTTCTGAATTTCACAGCTCCCCTCTGCTCTTTCTGTTCTGTTTTCTGTAGGCTGTTGCAAAAAAATCGAAATTAGAATTGTAAATTAAGCTATTACATAAAAGCCACTGGATTACAAATCATACCTGCTTTACAACAGGCTGGTTCATTTTACAGTTTTATTTTCTTCACAATAGGGAAGTGGCAAACTGCGGTATGGATAATCCTACAGATAATTCATCATTTCAGCAGCTCCTACTTTAACATGAGCTCCACATACATCCATGGATGAGCTAACCTTGACTCTCCTCTGATCTATGTTTGCATAGGGTTATATATACACAGACAGCATTTTTTTTAAGAGAAAACAAATTATAGAAACCTTCCTGTTTTGGTTCTCCCTGTTGCTTGAGAGAAATAATATGCATAATCATAAATTCAGTAGTAGATGGATATTAACTTAAGCTGAATCTAGACAAATATATAAACTAGTGACAATATTTAAATCAGTTGGTGGAAGTTGGGCAGGGTTTTTCCCAGTGGCCCTTAAAGGCAGTGCCTTCCTCATCCATGCATTTACATGTGAACCCACAACTTTCCCTGCATGATGTCTGCCTTGCTGGGATTGACCATTCTGCTACCACACAGATATTTCTCTCCAACTTTGAAGCTGGCTTTGATAATTCTCTAGCACAAAGTTTCTCATAGCTGAGTTATTGAAGTCTTTGCTTTTCCTCCTCAAAGCTTTATAAGCTGCATGTTCTTAGAGCTCATTCTCTCAAAGTACGACATAACTGTCCACAATTTTATTTTTGATACTATCTCATGTTAAAATATGTAATTACATTGCTAGTGAACATTTTATGAATTTCACATCTTCCAAAATTGTATATTCAGCTATTTTTATTTGGGAAGTTTGCCTTTGCAACTAGAAGCTTTGGTGTTTAAAAAAAGAAAAATAGAAAAAGCGTAATCCCCTGAATACAACAGAGATTGTACAACTGGAAAAAGAGTCACCCTGAAAAGCTGGACATTGTATACAATTCCTATGAGATTCCCAAATGGTATAGTAATTTACCAAAGACATTGACATCATGACTATAAAAACACACAATCATAGAACTACTGTTACAATCTTTAATTAATCAAAAGACTAGAAATGCTGATTAGTCAAAAATAGCATTGGCAAAGCTTGTATGTTTGGTTATTTTGAAAGAAATGTATTCTACATTCCAGCAACAGCTTTGAGGCAAGCATGCTGGTGAGCTACCGCTTTGTTCAGTCAAAACAGCCAACTAGAGCTGATATCTGGAGAAAAACAGGGGAAATGAGGGAGGCAGCGAGGAAGTTTGCTCAGACTGAGCACCTTCCTCCACCCCAGCTAAGGAAGGTAGCTGGATGTGGTCACCAAACCCTCTGGCAGCACAGGGTGCCTTTTGCAGAAGAAAGGAAAGCATTTCAGTAAGCTCAGAGCTAGCTAGCTATACTGCTTGTACACCACCATCTACAGCCAAGCTAGTGACCCATTTTCAAACAGAAAAGGAGCTGTAAAGGAAAGTAATAATCCCTGAGTCCTTCCTCCCCTTCTCTCTGCCTTTTTCCTACAGAAACTGAAACTCATAGTCCATGTTCCCCTCTGCATTTACAGCGCTGGACCTAGTGAAGGAGTTAGGATTGCATCACAGCTGGGAGGTGGCCTCCCTTATAGGGCCTTGGGAAAGAAGAGATACAAGAAGGGTCCTGTTTGTGGGGAGAACAGATTAACTGACTGATTACTGACTTTTTCCTCTAAATTTCTTCCTCTGTTATCTCAAACTAATCTTGCTCCTCCCTATCTTTCTTCTGCACTGTTAGAGACAAATTCTGTACAATTGCTTTAGCTTCAAATTATGTTGGCAGAACTGGTATCTGCCTCTTTCTCGTTTGAGACACTTGGTGGATACACGTATGTATCAATAAATAAATAAATAAATAAAAATTTAATCTTTACTATATCCCCTTCAGGAGAGAGCCAGCAAAGGAAGGTCTCTGCCTCCAGAAGCAAATGCCAGTAATCCCAGCTCAGCTGTGACTGTGCTGATAAGAAGGTCTGGAGAAGGAAGTGAGAAGTTACGAGATGTTACTGCAAAGGTCCCTGTATAGTTAGTCTGGCCCATTAGGTCAGCTGTCCCACACTCTTCCAGTTTTGTGAGGTAAATCCTATTAAATCTCAGCAATTGTGCAATAGGGAACAGTAACCTTTATGAAAAAAATAACACGTTCCTACAATACTGATTGAGTCACAAGTGTATGAGATAGATAAATGTACTGAGTACAGCTTACAATTTGGGAAGAGTTGCTGTAGATGAGGTCTTTTCTTATCCTTCTGTGCTTACGCTACTTAAATGTTCAGGTACTTTTCCTAAGAGTTGCTTTGCTCTGAACTTGGGGAGTTTGGAAGTGTTAAATAAGGAGTATATCCTGCAAAGGTAACAATTACCATGTAAAATATAAATGTCTTATTCTCACTCACACTGTCTGCAAAGCATACTGATGGAGCTTTGAAAGCAATGCAAATTAATTATAATTAAGCCAATTAAGTTCATTTGCACAGTTAAATCTTCGGGATTGTAGGATTGACATACATAATGAAGATTTTACATTTAAAGTACTATGTTCTGAAGCCTTATCTGTATATTAATTACTCACTTTGCTATAATACAAAACCTAAAGTTTGTCCATCAAATAGCTGAGAAAGCAAAAGGTTTACTTCCTGGGGCATCATTTCTGTATGTGAACTGTATTTTCATGACAGTGGATGGCAACATGGGCCCAACTTTGCTTTCAGTGATCATTCTGCACTTCGAGTGTTTCACTCGGGCAGCAAAACAGCTGACAACAGCTGACAGTATTTTCATCTGAAGATTTCCTTTGCTTAATGAGCAGCTCTTAGGGTTATAAAATCACCATTGACGTAACTATCGTGGGTCCTTGTTTAGATACACAGCATAATGCATCCTTGAAACTACTCTTAATTAAACCAAGGAAAATTCCCACATTAGGAAAGAGCAAAAATAACTCTAAGTAGGGCTGTAGTACTTAGATCTGCATTGTAACAGGTAGAGTTTATATACATCTATCTGCTCCCTGCCCCATAGACTAAAACTTAGAGGTACCATTCCTTCCTTCTGTACTGGTGAATCTGCTTGAAGCTTGTCAGCTGTAACATTCAACATGTTACGGTCAGAATTTGAGGAAAAATTATTAGTTAACCTCCTGAAAGGCTGTAAAGAAATTCTAATTTATTTCCATGGGGCTGATGATTTACAGGTTGTTTTGTTGTGTTGTTTATTTGTTTTTTTAATGGTGATCCTTACAGGTATGATTTGTTTACTTGTATGAAATTCCTTCTATGTAGTACCTAATGTGAACTGTAGAAAAAAAGACTATGAAGTACTAGAACTACACCAACAATGCTTATCTAATAGTGCTTCATAATTACAAACATTTTATTCTAAACCCTGTATACTTAATTTGATTTCTAATGCTTTTTAACAGAAATATGAGGTGACTCTTCTCAGTAAAATAAAAGCCATAATTATTTGGATTTAGTGAAACAGTTCATTAATGACTTCTGATAGTTTGTGGCACTGGTGAAACAAGGTTAGTTGAATGTTTGGGTTTTTTTCCCCCACAAATAGGTTTCTACAGTTTTAAAACTGCAGTTTTAGACCAATGCCAGGTAGCTGTGAAGACAGAAAATCAAACAGCTATCATATGTATATGCTCAATTAGCTAATATAAATCATATAAATATTATAAATATAATTAATATTCTAATGTGATATCTCTTTTTTTTCTATAGGGCATAATAAGACTATTGTTTTCTTGAAAACAAAATTCTAAAACACCAACATTTTATAGCTTTTTATGTTTTAGGCAGGAGTAAAGTCCTTATTGCCCTTCAAATGCACACAAACACACACAAAAAAAAAGTTTTCAAGTAAGGTAAGCCTAAATTATTTTTCTAAAACTAATAATGCCTACTTCATGTTTTGTTCTAATGATGAGCTTCCATCTTCTGCTTTTTCTGCTCTGTATTCCAAGTGTACTTGTTTTTCCCTCTAACTGTATCTTCTTGGTTGTAATATAATTGCACTGAGAGAATGGGCATCTTTTTTTTATGGTTCTCTCCTAAAGGCTGGGAACTGTTGCTGCTTTATGTATTCTTATTATGAATGTATAAGAAATGTAGAAGATGGAAGATCTCAGTGGATTTTCCATACAGTAAGTGTTTGCAACAATATTAACTTTAACGAGTATCCTTGCTAAAGGTCCTTGAAAAAGAGGAAGGCATTAGCTCGAAGTGACAATTCCCATTGGAGGCAGAGCATCAGAAAACATACGTGGGTGGTATGTGTTGCATTTTGGTGCTTTTCTGCTTACTCTGAGGTAGAAAATCTTGACTTTTTTTTTTTTTTTAGCAGTGGGTCAGTGTTTTAAGAAACAACTCACTTATTTCATTGTATTATCAGGTTAAAATATTCCAAAACCATACAAATTCCAATCTTAAATAGAGGTGACTAAACCAGAAGCAGAAGGCCACAAAGGAAGCTGTAATAGAAAAATATAGAAAAATAGAAAAAACATTCTCTGGAACTTTTCTCTAGAGCATCAGTTCTGTCTCATCCTGCAGTAAAGAGGTAGAGCTTTTATTTTATTTTTCCAATTATTTTTATTGAAAGTGTATTTCTGTTGTTCTTCATGTTCCTGGTTCAGTTTCTTCCTCTTACTTTCCCACCTTGAAAGTCCTTTTTAGAGTAGCAATTTAGATGTCAACCCCTGAATGGTTGTTTTGCAGCATCCATAGTTCTATTTGACACGGTCCAAAACTAGTCCCCACCTTATAAAGGAAATATTTCATAGGTCCCTAATCCATTTAATCCATTTTTATCCCTATGCTGCCTAATACTAATGTTGGTACAGTGTATGCCAACAGAATTTTGGGGTCTTCCATAGACAAGAACCTTTTAGCTGTTCTACATTTTGTCTTCCTTTATATTGGAAACCAAAAGACTGATAGCTCATAATACCTATTTTGCAGACAACTTTGCCATAGCAACAATGTGGACAGCAACAATGTGGTCTTTGCTTTTTACTATGAAAAAGATTTTTTCCCATTCTCTAAATCTGTCATTTCATATATGTGTCCATGTGTGGATGTGCTTCCATAGTCTGAGATGCTTTCTTCCTAAGTACCTGAGGTAGCTGCTGGCATGTTACCAGTGCTGCCTGACCTGTGCCATCCTGGCAAGCTGTTGAAACCATCAAGATTAAAAAAAAAACCTCTCTTTGAGGGCAGATGAAATTTAGCTCCTCCCCTTGAGTTCACCTCAATGCACTGACTCTTTTTGAAATATATCTTATTGTGCTGATGAGTGTTAGCCTTCACATCATTAAAAGAGATTTATAACCCTGTGTGAGTATATATGTGATCAAGTTTAGATAATACTTGCATGATCTACTGGAATCAGGGCCAGAGAGGAATGTCTCAATGTACTTAAATAAGAAGAATCTGAAAAATCTTAGTCCCACGCAGTATATGTTTCTGAACATCCCTCTTTGCTCCCTCAGATTGTTTCCTTTAGCAATAGTCATGAAGAGTGGTTAATGTGTAAAAATACTGACATGCTGTTATTGGAAATAAATTACTTTGTGCATTTTTTGTATTTCAGTGAGGGGCCGGATGGTTAGAAAGGGACTGTTTATAAATTTCACTTCCCCTTACTTGAGAAACCACCAGCTTTTATCTAAACTGTACAAAATGTTTAGCTTCAAACAGATTTGCCTAAATAAGATCATACTTTTTGAGCCTCTTGAAGTATTGCAACTTTAAAAAAAAAAAAAAAAAAAGGACTATTGATGACAATTCTCTGGATCTGGTTGTGTTTTGTACAGCAGCAGCTTTCCCTAGGGTGGACCTGTGTCCATGCACACAGCCCAGCCCTTGCCTGCCACCGGACAGAGCAGACCACGGCATGTAAAGAAGAGCCCGAGGAGCTGGGGTGCCCCCTGAAACTTTCTCCCCGACCTCTGCTGCGGGGTTTGTGTCTGTGTGCCAGGGAGGGGGGAGAGAAGGAGACCTAGTGCAAAGGAGAGCAAGCAAGGAAGCCAGGAGAGAGAAGGGAGCTTGCTTCATGCACTGCTGAAGACTGTCAGAGGCAGAGCGCACCAGCAGCTCACTGGCTGTGGTGCAATTTAAGGGACGCCGTTTATTGACTTTATTCATTAAATTGCTGAAGGACAGATATGACATCTGACTACTGCTTCTATATATTCTTGCTTATTGGAACAAAGGGTAAGTACACCTGGCTTTTTTCTTTGAACATTGCACAGAATATAGCTAATAAACTTTAGTAGTAGCTTTTTTAAACTATAATATCCCCGTGTTATTTTACAGTTGCTCATGGCGATTATTCTTTGATAAAATCTAAGTGTAATGCAGTCTCTCAAGGTTACTAGCTGCATGTAAAGATCAAATATTTTTGTATTTGTTGCTTTGAGAATTGCTATTAATAGTTATGAGCTGAAATTCAAAAATAAGAAAGAGTTTAAACTGCATAAATACTTGGTGTAAATATTTAATGAAGGTACCTATAGAACCAACTCATTTCAGATGCCTTGAAATCTACATTTTAGACTTCATTCAGCAGTTTGTAGTGATACTGTGCAATGCTACTAGAATTGGTAGTTCTTGCAAAGTAGATTGTGTTCAGGTAGCAGGATTTTTTTACCATCTTATTTGGTGTGATAAGCAGTGTAGTATACAGGAAGTAGACCAAATAAAATTTCAGTTTTCCTTCAGATGCAGACCACTTCGATATGGTGGGAGTTTCACCTGACCTTCTGCTTGCTTTACTAGTGTTTTCCTCATTCCAACTGAGTACCCCCTTTGTAGGTGCTGCTTTCTACTTGGGTAAGGCTGATCCTGTGCAGCTGCTGATACAGATCTACATGTTGGATTTTTGATGGTTATCATTTCCTTTAGTTGTCATTTGTATACTTAAATTTGCTTGTTGTTGCACTACTTAGATACTTAAGTAATGGTTTAGTAAATTTGTAGCTGAAATTAACAAATTTGTTGATTTTTTTCCAAGGGGTAGCTAACAATGTAAGGTTGAATTCTGCCACCTTCTTTTGTATTGAACAATGACTGACTCTCTGTTGCTTTTAAATTAAACCCGTTTCTGTTTACCTGTACATACTATGCCATGTAACATAAGATTTATAAGGGACATTGCCCTCATTATGAGTGGGAAATAGAGCCCCACTTGCAGTTATATTGATGGTTGCAAGGCTCAGTTAAATTTGTGGGGAAATTCTAAGCAGTTCTATTATGTTTTGGAAGAATACATAATATGCTAGCTGCAAGCATGAAAAAAAAAAAACAGTGATATGAATGTATTTGGAATTAAGCAGGCAATGATAATGAGATCTTAAAAAGCCTGTAAGCAAGGTATGGCTTCATATGCAGCTGTGCTATCCATGAGCAGTAATCCAAAATTTAAAGGTAGCATTTCAAGGTATGCAGAATAAAAGCTAAAGAATTTCAAACAAATTAAGCCTTTCACATTACTGTTTCTTTATCAAAACAGGAAAATGTTAAGACATTTATACAAGATGTGCAAATTATCGTAGGCATAATTTCTGCTGTGTTAAATTCATCTCAGCTGTAGAATTTAAAAAACCTATCAAAATACATCAAAGCATATTGCAAAATAGGACTGCAGGTGAGGGCTGTGAATGACTACAGGCCTTCTAGTATCGTAGTTACGATGGCCATTATGTTTTTAGGTATTTATTTGCTCTTCATTTATAGAGTATTATAATCACAGAAGAAAACTGCATGGCTCATCTAGGTTTGTCGGAAAGAGAAGCAGTGCAGTCACAAATTAAAGAGCGTGCATGCCTGGAGACCCTGCTGCCTGTTAGTGCTCTGTTTTGCACCAAAATTACTTCCTGCTTAGTGCCACTTCTCCTGAACTTGCTCAAAGCACAGCTCGCAGCTTTGCTGCCTTCCACAGTTTTGGCCAGCAATCCGAACTGTAACCACATTTACAAGTCAGCTGATTTCATCCGCACAATGGATTTAAACTTTGCTCAAGTCTTTAACTGATATTAAAACAAACACTCCTGAAGCAAGTATAGCTGTGCTTAGAATTTGAATTTGTAGTTTATGGGCTGCCAGAAGCTCAGCTGCAGAGACTTATTTATTTATTTATTTATTTCCACAATTCAGAGATGTTCCTAAATAAGTCAAATGAGAAAGAACTGTCCTACAAAAGTTTCTGTTGCCTGACATCGCCATAGCCATTAACATCTGCTTAACTTCCCATTCAGCAGTTACAGTTGCACCCAAATAAATTTCAGTAACTGTTTTATCTTATCCTACACCTTTAAGTTCCTCATTAAATCTTTATAGATGAAAAATTTATGTTCCTCATTAAAAAAAAAAAAAAAGGAGAGAGAAAAAATAATTTAAAAAGGCAAACAACTAGTGGAAATGTAGCTTTTTATATACCAGCAACTCTTGGTAAGTGCCTGCATGCAGTAGAGTCCTATGTGGACTGTACTATACCACATCGAGGATTGTCTTTGAAAACAAAGCAGCACCTGTACCACACTCTTCAATGGTGCAACAGCATCAATTTTACCATGGTAAAAAGCAAATTTCAGGGTCAGGTTCTGGCAGCATTGCACTGCACCCTGCCAGAGTGTTCGCCCCACTTGCAAAGCTAGCGGGCTGCTTAGGCACGTGGCTGGCCCCATGCTGGGTGCTGCCACATCTTC
The DNA here is from genome assembly GCF_040182565.1 of Anser cygnoides. Taxonomy (NCBI): domain Eukaryota; kingdom Metazoa; phylum Chordata; class Aves; order Anseriformes; family Anatidae; genus Anser; species Anser cygnoides. Next base: position 49,833,727 of record NC_089876.1, read on the forward strand.
TCTGTTAGTAAAATAATCAGCTGTAATCACCTCAACCACCATAGTGCAGGTGCCTGACTTTAGAGTCTCTTTGATTAACCTTCTGGAGACAAAAGCTATTTTGTCCTCCTAGACTTTGGCTGTTAACTGACAGACCTTCAAACAATTCATTAAGAAAAATTGAAAAATAGTATTTAGAATTGAAAATTAGTATTTAAATTGAACATTACAATTAAAATGGAACATTAGTATTTGAAACTAAACTATTCAAAGTGAATTGCAGAAGGGATTGTTACTATTCTAAACCTGTCTGTGTGCTCTGTGCTCCTACCTGAAGTTTTCCAATCCTATTTCTGCTTGTGCCTACAACTCTCCCTCCATCTCCTCTCTATGTTCTTCCTTTTTTATTTATTTTCCCTTTCCTTACCCTCATTTCAAAATGACAAGGAAACCTTTATTAAAACCATCTGAAAGTTGTTAGCCTTTTTTGTGCTTCATGCACATGACAGCTGTTTTCAAGGCTGGGACCTCTTATACCAAATGCTTTCTGTCAAACACGGGACAGAGACCATCCCAAGTCTTCTGGAGAAGTGCATGTTTATGATTGTGCTCTCGTTTACATCTTTTGTAACAAATTTTATGACCGCTTCTAGATTTGTAAATAGGAAAGTGAAGTTACTTTAGCCATTGTACAAGCTCTAATAATCATTGTGTAATAATGATTTTTGGTTAATTTCTCTTTGCTTTCACTTAACTTGGGCATTAATCCAACTGGCCTCCCTGTGATTAGAAGAAAAATGTGCTTCTCGTATATCGATGTGTATAACACAAAATAATGTCTTTACAGAAAATCAGGGATGAAAACAAGATTTCCTGAGCAAAATTTCCCCTAGTTTCAATTAGTCTATGCAGAGACGAAGTGAAGCTCTGAAAGTTACAGCATTGTCATCTGCACAGGCTGGTCTGCCTGCAACTGCTGTGTGGGCAAGGCTACTTGCACCTCTCCATTTATAACACGCAGGGCTACCCAACTTGCCAACCTGTCTTAACTCCTTATAGTGACTCTACCAGGCTTTAATCATTTGCTTTGAAATTTAACGTGCAGCAAGGACTTTTTTTCCACCTTGAGAAAAAAAGACACTTGTGTAAAACTTTACTAAAATCACTCAAATTTTTCAAGAGGAATTGGTACTTCACCTGTGTTGAGTGCTTCCAGAAATCCTGTGCTAAGCAAATATCATACCTTTTGCTTTGAATCAGGTGTTTGAAATTTGTTGGGGAAGGCAATAATCTTGCACCAAAGTGTACCTTTAACTTTCTGTACTGAACTTAGAGAAATGGCATGCCTACTATAAAGATTTCTGTACCTCTATTATCAGAAATTCAAGTGTTCTGTGCTTGCTAAGCAAAGCCCAAATATGAATATAGCAATTTTCTGTGCAAAGCAAATTGCCAGTGCACCATCTGCACAGTATGAGCAATGATACCAAATCTTTTTATGTCCACAGGTACTTTCTCTGTTGCTTTGTAACCACTCAGAACTTAAAATTTCTGAAAATATTCCCTTTCTTTAGTGATTGCAGTAGAAAATCACTTTTCTTAAAATAATAAGGGCTTCTGCGGTATTCCCCCACAAAATCACTGGGAGACGGTGCTCTTACAGGCCATCCTCACTAGAGGGGATGAGCCTATTCAAGCCTACTTGCCATCATGTAAAAATGAAGCTTCTCCAATAATTTGCCTTAATGCTAGAGACCAGCGTGAAGCTCATCAGAGGAACTGCCGCCAGTGATCGGAGGGAAGGTGTCCTGGCAGTGCTGTGTGCCCTATTCTTTGAAGCCATCAAATCAGACTTTGAAATGACTTGTTCAAGGTGGTGAGGTTGTACGAAGCTGAGAGGATCAGGAAGTCATTCTGGTTGTGACAGAAAAGATGAAAATGTATTGGGAAGGACTGAGTGAGGAGACTTAAAGTAGAGGCTAAAGGGAGAGTGAGGTGAGACGAGGGAGCAGAGAGGTGAAGGAAAAAGCTAACACTACTTAGAAAAGGAAAATGGAAATCAGGCTGTAAGTCTGAGACGGTAGAGGCTGAGGGAAAGGGCAGTGTAAAAGGGAGCCAGCAGGGAACAGTGAATTAATTAAAGGAAAAGACAAGGAGCTCAAAGAGGAGACTAGAGTGCCTGAAGAATAAGGTCAGAGGCTGAGTGGAAAAAGGAGTTGTGCTTGGTGGAGTCTCTCTGCTCCGCTACAAAGCCTGGAAGGAAGCTTAGAATTATCACATTGCTTACTGTCTCATTGCAAAATGTCTCTACCTCCTGCATAACACCTCTGCTCAGGGGTTGATAATTAATGCTTTCAGGTCTGCAGAGCTAAATGTTCTGAACCAGTGGTGTCATGTTATGAAATGTGGGAGGAAAACTGATTTCCTCTTTAAGAACCCAGGACATTACCTACATCAAATAACATTATTAATTTTACAAACTCAGTGTTCATCTTGATTCCTAAACTTAATTTAGCCTATGTGCACGTAGTACTTTTTCTTCATGCTGTAGCTCCCCAAGAATTTGTGTTCCATGGACTGCACTTGAAGAATGAGTGAGAAATGTGTGGTGAATTATGCTGTGTGACCATGTTAACTTGTGGCAGAAAAGAAAGGTAAATTGGGAATGAGGCTGGAGATTATAAAATGATGTCCATGTGATGAAGACAACTGAGCTCTGCTGTGGAAAACTGATTTCTCTTCCTGTTTCTTGCTCCCAACAGGGATGCTCTAAATGCTTCATAAAAGGAAAATAATTACATGTCGGGTTTTCTAGTTGTCATCTTGATAATCCTGATGTAGCAGTGATCGTTTCACAGCTGCCACTGAAATCTGTGAAAGCTGTGCTTTAAGTAATCTATGAAGCTGATTCAGAAACCTAAAATTAGCAGAAACATTTGCCATACATATGCCAATGTCTCAGCTCCCCATCTGAGTAATAACGCCTTAACCTAAACTGTAATCTAAAACAATCTGTGGGGACTTGAAAAGGGAAAGGACTACCTCAATGAATCTAAAAGCCAAGTGACTGTAGGATAAACATCTTGACTAGTCTGGGAAAATTAATAGCAATACAGTTGACAAAGATGATTGCATTTTTAGAAGTTTAGTCAGGAAGGCTCTTCTATCATGAAAGTACACTTCGTCACGTTGTTTTCTTGTCTCCAGTTCCATGGTAAGACGTGAATTAACTGTTACGAAGTTTTACCTAGGAACTATAGACACTGATTTGCAGAGACCTTGCTTGTATTCAAATAACACTACAAGCCTCTAGTCTCTTGGTATTTTCTTCAGATTTCAAAACTTGTTATATAACAAAATCAGTTTTAAAGTGTTTCTTAACTAATTCCTTTCAAATCCCTCCTATGCCTGGTTTGAAAGTATTTTCACTTAGAAATACTGCTTTATCTTTGGTACAGATTTTCAGCATCATGCAGAAAGAATACAACCTCTTCCTTCTTTCCAACTACATGGCAGAAATGGGTATTGAACAGTCTGGATTTTCTGCACTCCTAAGGCTTACAAGTCATGTGAGGTTTTTCCTTTCCTGATACATTTCAGAATTTATTTTTTTTATTAATAGCTGATGATTTCTCTAGCATGCCTATCTAGACATTTCTTAGGTTTTATCACTGTTTGATTTTTGTTTTAGTTCTTTTTCTTTTTAAATCATGTACATATTCACTGGTTTCACATCACTTTCTAGCCAGGTTGGCTTCTCACACAGAGAAATAGTTCTTGTTTCTGTGGATCTCCAGCTTTGGAAAATATAAAAGATATTTTTAAATACGATACAGCTACAAAGGATTTGACCTTACTAGTGAGTCCTGTCAACAACTATTTTAAGTACTGGAATGTGATCTTGTAAGTTACAAATATACTGTTACTGATACAACTGCCATATTCAACCTATAAAACATAAATGTGGCTGGATTGAGATCTTAGTGAAACAAAAAAATCCGTTTAGGAATTAAATCTTCATTGAAATAATGTATCATAATAAAAATTTTCCATTTTAGCATTTATTCTCCAGATATGTCCAGCAATATTCTGTATATTGTATATAGGGAAGCATTAGGAATTAAAAACATTTAATGTTTTCACTGGATAGGCTACAGATAATAGTATAGGGTCAAATGCACTTAAGGTCTTCTAGTTTTGTTTGTTTGTTTTTCTTTGTTTTTTTAAAGTACATGTCACTGTCCTTAACATGATAAACAATAAAAGTAATCCTGTATACAGATGCATTGATTTTACATGATAAATATCCTTTCATATCCTGTTGCCTGTGATTTAAGATGTCTGTCAAAGCATTTAGCTACAGAAAGCCTTTGGCAAATGCTGTGTTGCAATACTCTGCCTTCTCAGTCCCCTGTCTAATGGTGTGATACAGCTATTGTGCTTGTGTGCTAAAATCCCTGCTGAGACCAGGGATGCCTTTTTGTAGGCACCCTTCTTAACGCCATGCCCCAGAAAGCCTGCCCTCCGAGCAGGCATGTCAGATGTGAACGGAGACCTGGCAGAAAGGTGCGTTGGGATTAGGGTGGTGGAGCAGATCATGGTCTGAGCACGCCTCTCCTCCTCCCAGCCCTGTCTGCTGCCTCCTGCGCCATGCTAGAGGTGTGCCACGATAGTACCGCTCTAATTTAAGCTCTTTCCCAGAGCATGCTTTCACGTGTGTTGACAATGAGAAAACATTCAGTGTCAGGAAAGGGCTTCATAATGTGTTGATTTAGTTGGACTGGGGTTGAGAGAATGGAGGTAGAGACAATGTGGAGGCTACATCCATCAGGAGCCCACACAAATATATTGTTTTGCCAAACTGCATCTACAATGGAGACAGACTCCTCGGTGCAGTTGCTCATTATCTTTTCTAACTTCATTGTGAACAATTAATATCCATGTAACTTACACCTATGTGCTGCTAATGTTCTATTTACATTAATGATTTTATATAATCTAAAGGTTCATCTTGAAATCTTAATCTGCATGCACATTTTTAGAGTCTGCGAAAGAAGAAATAAGCCAGATGTCTCTGATCACTGGTGAGCTAGCTAACACTATTCACTTTAACAAAGTCAGAAACCCTATGAGCTTGAGATAACTTCTGATTTATAGCACTTTAACTGGAGCGTCACAATTAATAGTGGTAAATGACGTTTACTCATAATAAAAATATAGTAGACATTGGGTGATTTCTTTAAATTGAACCAAATATTCATGAGCTGGAATCCAATAATTCATTTACTGAAGCACAGTGCCCCCAAACTTATATAAGGTTTTCTCAAAGTAATAACATGAACCCATAAAAGGCAAATTCCCTAAAATATTTTCAATTTGTTTTACTTCAGAAATAGAACAAAAAAGAATTGCATTTTATAACACTTTAGGAGCATGGGATCACATAGATTTATAGCAACCTCCTAAATCTGAACTTTTATTTCCATATTAAATCTGAATTCTTAATAGTTATAAATTGTTATTAGTAACAAAAGTATTTGAATAAATAAAGTATATCAGATAATCCTGTCTTGGGTTTACCAAGAAAGAATGTTTTTATTGTTACAAAATTATGTATGCTTAAGTATGCTTCAGAGCTTCATTTTAAGTTATGCTGGCTTAAATCCATTGTAAGAACTATCATAAAAATCCTTTCAGCTTTTCTTAAAGGCACAAGGAATGAAAAAAACAGACTATGTTTCATATTTTAAATACTTTGGGTAAGATTCCCAAAACATTCTTTTTTTCCTCTCACTCTCTGGAGTTCTAGATAGGGAAAGCTTACCTGAATCTTACCAGAATTACTAACTCTATTTTAAAAAGATTTGTTTCAGTTTGTATTACCTGAGAGAAGACAAAAAATGTTGTGACTTCTGAAAGTGTGGCTGATGTGCAGCTTTCTTAGTTCAAGCCACTCTGTAGAAAAATAAGGGACTAAAGAACTGTAAGAGATGGAGAAACAGAAAATAAAATCTCCCATCACCCTTCCTCAGGTTTTTTCCTTTAGTCCAAAATGAGGCTGGCTGTTCTCAAATCTACTCTCTTTCATCAATATGGCAAGGTATTCATTATGCCAGTCTTTCTTTTTCTTCTTCTTCTTTTTTTTTCTATCAAAAAAAAACATACCAAATGTGGAAAAGAAGTTACAGCTAAGTCACGCAATTTTTAGTTGGAGGGGAAAAAAAAACAAAGACAATTTTTTCCATTTTGACCTAAGACATTAGGCAAAACATTAAGACCTTGTAGATTGTTTTCTGTTATGAGGAGCAGTTAATGACGGTCACATAATTCTTTGCTCCTCTGCTCATTTTCAAATAATGGATTTTCAGACCATTGTACAATTAGAGTATCAGCAAGTAAATCCCCTGTTCATCGCATTACTGGTTTCATTCACTTTTTTTCTTGCAACTTTCTCTTAGGACTTCACTATGAGTACTTTTTCTTCATCTCCTCGTTTTCTTCTTTCTTCTGTGCATGCATGGGTGCATGAATACCCATGTACAAAATTTTCTCCCCTGTACATAACAGTGTTTCATGAAAATCAACTAAAGCTGCCTTTTCTTTGTGGAAAATTAACAGCTCTATTACAAACATCTGTTATTTGTTAATTTGAATGGTTTGGTTTCCACTAATCAGTATTTCACTTTTGCTTACTTTACAATCACTTCTGGCTGATCAGGTTAATTTATGCAAAGCAACACATCTGAAGTGAACTTCTCTCCAGTAATCCCTCATCACTGTCATTAGGTATTTAAATTCAGAGTGCTGGTTATCCAGATGTCATGAGTGATTGTTGCTTGAGGGACACTAATTTATTGATAACCAAGTGTTCTCGATCCTCTTGGCTAAAGTACATTTCAAATTATGTGATTGCTGAGATAAACAAAAAAAAACTCATTAGCATACCATTAGGCATGGTAGGAGTTAGGAAAAATGCTGCTAAATAAGAAGCTTTTCTTCCTGGTATTACAGAGTATCAAAAATGCTATTCCTGGTGCGAAGCCTAGAGAATTTATTTATTTATTTTTAGTGTGTTTAAACTCATAAATAAGGTGTTGCAAAGGAGGAAAAAAGTGATTATTTGAAATAGATTTTGGGCCTTGCAGAACCAACCCAAATCTGCTCCACAGTGCCTGTGAGACAGAATCAGTCTCTGAGAGGGGACTTGTGTCTGATGGCTGGCTAATGCCTTTCTGGGTCTTTCACGAGGGATGGTGCTACCTGGTGCAATATATTTAGTACACTTACACTGGTACCTTCATTTTTGTTCTAGGCCTAAAGCCACCCAAAGAAAACCCTAGTGTTTCATCTGTCCACACTTGATACTGCACTACTGTGAAACAGAAATTAGTGACACCACAGGAATTATACCAATGCAAAAAGAAACAAACAAACAAAACCAAACAAACAAACAAAACCAGTAGGGCAAATGAAAGCCTACCTTGGAAACAATGTCAAAAACCAGAAAACTCATTGTTTACCAAAATAATAGTCAGGCATCATTTCAATTCTCTGTATTCAGGGAGAAGAAGAAGAGGGAAAGGGGGGTGACAGAGAGGCTTGTCTCTGCACATTAATTTCTGTCTGTGTCAGACATTGTGCTGAGCCTTCATCCCCTGGGAATGCCTTACAAAATTTGAGTTTCCAGTTAAAATTCATTATACTACGTTTTGGGGCTTTTTCAGATAATAGCAGCTTTTTAAGCTCTTTTCTGTGCATTAGAGTCCTTTTGTTCTAAGTTCTCTGTAAGCAGAACAAAAAGACAAATTAATAAAAGGTGTAGAGCCAAATCCTCTGGCAAGGTGCCATGTGACCAGCCTGAATTGCTCTGCTTGCAGTTTCTGGCCCTGAAGCTGATTTATCTGGCAGTTCGACAAAGAGGATCTTCCAGTGCTATAGCTGGATTAATTAGACTGAATTAGCCGTGGCATAATTGATAACTAGCTTCAGTAATGTTGCTATGAGATTGGAGTCTATATTTTGCAAAAGATAGTGCAAATTTTGTGCAGCTTTGGAGGCTGCTCTTGAAATGAAGGCATTCTGAAATACACAGCAAGATGTAAAGATACAATATGAAATTAAAATCCAAGATAATGACTGGATCAGCATGCAAAATAGGCAGTCATAGTATATGCATCTTTTCTGCTAAACTCCTTTGTTCTATACTTTGTTTAGTGAAAGCAAATGTTTTGTACAGTTAGTTGTTAACTTATGTGTGTGTAATTCAAGTACTGCACATTCCTAGAATGACATCTGATATGGTCAAGTAAACATAAATGGACTGCAATACAACTGAAAAATGTAATTCTGGTAGCAGTAGCCAAAATATAAAAAAAGACTAGGGTTTTAGAAATGAAATTGTTGCAACCATTTGAGATTCTGAATAAATTATAGACATCAGGACTGAACAATTAGCAAAGGGGAAGAGGAGCAAATTAAGGAGAAGGCAACATAATGATAACAGTTTGATTAATATTCCAGTGGAGATCTTGTACAGACATTGAAATCTTTTAAGCCACGGATGTTTTGTCTCCAGTATTAATGTTAAAGTACCTATCATCACTAGAACAAGGCATGTATTAGTCAACAATTTTTGCCCAAGGATGTTAATCCAAATGCATATATTAACAGCATTCAAGTTCAAGCGTGTAAACTGTTTTTTAGTCTTATATGAAAATAGAATCTGTTTTTAATAATTACTTACTGATTTTTTATGTTAATAGCTAGAATTTTAATAGGATAGGATTCCCATCACACAGTGACAGAAATCACTAGTTACGTTTTCCTGAAAAATTCTCTCCCAAAGTTGATACCTCTTTAAAATTAGATGCTGAAAAAAATGCATTCCGCTGAGAAAGCTGTAGTAAGTTAAGTAAAAGCATAAAAATGTTAATTTCATCCTTTATCCTGAAACTGGACTAACTTCATCTTGGTCTTTGTCATAAATTGATCCAAACAATTCCTTGTTTAATAGGAAGAAGCTGAATAATTTGGAAAAAAATAATTAATTAGATATGATCTACTTCTAGATGTTATTGTGATGAAAATTCAGAGAATAAATTCAGAGAAGAGTTCATTAAAAAAAAAAATCTATAGTCTTTGTAAGATCTTCTTGTATCTTTTTTCCTGTCATTTAGCAATTCAAATGCTTCTGTTTGGTCAACAACTTGTCTTTATTATTCTTCATCAATTATCAATTACCCCTTTTTTAAACTAAAGGAACTCAGTTATAAACCTGTTTTATAACCTTATTCTGATGACTTATCTTTGAAAATAAAGGTTACAGTCCTATGAGCTCTCCTCCTCTATATCACGCTACAGGTTTTTGAAAGCCGGTTCATGGGCCCTTCAAATAACTTTCAGCAGAAAAGAATTTTTTTAATCTCCTGTCATCTTGAAGTGTTCAGGCTAGAACAGAAATGACAGGCAAAATCAATTTCAACTTTAACATTTTCTTTGTTGACTCTTCTGTTTAAGACAAAGGAAATATTCTATTTCAAAGCAGCCATTTCAAAATAAAATGTTCAGATTTCCCTTGCTCTAGCCCATTTGCCATTGGATATAGAAGTACAGTACTAGTAACAGATAAAATAGGTTATGGGGGGAAAAAAGCCTCCCCATCTGATAAATTTACATTAGGCTCTGAAAAACTAGGGCTTTTGTAGCCCTAGTAAGATAACTTTCCATGATAGCAAGTACAGGGTGTATTCTTCAGCATCATGATCATTTGTCAGTCCTTGTAATCTTTTCAAACTTTTTAAAAATAGTTGGATTTCCTCACCCTCCACACTTTCAAACTGATAACTTATTCCAAGTGAAGACAAACATATTAGCTAACTTGGCTGATAGCATTTAAGAGTCATTTTGGACTCCTGACAGTGGGTCTTCAGTTGCTTATAATTTCGGAAAATACAGAAATATTTTTCTGCTATCATGATATGCCCTTATTTGAACCTCTAGTAACACAACTGAGACTCATGTGACTAGCAAGTACCAAGCAGTGAGTCACGCTGCTTTCATTAGTTTAACTGTTCTGTCCAATCAGCCCAGTCTTTTTTCCATGACCGAGTCACATTCCCTTTTTTTATGGAAGCTACGAGGACTGCGCTAACTACTTCTTCTAGTGCACATCTCTTACTTGGCTTCTCAAATACCATTTGTGACCCACTACCTATTTCCAAGAGTTCATGTAGTTTTATTTTTTTAAAGAATGCACAGAAATAGTGAGCTAGATGGATCAATTCATTTTGAAGGAAAGCCGTGTTCTCCTGAGAATATCTTGTTCTTTCCCAGATATGTTCTCTTCTTGGTTTCTTCTTATGAGATCTTAAAGAGGGGCTGTTGTGTTCTTTTCTCAGTGATCCTGCATCTCTAGAGGAGACAGTTTTGTCATCTTAACTAGATGACAAGCCAGCTTTGGCTTATTCCTTTTAAAAAAGGAAAACTTCGGCAGTGTTGAATTAGTCTCATGTTTTCAAGACCAACAGAAGAGTTATCTGCGTTCTTCAAGGTAAAGGAAAGGTCGTGGATGAGTGCCTTAGCAATAAGTGCCTCAAAACAGCAGGTCTGGACTAGCTTAAAAGGTGCATGACATGTTCTCTTGTTTTCTTTAATAAAGTTTGAGAAGAATTGGAACTGCAGGCAGGGAGGGAGAGTGCAAAGTACATGACAATCAGAAACAGATTTGGATTTGCAGGATCATGAACATGCACTAGTCTCTGGAACATTATCCTGTAAAGAGACGGCAAGCATCTTGACAGGTTGTTCCTGGTTTTACCATTTGTATTGTTACCACTTCACCTGTCTTTTCCTTTTGTTCTAGGAACATTGCAAATATTTTAATATTTACTCTGATCATTCTGAGAAAAAAAAATGCTGAAATATGTGAAATTATCTCTATGTCACTGGGAGAGCAAGAGGTGGTTTTACGTAGGATATATGATATATATATATATTATTTTCTTGGAATATCTGTAAAAGCAATCTTTTTGATGTAATCAGGTCAGTCACAGATGTATACTTTTCATCCTCACTATTGAGGCCTAAACAAACCTGTCCTGAGTTCCTCTTTTTATCAAGCTTTTACTTTTGTAGCTAAATTCTTTATACACATTTAAAAATTTTTATCTTCCTTTATCTGTTTGTCTGCTGCACAGTTTGCCATCCTTCTGAAGGACACCAGTCCTTCTCTGTCAGTAGTGGAAGATCACAATATTGGCCCAAAATTGCTCGTTATAAAACAGAATTTTTTTATATTTTTAAGCCAAGTTAATTTTTTATATGCTTTGCTGATGGTACTTCTTTTGTGTTATAGGGGGTCACATGCTTTTACAGTGCTAGTTTGGCTGTAAGAAGCAAAGCCGAGATGTTCTATCCTGGATGTGAACAAGAACACATAAAACATTAGGGGTACCTTTGAAGCCTGATACACATATTCAGTAGAGACATAACCTATGGGTTAGTAAAAGGAGCACAAAATAACTTTCCTTTTTTGTTTGTTTGTTTTTGATTTAACACTGAGATAGCTAGTGACATGATGAAATAATCTTTAATCAATAATTTTAGAGCTGTTCTATCGGGAAGTTTAGCAGCTAAAAAGACAGGTCAGTGAAACATGAGCTATCAGAAGAGTGGTTCAATTTTCTCGTATTGGAAAATGAGTAACAGGTAGTAAGGTTGACACCTTTAATATTGCATGATAAAGACGGTATGATAGATCATCTTGACATGATAAACTCCAATGTCAGAACAGTCTGTATGTGCAAAATAAAAAGCATAGATTTTTTTGTTGCTGTTGTTGCCGTGCTATCTTTATTTTACTCACATATAAAACACTGTTTAAATTTCCCTAATCCAAAAGATAGACATTTGAATATTGTCTAGCGTTTTTACAGTGGATTTTACTTTCTTACCTCCTCCCTACCTTTGTCAAGTTTGCCAAATATTTCCTCAGAGGCTTGGGGGTTTTCCATTCATAAATCTGCTGTGATCTGCAGGGCTCAAACTTCTGTCTTTTTTTGCATAAACAAAATGATGTTAACAAGTCAGTGGACAAAGACCAGTACTTTCAATAGTTAGACCTGGATGATGCTGTTAAGTGTTGATGCCTTGATATCTTCCTTCCTAGTGAGATATTTACATGCCAGAGTAATCCTCTGTAGCACAAAACAAGTGATCCAGAGATTCAGAATCGGTGTCATAAGGTTATGCATTTCCAGAGAACTCATAAAATTACACAATCCCTTACTGTGTTTACTCTTTCACAAATAATTATTTTTGAACTGTGACAGAAAATATTCATTAATTCATTCAGGAATTAATACCATTTAACTAAATAATACTTTCTAGAAAACCCTATGAAGTCCATTGAATGCTGCTGTGAGAAGATAAATGCCATTATTTGCAATTTAAACTGTATAGACATCAACCCCTGTAAGTGCAATGTTCAGCTCAGTGCCAATGTCTCCAGTGTGTAGTGAAGAAAACTTGACAAAATGTAGAGGGTTGTTTTGTTTTGTTTTTCATTTCCATTTGTTTTTTCCATGTTGGTGTTTCTAACCAGGTATCTCAGTTGCTCAAATTGTGACAGATAACTGCACTGAAGCGAGCCTCAGTTGTCTGTGATTTTTATCCTTTGCCAGCATGAGACTTTAGGCAATAAGTACCACATGTGCTTAATATTATATCATTATATCAACATAAATTTATTTGCTAATTATTGTTGTGTGGAAAAAGTTAAACAAAACATTATGAATATGAGCACAGAACTGCAGGGAACAATGCATAATGAATTCATGCTGGGAGTAGAATATAGCCTTATTTTAAGGTACCTGTGTATAGGAGGGATAGGGACCTAAAGCATAATTCCCAAAACATTTAAGCCATTACATAAGTTATAGAGTGATGCATAAAAGCAAAATCATTCAAATTTCAAAAACCATACAGTGATTGTTAGCTGGAATATAGGGCTTTCAATGCAGGACGCTTCTAATAGCAAAGACAACTCTGTGCATATGTGAATAACAAAATATTTATCTCAGAATTTCCTCCTGCTACTGCTCTTGCGTTTCAGTTTTCAACAGTTGTAAACATTGTCAAGGGCTTAACAGTTGAAAGTTCTTCCAGAAGAGATTTCTTATGAATTTGAAGTACTTAATTTACTTTCAGGTGATTCCCTTAGTCTAGGAGAAAAATGAGGACTAAAATTGGATGTTGTATAATAACACCTTCCTTGTTAAACTGAAAAAGTTACACAAAAGATTCATATTTTGTCTTACGAAAATAGCCTGGAAAAACAGTTGCATGTTCAAACAGTATATTGCCACTTCTGAAACAAGCATCCCATCACAGCTGGTGAAGTTTGTATAGAGTATTTCAAGTGCTCTAAGATAGCAATGGAACTTAAAATATAATTTGTATGGAGCTTGAGTCCTTTGTTACAGCATCCACTAAGTCAAAAGTTAACTATAATGACTCTCTGGTTTTATTTTATTTTTTGAAAGTACTTCAAAATTTAAACAGCAAACCTTTGCAGAATGGTACTTCAGTGGTTAGGGTTGCTGAAGCTCTGCAAGCTGGAAGAGCACTAGGTAACACAGTGGACTGATGATGCTTTTCTCTCTTTCCAGTATATTGGAAACTTAACCAATTGCATTCTAGAACAATTTCAAACCCTCTCCATCGAATGCTCATGGAAAGAAGTTGATCTTGTACATTAGGAAATTCAAGCTGGCACTCTGCAAACCATTACAAAAGCAGCTTGTAGACCAACTGTGTTTATCATGGAAAAAAATAGTTGGTGGCAGCAAAATTTGTCCCTCGGTTGCACTGAAGGGACTAGTAAGGCATTATGTGTCTGCAGATGTGAGGAACCGAAGCTGCTGGAGTACAGAGAGCAGAGGAATGGGGGACCAGAAGAATCCTTAGCCGTTCTTCAACAAAGCTATGTCACAGATTTGAGCTTACTTTCCTTGTGCTTTGATCCTTGATCAGTCTACATCCAGTAATTGCTTTAAAATTAGAATACATTTTAAAATATATAATTTTGACTCTGTACAAAAAAAAGGACTTATCTATCTGGGGCTCAAATTTCAGCACAAATTAATATAATCCATATCTACATAGCTTATCTGGTGTATCGCCATAATAAATTAATTTCTAGTGCAAAGCAAAGCTATCCTTTTAAATAGTGGCCTTAGGTCATTTCTCTTGTATGATTAGCACTTCCATCTTATTACTAGGATGCGTGGGGAGGAATTACCTGGTTGCTTTATATCAAAGCAAATATTAATTAAGTTACGATATAAATGTTTCTTGCCAAGTTAACAGTACTTAATATACTCTTGTAATTGCATGTCCAAAGAACTAATATGTATTTATCACTTGATATTCACATTCAAATGCAAATGAGTATTTATAAAAGCATAATCCCAACAATCTTTATGCATTAAGAGCATATCTTGAAGTAAGCATATTCTTTCTGTGTCTATTTAGTCATTTGTGACTCCTTGGAAGATCATGTCTCTGGAGGCGGTGGCACCTGCCCCCTGGGCTATTTTCCATGTGGCAATATCACCAAGTGCTTGCCCCAACAACTTCACTGTAATGGTGAGGATGACTGTGGGAATCATGCTGATGAAGACAACTGTGGTACGTGGTTAAGACATTACTTTATTTCTGACAGTCACTGAAACCCATACACTGTTCATATCAACTGGGGCTTTGCAGAGTATTAGCAATGAGAAAGTTACATGCATTGCAGAGGATATAGCAGGTATTTGCTTTAGCTGATAAAGCCACCCAACTAGCCATTTCCTAGGAAGAAAGGACCACATTTTTTGTTTGCATCTTGTGTAAGTTTATCCAATTTTATCCGTGCTTTGAACTTGTTTGGATGTATTGTTTTGATTTGTACATATGTGTGCATGTGATCTAGCAAAGATCCCTGCTGAGGAAAGGTGGACGTAGGAGCTGACAGAGTTTGTTATGCTTGACAGAACTTAAAGCTGTCTGGGAAGAGTAATTTAGAAGAATTTTCAAGGTTTGCCAAAAAGCTTTGATGTCCTAATGCAGGGGGAAAAACAAAACCATGATTGTGTGTGTTCTGCAAGTTACACTGCTACCAGGCTTTGTGTTTTGGAAATGTTGAAATCTGAGGAAATGCACGCAAACAGGCCACTGCTGCCTGCCCATGTCACTCCTGGCCCTGCTGGATGGTCGCCATGAACCCGGCTTGGTTCATGGGCTTTACCTCAGCTGCAAACTGAGCAGAGTCAGGGCATGGGCTCTGCGTAGGCACTTGCCATGCTGTTTATTTGTGAGCATGGCCTGGACACAGCTTTAGTCTGTGCTGAACAGCATCTCTCATGCAGTGGCTGGACACTGTTTGGAGGGTAGCACAGGCCAGGGATAGTCTGGGAAATGCTTCTGTGTGTTTCATGAGAGCTTAGCGATTTGGTTGTGAGCTATGGCTGCAGGGAGAGAAAAGCAGCCCTAGCACATCTTCTTGTCAACTTAATAACAGCCTGGATGCTTTCAGAGCTACTCTCCAGAACTTCTCATCCCTGGCAGATGGGGAAACCAGACTTCCTATTCCTGAGTAGCTTGCCTGTAGCAGTGGAGGGCAGCCAGATGTACAGTGCTCTACCACACACCCTGCCTCCATCTCCACAGAGCGAAGCAGGTGAACTGTCTGTCTGCTTCAGCCAGGCACGCTGCCATCAGAGCTGTGCATGGAGCCAACAAAAGAAAAAAGAAAAAAAAAAAAAGATGAAGTGAAACTTCAAAGATATATATACTAAAAGAAATTTTCAGAAAGATAGAGTTAGAAACAAAATGTGGTAAAGGTATTTTTCATTAACTATCTCAGCAAAATCAATGGGATTTTGGAAATAGTGTCACTTGTTCTCATTGCGTATTTTTGGAGCCGATTGTTGTTGTGTGTGGACACATATTCTTAAGCCTATCAAATATTAGCACATTACTTCATACAAACGTGCTTTTAATTCTAATCCCGTGTAATGGACCTGCAGCTTTCTCTAGTTTTATGTCACTTCCTTCTACCTTAAGCATACTTTTCATCGCCAATAATCAAAATCCTAACAAAATTGGTTCTTGTTCTTTTATTCTTCTGTGCATGTCACCTCTTAAACAGTTAGTTTATGTATGTTCCATTTCTTTATAGTACCAGAAAGTCTGCTGTGCAAGGACTTGCTGAAAGTGTACAGCTTGATCAAGTGGGGATTAGGATAGACACAGTTATACGGGATATACAGGACAGCAGAGCCTGCAAGACAATTCAGCTGCAATATTGAATCCAACTCTGAGTATAGTAACTCAAGAATGAGACAGAGACAATTTCTGAAAGCCTAAGTCATAAAAAATGAAGAGTCATTGCATTGACTCCCTGAGAAATCTATGCTATTAGTGTTATTCTTGTATCTTGAACCCATATTCACATTTAGAAATGCATGCCTTGTGTAATGCATCAAGGTCATATTCAGCAGTATTGTTTTCTCAAAAACTGGTGTAGCAGTCAAATTTTATTATTTGAATAATGGAAGAGTCACTATGTTGCCTGAGAATACGAAATGTTCAGTTAAGGTGTTTGTAGCACTCCTACACTGCAGTACATGTGGAAATCTTTGGAGGATAGGTCTCTGTTTAGTAAGTATTCATCTTAAAATCCAAGAAAGGAAGTCCCCTGATTAGCTCCCAAGACAAAGAAGCTAAGCAGCTATTTTCCTGCTGCCATTTCCCAGGACCATTTTAGTATGACTGCCCTGCCCCAGGAGTAATATCTGGTTCTTTCTAACCTTTTTTTTTTTTTTTTTTTTTTTTTTTAATTTGCAGCTAGTTTTCAGTTGAAGTCATTGCTCCTGGTTACAGAAAAGCAATTCAAAATTAAATTATTCCAGTGAAGTAATTGTTCTATGCAGCATCATTGGAAATTGTAATCTTATCCATAAGGTACTCTAAGTAGCTCAACTTTTAAATTCTTGTACACTTTCATCTTGCATAAATCTGAATAAGAGCTTTGAGGTGGCCAGTCTACAACATTCAACACAGTATATGTGGGGATGGAAAAAAATCTGTATAGACGCTCAAAGGTATTCAAAAATTATTTATATATATACAAATATATATATGCATGTGTCTCAAGTAAGGCTAGCTACAACAACCACTTCACTAATGATATCTTCATTAATTATAAAGCACTATCTTAAGCCTACAGAAAAATATTATAGTGAAGACTTGCATGTATCTTAGACCAGTATTATAAAATAAGGAGACACAATGCAAAAAAATTATGAACAGTAGTCTTTTCTGTGATGGAGAGGACAATACTGATGAAAAAGAAAAGGAAAAAAAATCACTTCTTTTGAAAATCATAATACTGCTATTGAAAAAAAAAAAAGGTACAATTGTTTGAAAAAACAGGTACTCTGAACATAAGAAAATCCAAAGTCCAGCTGTTCAATAGTAGCCTCAAAGTGTGCTGAATATTAATAGCAACCACAATTACTGAAATAGCACTTTTAAGAAATATCAGTGTATTAAAGAAGTAGAGAAGCAACTAGCATGAAAAGTACACTTAGATCTTTCGAGAGAGAGTTGCTTTGTAAAAGTCTTTAAATGTCATTGCAACAAAAAGAAAAAGGCATAGTTTCTTCTTCTATGGCTGGCAATTACAATGTGATTCAAAAGCTGTCTCAGTATTCTTGTCTTGCAAATTAATTACTTAACTTGGAATTTTAGAGCTCCACATCCAATACGGTTAATCAGCAACACAGTTTACAATCTGCCCAGTAACCTACTGGATTACTGCTCATTATTATTTGTTTGATCCTCATTATGCAATGAATGAATTATACACTGACATACTCTGTGTCCCAGATGGATACGTTGAATGCATACCACAGACATTTGAAAAAAGTAAAGATTTCATTAAATATTCCAATTATCTTGTAGCAATCCTGTCCATTTCCTCTTTTCTTGAGTAAAGTTCTGTAGGTCCCCACTTCATTCCGATAATGATATTTATTGTTGTAATCTTTGAGATTTGCAATGTTAGTCCTGGTTCATGCACTGCATACCCCATAACAGTAAAACGTGTTAATAAATATTTGAAACTAAACTGATTCCTCATTGATAGATGTTTTCAGATGTGCAGTAATTGCAGTTCATGTTCAACCCAGGTACAGAGAAGTGATGTGACATGAAATTAGGATCGTAGGCAGAGTCAGAAACAGATCTGAGACTGCCATGGTAGGGCTTAACCTCAGGGTGTGGATATCCTACTGGCCAGGTCAACTTCACCATTTCTTCCACTTCCCACCCCTTCTGGAAAGGGGGGAACTGTAGCCAATAGGTTACAGTAGAATGAAGCCACTTGTGTTTGAAAATTCATATGCCTTTTTCACCCAGTTGGATTTCCAGCCAATAAAATAATATGTGTGATATTCTGATGGGAAAGAGCTTGAGGCAATATAGTAAACAGCAATAAGAGGAGAGTAGCAATTTATCATGCCCTAAGTGATGAGAGGTTCTTTTCAAACTATCACTAGATAACCTTAAACATGCATGGAAAATACAATCTTAGCTTTTGAAATTGAAAACATAGTCCATCAAGTCAAAGCGGGAGGCTCTGCAAATTTGCCATAAATATATTTTTAAATAAAAATGATTTATTTAAAGTTTTATCATTCCTCATAAAAGCTTATGGCCTTGAGGAGTTTTCCTTTCTAAGGCTGAATGTGGCAGTAAACTGTTCTCTGCTCTTCCACCCCATACTAATCCTTTCTGAAGCATTGAGTTCTTCATAAAATGGCCACGTGTGATGTCTACCAGTTCAGCCTTTATCACATTTCACTTGGGGTTATTTTTGTAGCAAAACCTAAACTGTGGAAAAAAGGTAGCAATTCCAGCATCCTTCTGTGCCCAAGCTTAACTAAAGCTCAAGTTGGCAAAGCAGCATGAGTTTGAGAGTATTTGTCCCACTGAGACTATGTTTGATTTCAAATGTAATGGCTTCAGCCTAATTTTCAAGGTGAGAGCTGTTCCTATTTATAGCTGTAATATTTGGTTTTGTGGATACTTGATTTATTTTTTTTTAATTTTCACTGTTTTTTTCAATAATTAGGAAGAATAAATACTAGGCATAATCACCAATTCTGCTCAGCTAATACTTTTTTAACATTGCTATGGGGATTTTTCCTAAAACAGGTAAAATAAAAAGTATTTCTCACACTGAAGACTTTGCTGCAATGTTACTGCTAATGTACCCTAACCTAGCTCTGGGCAAAGCTCTTTGAAGCTCAATGGCATATTAAAAGTGCCACATTACATATTCCCCAGTACTTATTCATGGAGAGAAGCATTTTTAAATCTGGTCTGACAGTGATACTTAATGATAAGCTAAGCAAAACCAACAACAGCAGATAAAAACAGCAGTTGTTTAATACAAAACAAAAATAACAGAACAGCATTTGTGATGTAGTTTTCACTGAGTCCACGTTTGTTTATATGAACAATTTCTGACATGACAAATTGCAAAAACATATGAAAAGTTAAATCATAACATAAATGTACTCTATAACTTTGGACAGAAGACATGTGAAGTTGCTAGTAATCATCTATGGATATTTGTTTTCAAAATACAAACTCTCTGAGTATCTTCAGACATTTTTTCCTTAATCTGCTCCCCAATTAAGCATTTACATTTAGAAACTTATATTTAAGGACTTCATAGATATATATAAATTCATTAGTCTTCTGTGCACTTAGAGGGCTGAATGAGCAAACTTCTCCCCTAGATAAGAGTCAGCTTTCTCTGAATAAATATTCCTACTATATCATTATGTAGTGATAAAAGTGTAATGTTATCAGTCTAATAACTTCTGCGTAGTCATCTGCTCTAGATACATCACTAGGTCAGTTATCATTCTGTACTCATATCATGTTAATTATAAAGTGCTGCAAAAATTATCAATGCAGTTAAATTTTAAATCATTGTAGGACTGAAAATCTGTTCCTCCTGTGTGATCTTCTGAGATCTTTGTTGCAGTTGACCATAATATTCCCCCCATAATCAGCCTGGTTTGCTCATCATACATGTAAACTTGTTGTTTTACTAATATGAAGCCAGTGAATGGAATAAGTTGAGAAGCCTTACAGTAAATAATAACCATGCAGCTTACCTCAGTTTTCTTGTTCCTAAACCAGCCACCAGTGCTTGAATTTAGTTTGGTACAAAGCTGTACATGGAGAAATATAGAAATGTAATCAGATCTCAAAAGGTACCGAGCTTTTCTCCTTTCAGAGGAAACTCTGAATGTTACATTCTACCTGGGCAAGTTGAAAGCACATGTTATGATATCTTTTGAAGTCTAAGAGGAAGCCCTACTGGTTTGTCTCAGATACATTTAGCACTATGCGTCAGCATCCTGTAGTTACAAGCTCTGAAAATCCCTTGAATACAAAGTACAGGTGCACTCATACCTTTATAAATAGTCCTTCCACTTTCAGATTTACAACTTTTTCCTAACTTCCATTAGGGTTTGATAATGCCCAAACATGCAGTCTAAATCTATGTAGTTATTGGATTTACGATGTTCTGTTCTAAATTTAAAATGCAAACAATAAGACCAACATAAAACCTTCAGTCATACCTCCTGGGCTTTTGATCACAACATGTCTTATGAAATAAGGCTCAGCCTGGTGAGAAGTGATCTGGACTGACTCCACTAAAATCAATGGAAAGGCTCCCACTGACCACTGACATCAGTGAGCAAAGATTCATAACTTACCTAAATTAGGAAACTAATAAAAAGCTCAGATGTTTCAAAAAAATGTTTGTGACTCATGTGTTAGCTTTTCTAAATAGCACTGGATAAAATTTTTGGAAACGCTATTCTAGCAGTGATTTTTTTCTCTAAATGGGATGAAGTCTAGATTGCAATCTGCAACCTGTCACAGAAGCTGCAGATATAAAATACAGTATCTTCCCATGTAGTCTGTGATACATAACTCTCATAAATAAATGCCTTAATTTTTCTCTTAGACTTAATTTGTAATAGAGTGGATATGCTTTATACTTTGCTTAAAGTTAGGTTTACTGTTGTTTCACACTACTGAATAGTTCTTATATTCCATCTTGAAACTGGTTGTTGAAATGGACTCTTAATTTATTAGTAGCAAATCTCTAGACTAAATGGTTATGTGCGAATACCACAAGTAGAATAAAATATATTTTAAAGTAAAAAATGTTAAAAATACAAACACTTCAGCAATCATATCCACTTAAAACTCTGCATGCATTATGCCTAATCATTTGCACCTCTGTAGACTGGATCTTTGCATTATGAATGGGGCATTAGAAAAGCATCAGCTACTATCACATTTCTGACTATAACTTACTAGCAAGAATAAAAAGGAAGAGAATAGAAAGAACACCATGCTATGGTGTTTTATCTTTTTTTCACTAGCAGGGTCTTTAATTATGTAGTATTTAATAGAGCAAAGTAGCCTGAGCTATTTTGAGAGCACAAGTGTCCTCACTGTTAAGAAATTTGGCTTCTGGACAATTTTGCTGATAGTTCTGCAAAACTGTTTTTTTGGCAGTTAGGCAGTGATTGTAGTATGCGTGCATTTGTTTTTTAATCACAGTGTCATAGCCACATTTTTCCAGTCCAGTGAAGCAAGAACAGGCATGCAGATTTAATTTAAGATGTTTTGTGACTCTCCGGAGGAGTTCTTCACTGGCTAAATGCACTTACCATTGTTTTGCTCCCAGGCCTAAGAGGTCTCAGAACAAAAAGCAGCATTCAGCTCCCCAGATCGAAAGTTCACTTACAGATGTTTGTTAAGGTCTCTGTAGCTCATAGGCTGCATATACAAAGGAAGTTGTTAAGGTCTCTATAACTCATAGGCTGCATATACAAAGGAAGTCACAACTGTGAATTTCAGAAAGAACTGGGGCAGCAAGCTGTTTGAAGTCTGGCACATATTTGCCTCTAAAAAGTACAGGTCTCACCTGTTACTGGGGACGATGCAATCAGCAGGTGACTGGTTGCCTTGTTAAATAAGTTATAACATACTACCTCCTTTAAAAAGGACCTATAAAATTCAACAGGATGAAAGTAATAAAATTCTGTATAGTTGTCATAATGTTTTCGTATGTGTTCCTTTGAAGGTCTGTAAAGTTTTATAGAATTATTGCAGTGCTAGAGATTTGTTAAATCATATTCTACATTTCCATAGCAGAAATCTAAATTTGTACGAGATGTTTGAAACCATCTATGCAAAAGATATAGTTTTAATATTACAAGATTGCTCGTAAGGGATAGGAAATTTCAGAGAGCATAATTTTCCCATTTTTGCCTCAAAACATTGCAGGCAAGCTTGACAAGTCTACTTTTCAAATTAAAGGTAATAATGAATGATCATGTACTTAGTCTCATGTTTTCATGGCATGGTATTTTTTTTCTATTGTACCTACATTTAAATCTCACTTTTTAATTCTATGAGACAAAATTCATGTTTGAGCCCTAGATTGTAAATTCTGTTTATAAAGCAAAAAGAAAACACTTGGATGTCAGCAGCATCTTCAGAAGGTATCATATACTTGGCAACAGATCAAATTTTTGAGCTTCACATGGAAATTTCTCATATACGTGGTTGTATATAATACAAGAGTTGTATATAATAGAGCTGTTGACATGTTGCAGGGAAGGGATGCCATCCAGAGGGACCTTGGCAGGCTTGAGAGATAGGCCTGTCTGAATCTCATGAGGTTCAACAAGACCAAGTGCAAGGTCCTGCACTTGGGTCAGGGCAATCCCAAACACAAATACGGGCTGGATGGACAATGGTTTGAGAGAAGGACCCGGGGGTGTTGGTTGACGAGAAGCTCAACATGAGTCATCAATGTGGGCTTGCAGTTCAGAAAGCCAACCGTGTCCTGGGCTGCATCAAAAGCAGCTTAGCCAGCAGGCAGAGGGAGGGGATTGTTCCCCCTCTACTCCACTTGTGTGAGACCCCACCTGGAGTGCTGCATTCAGTTCAGGGCCCCCAGCACAAGGACATGGACCAGCTACAGCAGCTCCACAGGAGGGCCATGAAGATCATCAGAGGGTTGGAGCACCCCTCCTATGAAGACAGGCTGTGGGAGTTGGGGTTGCTCAGCCTGGAGGAGAGAAGGTTCTGGGGAGACCTTACAGCAGCCTTCCAGTACCTAAAGGGGGCCTACAGGAAAGCTGGGGAGGGACTCTTGGTCAGGGAGTGTAGGGATAGGACAAGGGGTAATGGCTTTAATCTAAAAGAGGGGAGATTTAGATTAGATACAAGGAAGACCTGGATCCATACAAGTCCATGGGTCCGGATGGGATTCATCCCAGGGTGCTTAAAGAGCTGGCTGACGTCATCGCGGGACCTCTCAATTATTTTTCAACGATCTTGGGAATCTGGAGAGGTCTCATTGGACTGGAAGCTGGCAAATGTTATGCCAATTTTCAAGAAGGGTAAGAAAGAAGACCCTAGCAATTACAGGCCTGTCAGTCTCACGTCAGTGCCTGGTAAAATTATGGAGAGGATGATCCTTGAAGTTATTGAAGCGCATCTGGGGGACAATGCAGTCATTGGTCCCAGCCAACATGGGTTCATGAGGGGTAGGTCCTGCCTAACAAATTTGATTTCCTTTTATGATAAGATCACCCATCTAGTCGATCAAGGGAAACCAGCTGATGTGATCTTTTTGGACTTCAGCAAAGCTTTTGACATGGTTTCCCATAGGATCCTACTGGACAAAATGTCCAGCATACAGCTAAACAAAAACATCATACGATGGGTGAGCAATTGCCTGACGGGCAGGGCTCAAAGGGTTGTGGTAAATGGGGCCACATCTGGCTGGCGGATGGTCACTAGTGGGGTCCCTCAAGGCTCCATTTTAGGGCCAGTCCTCTTCAATGTTTTTATAAATGATTTGGATGTAGGACTAGAAGATGTTTTGAGCAAATTTGCCGACGACACCAAACTTGGAGGAGTTGTGGACTCGGATGAGGGTGGAAAGGCCTTTCAGAGAGATCTGGACAGATTGGAGAGCTGGGCGATCACCAACCACATGAAGTTTAACAAAAGCAAGTGCCGGGTCCTGCACCTGGGACAGGGCAACCCTGGCTATACGTACAAACTGGGCGACGAGACACTGGAGGGCAGCCCCACAGAGAGGGATCTGGGGGTTGTGGTTGACAGCAAGTTGAATATGAGCCAGCAGTGTGCCCCGGCAGCCAGGAGGGCCAACCGTATCCTGGGGTGCATCAAGCACGGCATTGCTACTTGGTCGAGGGAAGGGATTGTCCAGCTCTACTCTGCGCTGGTGCAGCCTCACCTCGAGTACTGTGTGCAGTTCTGGGCACCACAGTACAAAAAGGATGTAAAACTGTTGGAGAGTGTCCAGAGGAGGGCAATGAAGATGGTGAAGGGCCTAGAGGGGAAGACATATGAGGAGCGGCTGAGGTCACTTGGCCTGTTCAGTCTGGAAAAGAGGAGGCTGAGGGGAGACCTCATCGCACTCTACAACTTCCTCACGAGGGGGAGTGGAGAGGCAGGTGACCTATTCTCTGTTATCACCAGTGACAGGACCTGTGGGAATGGTGTTAAGCTGAGGCAGGGGAAGTTTAGGCTGGACGTCAGGAAGAGGTTCTTCATCAAAAGGGTGGTTGCACACTGGAACAGGCTCCCCAGTGAAGTAGTCACTGCACCAAGCCTGTCTGAATTTAAGAAGAGATTGGACTGTGCACTTAGTCACATGGACTAAACTTTTGGGCAGACCTGTGTGGTGCCACGAGTTGGACTCGATGATCCTTATGGGTCCCTTCCAGCTCGGGATATTCTATGATTCTATGAAGACATTCTTCACTCAGAGGCTGGTGAGGCCCTGGCACAGGCTGCCCAGAGAAGGTGTGGATGCCCCATCCCTGGATGTGTTCAAGGCCAGGCTGAATGGGGCTTTGGGCAACCTGGTCTGGTGGGAGGTGTCCCTGCCCATGGCAAGGGTTGGAACTGGATGGTCTTGAAGGTCCCTTCCAACATAAACCATTCTTTGATTCTATATGGCCAATTATTTTTATTTTTTTTCTGTCATCGCCATTCATTCACATTACGTGGCATTGAAATAATCAGATTTACTGATGTACTGATGTAAACTATCAGCAAATTTAATAGCTTTGCTGAAGCTCTTGAGGCTTTTAATCATCTTCTTTGCTCATATCTTTAAAGATTGTTGATAACAAAGTGGAACTTTTATATTTCACTAGACTTTTGTCTCTTCTGGTCTCCAATGTCATGGCTTACTGCTAAGGGAGCTTTTGAGCAATACAAGGTTTTATAGATATATTTATGTTGTTACCTTATTTACTTTGTCACATTTATTTCAAAAATGGAAAATAGTTCCAGAAAAACAGAAGAGAAAATTGAAATAATGTATTTAGATCAAAGGTACTGTTATATAAACTAGAAAACTTCCTTTGTGCAAGTGTTTTACAGGAATAAAGGTACAATATTGAGAAGTTACTTATCTCTGGGAAATTTGAGCCTGCTTATTTTCTTAAAAGTTGCAGATTAAGTTATCTTAAAATCAAGAATAAACTCATGTGAGCAGGAAATCTAGCTCATCCAGAAAAGTGTAAACCCTATTTGAATTGATTTAATTCCTGTTGTTGTTGGGGTATTTTGTTTGTTTGTTTTGTGATTACTTTGTCACATATAAGTAGGCAAGCTAGTCTTACATTAACCAGCAGATGCAGGAAGCAGTCAATGTGCAGTAACATGTATTTTGGTATGTGCTAAATTGGCTTTGCCTTGATGAGTAAGCATCCAGTTTTTAGGTACTTCATTTTCTCCACCTGGGTATCTAAACTGGGGGTGTGAAATTTACTCCCAGAGTCAAATGTTCCAGGCACTGCAACGCTCCTCTCTGTAAAATCTCAGTACGGTTTTGGTTTTACTATAATTTATTAGAATGTATCAGCATATCCCAGCATTGGAAAAGGGCAATTATATTTCTTCATCTGTGAATGTTTTAAAAGGCATTGCTCCTGCATTTTTGTCTGAAGACTACAGGTTTTACTCATTGTACTAAAAGGTATTTTTATGAAAAGCCTGAAGTAATTTCTTACAGCAAGAGAAAGTATATTTGAATAAATGCCAGAGAGAAGTACATCTATGGGTTGTGACCATCAAAAGCAAAGGCAAAATTGAAGGGTAACACAGTGGCTCTTTAGAATGGCAGGCAGCAGTGCTTATGCATTTAACTGATGTGACTTCTCTGCATAATAACCCATGAAGACATGGCCAAGAGAAGGAGAAAGTTGTATAGATAATGTTCTTTTTACAAGATCCATAGTAAATAATAAGAGTTGTATTTTTAATTGAGCAAAGCAGATATTTTTATTGGATTTGTCATTGAAAGGATTATTCAAATGTGAAGTTTGTCAGGATTAACATACTCTCTCATTCTCATTCCTATCAGAAATGGTAATTGACAACTTCTCGCAAGGAACAGTGCAATAATCTGTATTCAGATAAGTCAAGTTTACAATTACTTACTTCATTTATTCCACATGTGGAAGATTCACTGATGCCTTGTTTTCTCAGATCTCATTTTTACAGAAGTGCAGCCAACATAATCTATTTTAGAACTGGCTCAGGAAAAAGTAATTTCTCATCTGAGCTGTACTCCCCCAAACGATAGATTTGGGATTTCAAGACCACTGCTGTTACCAGTCATTTCTTAAACAGTTTGGAGAACCTCATCTCAATAGTGGTAAACAGGTCACAAACCTACCATATAAACCCTAAACAATCACAAAGTGATTTACAGTTCTGGCATTCAGTGCTTCACTGAATGGTTGTACTAAATATAGTTATTTATCTGTGATTCAGTTCACGTAAAATAAAGACTGTCCCACAGTCCGGCACAAAACTTGGCCCAAACCAAACATTTTTGAGCGTCAGAAAACTTTGAATAACCTGTTTTGTTATAGTCAGACTTTCCTTTGTATTTCTAGTAAAAGACAGGTAAAAACAATGCCATAAGAAAAGCCTATTATTTAAAATGAACTGACCAGAAACTCTAGACAGATGGAATGGTTCCAATACAAAATAATCCATCTTCTCTCTTATTTTCGCTTTTTTTTCCCCCTTTTCTTTCATGGCCACCCAAAAATACACAGCTGTCTCCTGATTTCCTTGAAACCACTAGTGCACTTCTACTTCATAGCGAACTGCTCCCTCATTCCTGTTAGCGCAGGAGGCACTGCTCATGCTTTCTCTCTGCAAATATGAACTGCAGTGATGGTCACCTTTTGTAAACTCTTTATCACATGGCAAAGCGTTTTAAACCTGTTAAAGGGTGGAATAAAATATCATCTATCCACTCTTTAGCATCAGAAGCAGGGAAATACAGAAAAAAAATGATACTTTATACATCCATTGGCTTACAAGAGTATTAGCATTTATGGCTTTTAACTATCTATTCAGAATCTAAATGGTTATTTGTCCAAACTTTACTATAATTCTAATTATGGATTAGAAAATCTGTATTTTGAGACCGTATTCCTGACTGCAAAGTGTTTATTTGCTCTGATTATACTCTGAGAATAAACTCATTTTTAATATATCTTTACAAATCTCTGTTTTGAAATCTGCAGTGAGATATTCATCCCAGATCTTACCTCCTCTGCATACATAATATTCCCACTAGGTGCTTCACGTCCCAGTTGCTCGGTCCAGTTTTACAAATGAAAGTCAAAGGATGCTTTCCTTAAAAAAATATATTCAGAAATAGTGGTAGGGAAGCCCCGTTACAGCCCTAACTACAGGACAGCAGGTTTATAAGACATTGCTTGACGTAGGATCTGTTTTCCTCATTTCATCAATTACAGATTCCATATTACAAGTTTGTAAAGTAGTCCTAAAACTGAACTTCTACTGAGTATTTTCTGCAGAGCAATGTATCTGCAGATTTTCAAACTGCTTTCATTTTGTCCAAAATGCATTAGGCTGCTGCTGAAAATCAGCTTAATGATCTGACCCAGCAAAATTGCTAATGGATCAGCGGATACCAGGTGCTTTCAAGGAAATTAATAAAATGTGCTTAAGTGCCTTCTCTGGGTGGGAAGTTGACATTCTTGCAGGGCATAGTTTGGTTCACATGGATTTTCAAGTTAAGGCACGTTTCAAGTCTTTTCTCTTAATAGAGCAATTTCTGAAGACAGGGATTTCTTTCTGCCTCAAATCTTCCATCTATTTAACTTATGCATAACAAGTTAATAACTAGATAAAAGATAGTTTGCCTGAAGTTCCTAATCTTTCAAAATATCTATTAATTAGAATTTATAGTGCATCTTTTCAGTTTAGGCAGTCAGCTCTCAGCACAGCTCCGTCTGCCAACACTCCACAGGTAGGTTTAAGGAGATGCTTTCAAGGTAGAATAATTTCCCAGCCTGTCTGAGGAAACAGTTGAGTTGTAATGTGGCATGAAGAATGAGATGCCATTTCAGAATGGGAGAAGGTACAAAGGTATGAACGTATTTCATTTCTGCCTACCTCTTTTCAAGATGGTAGATACAATAGTAGTGCTTACTTGAATATAAACATTCATAGATAAATGTCCATGAGGAATGGTATTTAAGTATAACTAAACTTTTAATATACAGAGGGAAGACCATTGCTAGCATATTATAAAAGTGAAACTAAGACAGTAACGACAAGCTCAGCAGAGCCCTTCTCAGGGTTTTCAAACAACATATTAATGTTGTTTGACAGCAGGTATCATTACAAAATAATGCTTCCAATTACCACTGATGCTTCACCTCACCAGCTGGTGAGTGTCATCCTAGGGAGCATTTCTGCTACTGGTGCAAATACATGCAAATGAGATGCTTTAAAGTCAAAGGGTGTGGACATTGTCAGAGCTGAAAAGTTGGACTCAAACTAGTAAAACAAAAATCAGACCGTAGTTGTCACAAGCAAGTTCTTTTCTTTTTCTTTTTTTTTTTTGATGTTTGCTTGTTTGTTTATTTGTTGTTGTTTTCCCATCCTGTTTTGGAAGGCTACGTGATCAGTTATTTACAGGTGCCAGATATACAATAGACATCCAAGAAATAGATCTGAAATTATTTCCAGCACCACTGTACCTGGAAATCCTCGTTTGTGGGAAGGAACTGAAAGATCTTCCCTTTATTTTTCACCTTTATGGCCATAATGCACTCTCTTCCAGTATATGCACAAGAACCAAAGTGATAATATGGAATAATGCTTTGCTTAAGAAGATGCATGTTGAGCTTAACTTAGACATACTGGCTTGAATATGTTACAACATGTCACATATTCTCTTGAAAAGCACTGTTCACTTGGCCTTCATTTAGATTTTCATGAAATAAATTTTAGGCTGAAATGGTGCTCTGAAAGAAGTGGTCAAAATCATAAAACAAGGTCATTTACTGTTCTATTAAATCTTCTGGAAAACTCATGTTGTTGAGATAAAAACTGAGGCAAAAAAATAGATGCTACTAATCTTAGTGAAGCTATTTTTCTAACGTGTGTACTATTTTTTTATTAGAAGACAACAATGGATGGTCTCTACAATTTGACAAGCATTATGCAAAGGACAAGTACAATAAAATGAAATCTCTGTATGCATTTCAGACCAAGACACCTGAGTGTTGTAAGTAGTTATTACTGATAATTCCTGGAAATAAATACATTGCAAATATGCTTATCAAAAATATAAATACGGTGGTTTCATTTGTAGTAAAATAGAATTAATGTCTCAGACTAACAAATGCATTGAAGCTAATTTCTGTTCCAATAAGAGTGACTCATTTTCTGAAAAAGGTGTGCCAAATATATGTCAATTAGGAGGGCAATATAAATATTTATCTAACTATATTAATACAGCTGGAAAGACTATGAAACACATTTTTCAGAGTGAAATAAAGGCAACATTCTTTCAATTCACTTTTTCGCACATCAAATGATTCTTGAACCCTAGTCCACATCTACAGTCTTTTGTCCATTCGTACAGATTTTCTGACGGTTGTCCACTACAAGCACTAAGTTAAAGAACTGTGCCCATTCTAGCAAATATAAAAGGACTGAATAATCTAGGGTCATAAAAATCTGAAAAAGAAAAAACAATGGTACCATGCCATATTCCTGTATAAAGCCTGTAGCTCAGCTGTAAAAGCTCTTTCACTGAGGTCAGGAGGTGACAATTTTTTATGTTCCTTTATGTTTAATGCTAGGGCATTCCTAGATCTAAATAAATTATGTAAAACCAATGTATGCCTTAATTTAAATTGTTTAACATAGGCTGCTATGTCTGCCTTTGAGCTCACTGTTCTTTTACACTATATTTCTTTTCTCCCCGTCTGATCGTACCACCCACCCAACCTTCTTGCTTTCATGCAGTGGCTGGTGCTGTGCCAGCAGAATGTGTGTGCCAAGGGCTGGAGATCTTCTGCGATGCTGTCAAACTGCGTGCTGTCCCTTCGGTTTCTTCAAACATAACTATGATGTAAGTAAAGCAGAAATGTGGCCTCTTGCTCTGTTTAGGCTTGACTATCAGTTCTACAACCACTTCACAACTCCAGCCATATAGTTATGACCAGTTGGCTCAGCTGGTGTTTGTGAAAGCATAGTATCTCACTGTTGATAAGTCCTTTGATGTTTAAAGTACAGATTCTCACTGCATAAAATGAAAGAAAAGAAACTAAAAAAAAAAAAAAAGCTATGTGAAATGGTCGTTTTATATTTGTAACAGTGACTTGCAGTAGCAACAATTTCAGAAAACCTAAAGAAATCTTTAAAATAAATGTTTCCTTTTAGGACATAATGCTTAGGACTTTTTCATTGTTCTATGATTCTGGCAATATTCCTAGTCTATAGACTGATAATATCATCACTAACTTTGATCTTAGTAGAACCACCTGGTTGAGCAAATCTTTTTAGTTCTCATTCAATGTCTCTGAATAGGCTATTATTTATGAGGGTTTAATCTCAGCTGGGTCGTCATAGAGATATGTATGTGCAATCCAGACTTTATGAAGAGATCTGCAAATGGTTGATACTGCTCTTTGTTTGCACACAACTGCTTGAGATGCCATTTTCTAAAAGGTGAATAGAGGGCAGTATCACCAGTCCTTACCTGAGGATCTTTCCTATAAAGCAAGGGTACAGACCTTTCTGTTCGGTTCTGTTTTGTGTCCATGAGTGGCTGAGGTTCTTCTTGCTGGGTATGTGTTCAATTACCACAAAACTTCAATTTAAGTTTAATGCAGAATGTCATATGTATTTAATAATGTATTTAAACTTGCTGTTGGCTCAGAGCCAGCAAAGACTTCAAAAGCAATGGCCCAGTCCTAGCTGTAGAAAAAGCAGTGAGTCAGGTAAGCTGGCTTTTGGGCTAGACTCTGTTTTAGTCCAGCTGTGCCCTAAATTATTTTTGTCCTTGTCAGGAATAAATAAATTGAAATAAATCTGTGTTTTAGTTTATACCCAAATATTTTCAATTCTTGGATTTAACTATTATTTTGTCAACTGCCCTGAGGACATTGAAGAATATTCTTTGACGATAAAGTATTGGGCTTAATGCTTAAATAGGTATGAATATTGAGATTCTCATGTTGCTTTTATTATCTAGCATTAGCAAAGATGCTCTTACTGAATAACAAAAGTTGCAGCACTGCAGGAAGCTGGGAGGGAGCACTAGGCTCTCCGAGTCCCATTGTAATGGGCAATTGCCTATTGCAATTGTTGGCTGCCAGGAGGGGAAAGCAGAAAACAACTACGGCCTGTACCACCAATCCCTAGAACAGCAAAATGGCAGACAGTAGAGCATCCCCAGCTCTAAGTTGTTGTCATATTCAAAACTAACCCTGTTCCATAATCAAACAGCAGCAACACCACTTTTCCTTTCCTTGAGGGATGAGGCGAGGAAGCTTGAGGCAAGGCTGCGTGGTGGTGCCTCATGACTACATCTGTGCTTCATGGCCCACTGCATGGGCTCCACAGCAGGATGGTGTCGATGGTGGGCAATGCAGTCTTCCCAATGCCTCCCAGAAAAATACTGACAGATCTTTAGCTGGTGTTTATCTTTATTCACTGTCTACTCAAGGATGAGACTGTAGCTCTCTCCATTCCCAGGAAACAGGCCTTTTATTTTTCCCATCAGCTACCTATGGCTGTGTGGGCTGAATGAGGACTGCATCTAGAGCAAGTTTCCGAAGGAATCTTCTTGCCTCAGAAATGAGGAGTGTGATTTTTTTTTTCAGTCTGAGAGGGAAAACTCTTGTCTTTCTACCTTGATCAGGAATCTAGTGATACTCTTGGTCTCACATCATTAACATTAATTCATGCTGTTTTAATCACATTTTTAATCATCTGGAGAGGGAGGATTGGAGGGGTACTGTCTGTATGAAAAACAGAAAATGGGGACAACAGTAGCTTCCAAAATTACAGAAATGGGTAAGATTATCTTACCTATTTGTCTTTTCATGTCTTTTCACAGTCTCCTCCTAATCCATTAACTCAAACTCACTTCTAGCTTAAACTCTTTACTTGAATTGATCAGTGCAGTCAAATCTGATTGAATTTAATGTACTTCAGAAACAGAGTATGACAGCAAAGAGCTGTTCTGTTTTTGGTTAATAAACCATACAGAGACACTCCTAAATATTGACCCTTCTGGAAATATCTAATTATTCCTGTCAAATCATTTGATTTACTGTGAAAATTCATTAAACACAGTGAAGTCATTAGAATTGCATGAAATAGGATAAATTCACCTACAGAGTAGTTTTATTGTGTGCATTCATTCCTACAGGTCTCTTCAGAGGAATCTGCTAAGGAAACTTTCTGCTGACGTTTTCAAGAAATACCAAGACCTTAAAAATCTGTAAGGAAGCATTTCACCTTAAAATATCTATTTAAGAGCTTTAAATATTTGTTCTCTCTGGCTGCCTGTCTCTCTCACACACATACATACACACAAAGCTTAACATCTGAGTGACAAGTCTCAGTTTACACTCAAAATTCTGTTTTGTCTTACTCTTGGGTACATCAGGTAATCATGTAACCTTGTTTGGCTCAATTAGCTTGACTTGATATCCCTCTTTGAGCAAAACTATCATTTCTGCATATTTAATTTTTATTATATTGATTGTTTTATACCAGAAAAATGCTAAAACTTCATCATGTCTGAACAAAGTTAGATTTATAATGAATAGCAATATGACAAAAGAAAGGAATGTATGAATTCATTTACTCTGCAAAGTAAAAGTCTAAGTTCACTTAGTTTTTTCTGCTGTTATGGGAAGCTTACTCACATGGCACTTGGTTTTGCTTCTATATGTCTGTTACTACTTTGATAATGTTTCAAGTAGTCAGATTGTGTTTTATTATGTCCAAAAGCTATGTTGTTCAAAAATTATAGCCTTTAATGAGTTTGACTTATACAGAATTAGTGCAATTAAGAATTGCATGCAAAATTCTAGAACAGGGTTCTTAAGTTCCTAGAAAACATAAAACTTTTATGGAAACTGCACTGTACTGCAGCACCATCTTGTGTTCACA
This sequence comes from Anser cygnoides, assembly GCF_040182565.1. Classification (NCBI taxonomy): domain Eukaryota; kingdom Metazoa; phylum Chordata; class Aves; order Anseriformes; family Anatidae; genus Anser; species Anser cygnoides. The sequence goes on from NC_089876.1 coordinate 49,867,378, forward strand.
AAGTTAAGTACCATTACCTTAAAGTCTTGGAAGATGTGTTTTCATGAAAAGAAATAGTTATACCTCCCTGTACAAAACATTTGTTGAATTGATGACTATACGTTTTCAGAAAGTTATTGAACAGTGTTTGACACAAACCCATTTTCTAAAAGCTGATTTTTTTGTCACTGTTTGTAACAGGAATGCATCAGGACTGTATGTATCGTTGACTAGTTTAATATAAAGGATTTCTATTTATAGATTTCTCAGAGAATAACACCATAATGCTTTAAAATTATTTTTTAATCATTTAACATTTGCAGATTGTAGTATTTTTGATCTTACTGTTTCATCAAAGTAGATGACGAAAAACAAGAAAAAAATAGTATTCTTTATTTTTCAGAAAATCGGCAAGATTCATTCTATATTATTATGGTATTATCTTGAAGTGAAGTGTTTTGAAATTTCTCTGGTAGTCTAAAAAGAAATGTCAAAAACATTTGTTTATTTGACATTTGCCACACAAAATGCTCTTGCTTGTAGTGGAGTTCTGGCTAAACATAAAAGTCAGGTCACAAAGGTAAGGACTGAAAGATTGGAACCTAAAACAGAATGTCAAGTACAAGCATTTCTTTGTTCATCTTCAGCAAACCAAGTGTCTCTTTGAATGAATTTTGTAATTTTGTCATGAGTTTTTATTTCTTTTAAAATATTTTTGCAATCTTTTCAACAACAGCCATGAAATTATTATTGTCACATTTAGGGTGTAACAAGTTTGACAGCTTCTTTTCCAGTATCACATGTAAATTCAGTTTAGTTGATAGATTTTAATTCTTTATTTATGATTGCTTTGACTGCATGCCTGAAGAAATCAATTATTGTTATTGTTGTATCTTCTTAGGTATCTTCAGAATAATAAAATCAGAGCTGTGTCCAAACATGCTTTCAAAGGTTTATACAACTTGACAAAACTGTAAGTATTGCTTTAGGACTGTTTAAATGAAGAGCAACATGAACAGCTCTGAGAATTGCTACAAATATCTCTCTTATTTGTTTCAGTGTTAGGGAATTGCAAAATGATTGATGATATGATTGAGAAAACGATATATAAAGAGCTATTTGTGCTATTTCTATCTATTTGAGTTTATCTGATAGGACAATACTTTGAAAATACAAGTGAGCTCTATACTACACTCCTATTCCCCAACTATGTGGAATGGAAGAAGGAGACAGTGTGGTAGTTACTTTGATAAAGGCAGAAAGAATGAAAAAGGAGTGAAACAAAAGCAAGAATTTGCATTGAATGGAAACTCTTTAACATGCTATTCTGGTTTACAGAAGCAAACCAAAGCAACCAGTATCAGTAATAAAAAGAACACTTTTTTTTTTCTTTATTATGCAGCAGCTTTTTGAAAGGTGCTTTTAACTTCTAAGGAAATATTTCAGTGAAAGAGATGATACATAAATTACATTGTTCCATTTTTTGTTCGTTTGTTTCTATAGTGTTTTTTAAGGTTTGTGGGTTTTTTTCTGTTCTACATTTTACTTTTCCTTCATGAGTGTGGTTGATGACTATCTGTTATTACAGCTGCTGTTATTACCTTCCCAGACCATTTATAGTGCCACCCTTCATTTCTCCGGGTTTCCTTTTCCATGATTCTGGTATCTACATTCATGACTAATGTCCTTAGCAAAGACTGAGCACGATCCCAGAAAAATTCATGGAACTAATCACTCCACAGAAGGAAATTGGAATGAGCCTAAAACGTGGCAGTGAAAATGCTCAGCATTGCTATTTTCTTACAGATAAGACAAAATGTTCCACATAATTTTTCCAAAAGTCCTCACTATGGAGAGTTCAACTTAGCTCTGGCATTTCTATGAAAGACACATGCCTGGACATCCCCTGCTGTCAAAGAAAATTGGCTTTCTTGGGGAAAGAGAGGCTGGAATCACATATGAGCAGGTGTTTTGCTTAATAAGTGGGTTATTTTTCAAGTAAAGGCATGAATATTGCCATAATCAAAAATAATAATTGTAAAAATTAAATTAAATTAAATTAAAAAAGAAGATGTATTCTTGTAAGTTATCAAGGAAAGATCTTGAAACTCATTTTCATGCATCTGATGCATCCCATTTGTTTATCTTTTATTGATCTTGATTCAGATACCTGAGTAACAACAAGTTAACCAATTTGAAGCCTGGTGTCTTTGAAGATCTCCATAAACTTGAATGGCTGTATGTTATTTTCTCATTTGTATGCTTATTTTATCAAGGAATAATTGAAGCAGTATAATAATATATGGACTGCTTTCATTTTTGTGTGTAGCACTACTTTTGTACCAGCTAATAATTAAGGAACTCAAGTTACACTCTGTGAGAGCAGAGTCTCAGTTGCCTGACTTATTTTACAATCCTAAATATTGTTATTAGTAATTGCTTATTACATATTATTACATTAAATAACTCAGTCACTACAAGAGTAGAAATTATTTTGGGGCAGGTCTTTACCTTTAAGTAGTACTTGAAATGTCCCAGAAAAAAAATGACTTTATCATCTGAACTATTGATTTATTGCTGTATTTTAGACAGATGGAAATTAAATACTATTTTAACTCAGTAAAATTATTAAAAATAAGCATATAACAATATATCTAACATTTTTCTGTGTGTTTTGAACTGATGGATTACCTTGGAACACTGTTTTGTACTAGTGCTTTGTTTTCACAGAGAATCCATTCAAAGTCCTGATCAAAGAATTTTAAAACATGCATGAAAACACCCTTTTTCTAAATAGAAAGTAATTACTTTCTCTAAGTTTAAAATTTCTAAAAAATATTTAATTCTTCTGAAAGGCAATTATTTTGATGAATACCCTGACATACTATGTAGTAGTGTGCCAATTTTATTTAAGTAGCTTGAATGGGCATTTGAAAAATATGACTTCAAAGTATATTATTTTTTATCATCTGTTCAATTTAAGACTGTAGTCAACTATCAATCTGATACATGCTTTGCTGTAATTTATAGGATAATTGAAAATAATAGAATAAATCGGATCTCTCCATTAACATTTTACGGACTCAAATCACTTATTCTCCTGTAAGTATGGAATAAGAACCAAAAGTGTTATTTAAAAGAACAGAACAGGAAAGACAGATATATTTAAAAACAAACAGACAAAAACTTTTTATAATGACCGTGCTTGCTCACCACACTATATTGTTTGCTGTTGCAGGAGAGCTTCTATTTCAGAAACCTACCCAGCCCCTGTGGAGCCCATCTTTTCAGTCCATTTTACATAGATAAATGACCCAAATGCAGCTATGAACTACCAAAATCAATAGGAACACAATTGCTTTTCCTAAAGGCACACAAAAGGCCAGACAGGATGTGTGAGATCCTACACTTTCTAAAATGAATCTACAGCTAACATCCTTGGCAAGCACTGGGCTCTATCCCAGGAAAGTCTGCAAAACTTTCCACTCCACGTACGGGAGTGGGAAACACCTAAATGAGGAGGGTAAACATGCTGCTGCTTCGTGCTGCCAGGTGTGACATGCTAGAGTAGGAGGATTTTGGCAGCAGCAGACATATGGTATCTGGAAAAGCATAGGAAGATAGTTGGGGTTAAAAAAAATAAAAAGAGCAAAAAGACTATGGCACTGAGAGGAAAAGAACATGGCAGCTGCAGCAGTGGGTGCCAGTTGCCCACAGGAGGTAGGGGTATGGGTAGCCAGCGCTGCTCCACAGCTCCTGCCTGGCTCTTGGCAGCAGCCCAACTTCTATCTCCGAGACCCTGTCCATAACCTGCCCTTGTCCTCTCCAGCTGCCAACACAAGAGACCCCTTCCCCTGCAGCCTAGAGGCAAACCTCCTTCTACCTCCCCCTTCCTGCATCACTGATAGAAATTACATGTCATGACAACATAGTAAAAATTCAAATTGCTTTATTTAAAATGCTATGGAATGGGCATCTTCCCTTTACCTGGTAACTAACAAGTCAAAGATAAAATAGTGTTCCACTGAATGCCATAGGGAATATACGGAAGTTTAAGAAAATAATACTGCCTCTAAGACTCTGAGAAATGAATCAAGCTTTGACTGCCTTTTTCCAAAAGTACAAATATAAGAGAGAAGAATTTTTTTCTATTAGGTAATTTTTGGCAAATATAGTCAGCTATAATTTATTTTATTTTTTTTTTTTTTCAGAGAAATGATGAATAATTCTCTTGCTCGTTTGCCTGACAAACCTCTGTGCCAATATATGCCAAGACTAAACTGGCTGTAAGTCTACCTTGTATTTCACTAGAAAAACAATATTTTTTTGTCTTTATATTGCACTTCCATACCACTTTTTCTAATGGGCACTGGAATGATCTTACAGAGTGCCTGCTGGTTCACTGCAGGGTTGATGACCTGGAGTCATCAGCCAGGTGTGTAGAAAAAAATAGATGTCTGGTTTCTGTTCTCTTTTATGCAATCATAGCATTCTGGTAGTATTTTTCTTTAATTAACTTAGAATAACTGCCTGAATGAAATAAATTTATTTTTTGGTGATTAATGTTTTGTTTTTATATCCTAGAGACCTTGAAGGCAACCATATCCATCATTTAAGAAATATCACTTTTTTCTCCTGCAACACTCTAACTGTACTGTAAGTAACAGGATACGTTAGCCAGCCCTAATGATTTATATTTGAGCTAAAAGTTTCCTGAGTGTCATGGTTATTTAGATGCCTATACAGTGGTTACACTGTTTAAATTTATAGCAAAATTTGTCCTTGATGTATGTAACTAAACTTCACTGAAGTGATTTTGACTGATAATAAGATTCAGAAAATGTCATTTTAACTTTTTACTTGGGAGAGAAGGAAAAATGTCATACTAAAAAGAAGCAAAAATACAAAATAGGTAGCTTATTTTTTATTTTAAAAAGTTTAATGGCCCAGTTTGTTGGTCCATCAATTTCAAAATTCTCATCAAATTATCTTCAGTGATGTTGTAATGATCTTCAGAAAATCCAATCTATCTTTTGATCGATTAGTACGCTACATAGTAGTTGTCACTTTTCAAATTGTTAAATCTTCTGTGGGATCCACATTCTTGGCTTTCTCATTGCTTTTAAAGTCCAGCTTGTTTATTTAAGGAGAAAGCATAGTGACAGATGAAATATGACTAAAGGAAAAGTTGCACAACTATGTGCTTGTTTCCAAGGTGCTGTTAGGTCCCAAGCTGCCTAGCCCAATTTATCTTTCTCCTGATCTCAGAAAAATTATATTGGCCTCCTATGGATAATGGAAAGACTTGAGTGAATAAAGAGCACTAGAATGGCAGCGTGGCTAAATGAACTTAACTGAAGGAATCAAAGAATCACAGAATGATTTGGGTTGGAAGGGACCTTCAGGATCATCCAGTTCCAACCCCCCGCCATGAACAGGGACACCTCCCACCAGACCAGGTTGCCCAAAGCCCCATCCAGCCTGGCCTTGAACACCTCCAGGGATGGGGCACCCACAGCTTCTCTGGGCAACCTGTGCCAGTAACTCACCAACCTCTGAGTGAAGAACATCTTCCTTGTATCTAATCTAAATCTCCCCTCTTTTAGTTTAAAGCCATTACCCCTTGTCCTATCCCTACACTCCCTGACCAAGAGTCCCTCCCAGCTTTCCTGTAGGCCCCCTTTAGGTACTGGAAGGCTGCTGTAAGGTCTCCCCAGAACCTTCTCTCCTCCAGGCTGAGCAACCCCAACGCCTTCAGCCTGTCTTCATAGGAGAGGTGCTCCAACCCTCTGATCATCTTCGTGGCCCTCCTGTGGAGCTGCTGTAGCTGGTCCATGTCCTTGTGCTGGGGGCCCTGAACTGAATGCAGCACTCCAGGTGGGACCTCACACAAGTGGAGCAGAGAGGGACAGTCACCTCCTTTGACCTGCTTCTGTACTTCTTTTGATGCAGCCCAGGATACAGAGTTTGAACGTTCAAATTTTTGTTAAGAATTAGTTTTATTCCTTAAAATATCTTGAATTCTCAAACAGCAGCCAACCGTATTACTGTGGTATCATATCCTTCTGTTCTTGTTGGTAGGTACCAATATAGCTAAAAGAGCACATGATATACATGCAAATGCATGCCTAGACAACAAAAGTTATTTGTGGAATTGTAAAACTGTAAGTTTCTATATTGATCAGCTTGTTAACTAAATTAGTGAGGCAGATATTTGAAGATCCAGCTAAGAAAGAATTTTAAAAGTTTGTGAAGTATTCTTCAAAAACAAGTAGTTTTCAAGCAACAGTAATATAAGTTTGTTTTCTCCTTTCAGGGTGATGAGGCGAAATAAAATCAGCTCTTTAAATGAAAACAGTTTTTCTTCTCTCCAGATGTTAGACGAATTGTGAGTCAATTTCTTCTTTTACTTGTTCTACAAGTCACAAAGTTTTATAATTTATTTTGCATATGTCATTTAACAAAAATTTAACATAAATTCTATTTCACATGACATGCTCTGGAAATAGCACCTATCCTCAGTTTTTTCCATGTATTTAACAAGGAAAAAATAGGCAATAAAGTAATACTCTGAGATTCTCAATAATATTGTCTTTTTGCTCATAAGATCATTGAGGTCATTGCATTACCTGAATAGAATCATATTAATTAATCTTAATTATTAATAATTAATAGAATATCACCACACTCTAGGTGCATGTGTACATTCATTGTCTTTTAGACTGGTTTGCCGATTTCTTTTGAGCTAGGGTCTTTACTTCTCTGTCCACAGTGATTAATACTCTCCATGTTTAGTAAAAATAACAGCAAGTTAGAGAGGAGAACTAAGGGAAAGATGTAGCGTTGGGTAACCCGTATGAGATGAGAGACGATTCCCATCATAAAACACTATGTTTAATTTATTTCTAAATTCTTGCAACCCAAGTTAAGTGTATTTCAATTTCTTTTTCATGTACATATAATGATAATAAATTATATATCTAATGACATATTTGAACTAGGCTAAGGGAAATCTATTGAATCTAGCTTTTCCATGTTGTTTTATCAGCATTCTTTAACAGTCCAAGTTTCTGATAAACCTATATAATAAATAATATTCTAATTGGCAAATAGAATAAAACTGTGTATCTTGGAATTACAAAACTCTTCAGCTAAACAACTGAACCTACTAGGAACTTATGATATCCCACCTATGGTTGTTTCTGCAGAGACTTGGCTAGCAACAAGATTGAATCACTTCCTCCATATATATTTAAGGATCTAAAGGAGCTTTCACAACTGTAAGGATTCTTGATTCTTATTCTTATTATTATTATATAACTGTATATTACTCATATAACATGCTTTCAGTCATGAATGCCAGGAAAGAAAAGAACATCTCTGTATACATCATATTAGCTCTCCCTAAAAACACTTAAACCAAAAGGAAAAGAAATGTATATACCATTATTTTGATATTAGTTTTGTAAAAGATGGATATTTTCATGTCCAAAAAGAGAGCAAGTTCAAATTCAATCTTTTCTAGATCTTGTTACTATATGAAAAATGAGCTATGCTAGCTGTATCAGAACTTCATAATTTCAATAGGAGTTTTTAATGTGATATAGTGATTTGGCTCTAAAAATAAATGTTTCAGAGGTTCATAGAGATGCCTTGTTAGCAACTGCTTTTTTCTTGTAAAAGAGTTCCAAAAAAAGCATAACATTTTATAAAACCAGAAAGGCATTCTTTCTTTTTCCATAATGTGTGCATAGAAAAATTCAAATGCTGCTGCTGGAAAGTCCCAGTCTTTCTCACATAATTTGAAAGAGACACTAATCACAAAATTGAAGAATCTCCAGAGCACAAGCCAGCACATTTTATCCTGCCTTTATCCTGCATTTTGATTTTAAACCAAGATGATGTCAGGGCAGTAACAAGGCTCCTCAGTGGACCTAATAGCTATGTATAACCTATGTACCTTTTGAGAAAGTATTGATTTTTTGTCCGCTGCTGTGAGCAACTGTTCCACTGGAGCTTAACCTTCCTGAGCAAAGTCCCTGTGTCTACCTCTGTCAGGCACAACTGAAAAATCCTGTAACTATTTTTAACCAGCTGTCAGTATGTACAGTAACTTATTTTTCTGATTTTCCAGCCCTCTTGGGATCAGTCACAACATACTGGGACAACTAAGTGTTATCAGCTGCATATACTGTGTTTGCACGTTTCAGTTATAGCATCAAAACAAAAACATAAGAAAAAGTTATAGGGAGAAGAAATAGGGAATATATATAGAAATACTCTTGTGCGGAATAACAGCATCTAGCACTAAAGTCTATTTTTACATTTCATTGCCTCTGTCTCTTTTTGAACTCACACAAATCATTATGAAAAGATGGATTTTATCAATAATAAAACTAAATTTTAAATTCTGTTTCTAAATGCATGCAATTCAACTACATTATTTTACTTAAAAGATAATTCCTAAAAGTTTAATACCGAAGTATTCCTATAGTCAAAACCTTTAAGTGTCAGTTTGGGAGATACAGGATGTGTGTGATGTGTGTGTGTGATGTGTGCATGTGTGATTATTGTATGTCTGTGGAGCATCTGACTACTCTTTCCACTAGCTTAGCAAGCTGAATAATGCTAAATGAATGATACTGTTTGCAGTTTTAACTGCCGATAATACGAGTCCTTCCTACAGGACTGAAAACACACATGAATTATGTATTTTTACTTTATCTTTGGAACAGGCTGTAAAGAAAACGTGCAAAATTGCTTAAATCTGTGTTGTATTTACAGGAACCTTTCTTATAACCCAATCAAGAAAATTCAAATAGACCAGTTTGATTTTCTAACTAAACTCAAATCCCTGTAAGTATCAAGTATTTCTCTGCAATCATTTATTTTTATTTACTATGTAATAATACACATCTCCTTCAGAAGGTCATAATCCAAAATATGTTTTAAAAGAAATTGCCTTTGAAATAGGTTATAGTTATGATCCTCAACAATTTCAACCTGGAAAATAACTATTAACAACGTTTCAATTTACCTTCATATAAATACCGGTATCATAATGGAAATTTCTCCAACAAAAAGAGATCAAAAATTCCATTTCATGAAGAATGTTGTCTATTCCACTATTACAGAGAAGGATTAATGCAACCCTACTTTGACCTTGCACAACTTATGGCACAATTCAGTTGTCATGTCAGAGGGGATGGGACTTTTGCAAATCTTTTTGAAGAGTTTAGGGGTAATTTTTATGGCTGAAATAACACAGCAGCTGAAACATGAATTCTGCCAGTAGAACCCTTGCTGAAACTGAGTGATGGTGCAGTGACAGTCTTGCAAAGCTGAAACTGGTCCTGTGGTAGATTAAATATATCTTCACAGGCAAATGCATGTCTGCAATGACCAACCAGCTCAGTAGAACACAGCATTTGCTTTTCCCATTTGTAACTTCAAAATGGCCATGGAGATCCAAAAATATGTTTCCTTGGAGAGGGGAATAACTAGAGTTTGTGATTTGACCCCAGAGTTGCAGCCAGAAGCCACAGCACATGTGCCTTTGTTGATCAGTCCCATTTCCTTACAACAGTTTGGACTCAAGTGGCCAAATTCAACTGAATTTGGCAAATAGCTAAAGGCCTGAAAATACTAAATCTGTAAAAGATACATGAAAATAAATAGCTGAGCACAGAAGATAATTAATTACCTCCCTAGCAGTCAAGCTGCAGCATAGACTTTAGCCATTATTTGACACCGAAGATTTCATGCAATTGAGTGGTCAGGACCTTCTATATTTTTAAGTTAGGAAAGTTGATAAACCTGGAGACAGATCTGTAGGAAATGGTATGTTTCAGCACTCATTTTGTAGAACATCCATTGCCTCCTTCCTATTTTGAAATGGTAGGAGTAGTTAGGGAAATCACGCCCCGGGATTCATTCACTGCTTAACTAAGACTAAGAAGTTTCCATATTTGGGGCCTTATTCCTGTCTCCAAGCAAAACTGTCCAGTAGCCCAAAGCAAATAACCATTAAGACTAATACCTTTCTCCACTTTTGCCTAAATATTTTCAGAACTCACATGAATATTGCACTTAAAGCATTGAACAGTAAATTCAAATAAGGCTGCACACAAAAATAACCAAAGCTCTCTTGACAGGTTGCAGTCTAGAAGACATGGTGCACATCTAATGCACCATAAAGAATAGTCCAGAAGAATACAGAAACTGAAGTTCTAAAAGAACAGCTTACACAGTTACACAGTACTGATCTAGCACTGCAGGAGAAATAATAGTGCTATTTTCCATATATTAAAAAATAAAATAAGAAATCCCACCTATGTGTCACCAGAAATCCAACATTTTCCCTTACATGCCAAGTTCTGTGTACCAACTTCCTGCTGATCTTGACACAATAAAGACTGAATTCTTGCAGTGGTTTGTTTGTCTAGCAAAGCACTCCCTGGGACAGAAATGTAAAATATTACTATTGGAACAAGTTATTATTTTCCCAGAGATGATGAAAGAACATGGGTAGAACAATACTTTGGAAGGGCAACATAATAATCATCGATTGCACTGCTGAGAGCACTAAAAGAGCCTTCTCTGTGATTTTGGAAGAACAGAATGCTTATTAGAGTTAAGTGAGATTCATTTTGTTCCACTTTAGCTTTCATGTAGACTTTCTGTTCAAGTTTCAAAGAGTGACAGATTAGAGGCAATTAAAGTTCATCTCTAGTTTCATATAATCGTAGGAACACAATTAAATGCTCATTAAGTTTGTTCTTCTACTATTGAGTTTATATTGTGTTTTATTAAGAGTATATTGTTTACAGCAGCTTGGAGGGCATTGATATTGCAAACATCCAGAGAAGAATGTTCAGGCCCCTTAGAAACCTCTCCCACATGTAAGTTGTTTATCCAGTTCACTTTCTTTGGTCTGAATTTCACAACTTGCAGAACACTGAATAAGTAAAAACAAAAGTGTCTGAAAAGTGGCATGCAAGTAGTTGTCAAATTTGACAATTTTAAATTAATTTTTCTTCTTTCAGAATATGTTTTCTGAATATTTGCTAGAGAGCTTTACTAGAGCCATCTATTTTCTGTTTTGTTTTGTTTTGTTTCTCGCTTTTAGATATTTTAAGAAATTCCAGTACTGTGGATATGCCCCTCATGTGCGCAGCTGTAAGCCTAATACCGATGGGATTTCGTCCCTTGAGAATCTCTTAGCTAGCATTATACAGAGAGTTTTTGTCTGGGTTGTATCTGCCATCACTTGCTTTGGAAATATTTTTGTTATCTGTATGAGGCCTTACATCAGATCGGAAAATAAGCTCCACGCCATCTCAATAATGTCTCTCTGCTGTGAGTATTCTGTGCATAAAGGTAAAAGAATATTGCTTTAATCTACTGATAGTGTGTACAACATCTGATATTACAATATAGTGACATATTTCCAGCTCTGGATTAACTGAACTTTTGTGCTCTTATGAATGGTAACACAAAATGCTTTATCTTACACACCAGGAAGTTTGTTAGATGCTGCCTTTGTTCTGTAACAATAGGCAGTTGATAACTTACAAGGGTTTCATGTTTGATTCTAATGATGGAGATACTGTGTCAAACTCTCACTTCCTTCAGCAAGAAGAAAAAATAATAATAAAAAAAATCAAAGGCCCATAAACCTAAATACTGGTATGCCCTTTTGAGTAAATAGCAATTCGTGTGTGTAAACATTATCGCGTGTAGTTATTCAGTTTTGTTTTTTTTTTTTTGCACAAGCAAAAATTTATTTAGACAAATATAGAAATTCTACCACTCCTAGCTCCTCAATATTAAGAATTATAGTTTTTTGTGTGAGATTGTGTTACAGTCTCAAGTACCCTTTCTCAATACAAGACAGTCTATCTAAACTTAACTATTTCACAAATGCTGTTAGTTGCATTTTGAAATGTAATCGTCAGCACTGTATAAAATAGTTGGAACATTTCTAAATATCACATCAGTGATTCTGAAACTTTGTTATTTAACCATTGGAACAGTCTGTACACCACACAAAACTGATCAAAATACCTGAGAAGGCTTCAGATCCATGTAGACAGCTTCTTTTCACCTACTAGTGCTACTAGAGAAATGTTTATTAAGCCTTTTCACAGAAATCCCAAGTAAAATGCAACAGGGGAAGAGAAGAGGGATCATGATATTTCACTATGCTTAAAATTTGAACAAGGCTCATTGTCTTCCTGGTTGCAGAAGACTTGAAAATAAGAAGCAAATACAGGAATTAAATAATTGCCAAATGTGTCATCTCTTATGCTCATGGTTTTTAATCCAGCATCATCGTTTTGAGGATGGGGCACATGTCTGAACTTGTGAGGACTGTTGAGACTATGTTGAGGGTCTACAACAGAAACTCTCTTTTGGATGCTCGAGAAGGAGCTCAAGGAATGTCACAGCGATGCCTCTTGGTGTTACCCCAGGCTTGCACAGGAGCTTCCCTCTGTCTTTTGCCTTTCCCTGCTAAGCTAATAAGGAGCAAGAATGATGTTGTTTGTATTTGCTGACTACTTTCAAGTCTTAATAGAAGCCTGTGCACATCAGTTTTGAACTATTATCAGGTGGACAAATAAAAACTAAACTTTGAGTCCAGCAGAGATGCTTTGCTCAAAGCAAACTATCTTAAGCAAAATGTCAATATCAAAAAGGAATAAAATCTAATCAAAAAAAAGGTTTGCAATGGTATTTCTATAAATTAAATTATATCTCTGCTGCTTGCAAACCAATTTTGAGCTTCAATAAATCAGTTTGAAAACAATAGCATTCTGACTATAATATTGATTTTATAACTATGTATTATTTGACGTAAATGTGTACTGATACATACGTGTGTATGTCTCATTTTTAGTAGACATATACACAAAGAGAATGGGAAATTCAGATGTGTGAATAATGATGTTAAGCACTATGCCCACAGGTGCTGACTGTCTGATGGGAATATATTTATTTGTGATTGGAGCTTTTGATCTTAAATATCGTGGAGAATACAACAAGCACGCTCAGTTGTGGATGGACAGTATTCATTGTCAATTGGTGGGATCGCTGGCTATTCTGTCTACAGAGGTGTCAGTATTACTATTGACATACCTGACTTTGGAAAAATACATCTGCATAGTTTATCCTTTTAGGTGTTTGAAGCCCAGAAAATGCAGGACAATTTCCATTTTAGTTCTTATCTGGATAATTGGGTTTGTTGTTGCTTTTATTCCACTGAGCAATAAGGAATTTTTCAGGAACTACTATGGCACCAATGGCGTCTGTTTTCCTCTTCACTCAGAGCAATCAGAAAGTACAGGAAGTCAGATTTATTCTGTTGTCATTTTTTTAGGTAAGTTGCCTTTTTTCCTTACATACATAGAGCCTTCATTTTTTATGATAACAAACCTGATTTTCGAACAGATACGGCAGCTTTGCTGTGATGTTCACATCTCATACTTAGATGCACTTACAGACTTTTTCCAACCTGAGAGTTTTACTATATTAGATTGATACTTACATATCTTAAAATGCATGAAGGGTTCAGAAAGCAGAAAGAAGTTAGGACCATTAAATTCCTGAATGAATAAATTTTGTCAGGGAAGTAAAGCAACGTTAAGACCAGTGAAGAACTACATAGTTTGGATCCAATGGCAGCCATTTGTCAGGCAATGATAATTTAAATACTGGAGTAGAGGCAGTAATTCAGTGTTTGGATGAAGACCAACTTAGATTGTCTGGCCACTTAATTCTATGGGACTAGCAGTTTAGAGAAAGGATTTTTCTTTACTATTCAACTTGCAAATAGGTGATGTTTAATTGCCATTGTGCTGTTAAATCATAACTAATTTTAACTTCTTCAACAGGTGTAAACTTGGCTGCTTTTATCATCATTGTGTTTTCCTATGGAAGCATGTTCTATAGTGTTCACCAAACAGCTATTATGGCTACTGAAATTCGGAATCATATCAAAAAAGAGATGACCCTTGCCAAACGTTTTTTCTTCATTGTATTTACTGACGCACTATGTTGGATACCCATTTTTATTTTGAAACTCCTTTCATTACTTCAAGTAGAAATACCAGGTATGTTCTTCCTTTTGCAGCTGTTTCAGCTGCGTCTGTATAAAGACCATTTCCAGTTTAGAAGAAAAAAGAATTGAACATATTGAACTATATTATTATCCTGAACTATATGCTATTTATCTATATAGATGCACACACAATGTATTGAATTATAGTTTGTTTTATTACTGCATTGGACTATATTACTGTCATCATCAAGAACTACCTTTGAGTCAGTCAAAACAACAGAGATTCAAATCTTTAAAGTCTGTCTCCACAAAATATCTAGGAAATGCACAAAATAAACCAAGTTTCAATTGGATTGGCTTTTTTCATGTGACGGCTTTTGGTGGTTCTGTTAACCATTGCTAAAGACAACACAGTGTTTCCTATCTTGATTTAAATGTACAATTCTTACCCTGAAATAACTTTCTTTTACAAACCGATACTTATATTTCACACAATAAGTTATGTACAGCTGTGCTTAACCTTCCTTCATGCTAGGAAAAACTTTCCCATGTAAATACAGTGTAACTTAAAAGATTAAAAATCACAGCCTATTTCTTTCCTTCTCTTTGCTGTAAGGGTACATGCTAGAGTAATAGTGTCTTTATGTAGGGCTTGTAAACCATGTCAGAAAGAACATGTTAGCACAAAGGGTAGCACCAGCATCCACGGAGTCAGACTCAGCATATGGTTGTATGTGACAATACCGTACCGGTGAGAAAATATTTTAGCTCAGAGTTTTGTGCTGACCAGAAGTGTTGGGAGTTACCTTTTCAAAGTTTTGACTTAAATGTTAAACGTCTGATAGTTATGTTGATCATGTCAAATATTTTTCAGTTATATTAAACCTTCTAAAATGCTTCTTGATAAAGTTATCAAACCATGTAAGAGATTTTAAAGAAAATGTTGTGAAAAATAGAAGCAGATGTATTCTGAGTCAGGAAATCTAGAAGAAATCCTGCTAAACCACAGGGTGATCTTAGATTCAGCAAGTAAACATTCTGCGTTATACATATTGGGCTAAGTAGTACTAACCCATTTCGTAAAATTAAAGACAATCACAGATGTTTATCTACGTTTACAGGAGTTTGTTTTTTTTGGGGGGGGGGGGGGGGTGGGGAGGGCTGTGACAGCCTTTGAATCATGCATCAGTAGAAATGTATTGATATTGCAGAAAGAGGATCAAGCCAGAAAGCAGGGGGGAAAGGCAGCACGTATAAAGCTGTTTGTACAGCTTGGGACAGTTCTGCAATTGTTTTATAAATCAAACAGTGCAGCTGAGGGTGCCCATGACCATCTTTCAGCTCTACAGTCCTGTCCCTTCTCTGCCTGCCTCTCAGCTAACAATCCAACTTCTCTCCCAAACAGTAAGGATGAAAAGGGGTGACAGAAAAAGGCACCTAGGCCCTGATATAGGCAGGAGAGCAGGAAACTGTGACTAAGGAGGGAGGTGTGAACACGGAGACCCTTACCAACAGGGCAAGAAGGAAATAAGGATGTATACAGTGCCCTTCACATGGGAAAGAACAGAGAACTGGTGCAGAGGAGCTAAACCAGCCTCTGCAGGGAAGAAGGGGCTGGAGGATATTGCTTTGGGGGAGGACAGGACATCAGGGACATAGATATGATTGCCTAGAATTCATTGTGGGAAGAGAATGGCAAACGGTGATCACAGTAAGAGACAAGGGAGCAAAGCAGAGAGAAAAAGATGTGGGTCAAGAAACTGGGGCTCAGCCAGAACAAGAACTGTGCCAGCCTCTTAGCAGGTAGCTGTGCTTCATAAGCATGAAGTGCTTGCATTAATTAACGTGTACAAATGCTACTAAAGCTTCCTTTCTCTTTCCCTCCCTAAGGTACCATAACATCTTGGGTGGTGATTTTTATCTTGCCAATAAATAGCGCTTTGAATCCTCTTCTCTACACTTTGACTACCCGACCTTTCAAGGAAATGATTCACCAGGTTTGGTATAACTACAGACAGAGAAGATCCAAGAGAGGCAAAGGCAGTCAGAAAACATATGGCCCATCATTCATTTGGGTAGAGATGTGGCCAGTGCACGAAATCACACCAAAGCTAACAAAGCCTGTGCTTTGTACGGACTCTTCTGATGCATCTGTGACTACACAGTCAACGAGACTAAATCTGTACATGTAAATACGTTTTGAATCTTTACAGTGACATCTGCACTGTTAGCTTCACATCCATGGACTTGCTGCTTTACAGTAATGAGTCAAAATGAGGGAGGTATGATGGCTGGACTCCCGTGCACCGAAACACACAGCAGGATGAAGTGAGAGCAGTGTGGCTGCTTGCAGGTAGAACCAATAAAAATAAAATTATTTTAATCTTGCAACAGTTCCTGACATTTTGACAGCTCATCCTGGTTCAGAATCAATCTTTTTTTTTTTTCCCCTCCAACAAGATAGAAGTGTGGAAAAAAGCATCAACTATGATTTAAAACATCTCATACTAAAATCAAAATGTTTCAAAATCATCTATCTTTGAAAAAAAAGGCTATTTTCAATAAACTTTTTTTTTTTTTTTAAATCCCCATTTCACCAGCTGTTTTTTTCAGAGTTGATTGGTTTCATCATTCAGAAAATTATTTTCCCTTTAAAATTTCTGACTGGCAGACTGCATACAGCTCTTAAAAGCTCTAGGGAACAGTAGCACTAAGAAAATATTTTTATTTCATAATTAGATGAGTTTATTGTAGTTGTCAAAGCCAAACAAGTGAATGTTATTCTTTTTAAAAAATGTATCAACTATTTTAATCATACAAATGATCCTGAAATGGTAACAATTGTTCTAATTCAAGCAGAACCAGAATTGTTTTTAAAACAAAATGAGTTTCTCAACAGTGTCCTCCAACTGTAGCTGGTGGAAGTTTTTCCTTCAGAAGAGCATCCTTCCCTGGGAAGACCGGAGTGAGTATCCCAACATCTTGATGCTGCTCTTTTCCTCACCACTTCTTTATGGGCTTCCCTACGTAGTTCCCCATCGCCTGCACACTTCAACGGATTTTAAAGTCTTTGCATATTGAATAACGAGAGAGTGTCAAATAGATGATGATCAATATTAATAGGTGTCATAACATCTACACTTTAATCACCTTGTACATCTGATTGGATGCAGTACGGTTAAAATAATTTTGGAGCACCGCCATTCCACACTTTTTGGGCAGCATTGGGCTTCCCAGTGTAAATATTTTTTCCCCTTTTCCCAAAGCAAAATGATTTTGTCCCACATGAAATGAACCTCTATACCAAAAAGAGAGGTGCAAGGCAGAAGCAGTTCCTCTGCATACACTTAGTGAAGAGAATCTTTTCTGTTATGAGTATGAATTCCCAAGTTCGTGTAGTACCATGCTCACAACCCAAAGGCCTGGAGCCCAAGGTGGTGAAAGAAATTCTTTTGCATTGATGTTTTGAAGCTTTTTAAAAGATACTTCCAATGTTTGCACTTAACTTCTTAATAATGTAAGAAGTAGAACTAAAAACAGTGTGACACACACTTTAACTGTTTACAGAACTTTGGATTATCTTGAAATCAAAAGTTATTCATCCTGTTTCCACGATTGTATGTTTTATTGAAATAATAAAAGATTATCTGCTGATCAAAATGACTTGTTTTCCAAGTTGTTTGGCAACATTTTGGGTTACTGGAAAAAAACAGCTAAGTGAAATCCTGCAATGTGGATTGCCTTTAAGGGGCAGTCAAAACTCAATTCAAAAGAACTTGTGTACTCACGGGGGGCAAGCCTTCTCAACGAGCAGGCTTTGACAGGATGTCTGTCCTCATCGTTATTTTCGTTTTTCATGTAAGTTGATTGTGGATATATTCAATGTTATCCTTGTTTCTATGAGTAATCAGAAGACACCCATTAGTCAGAATTTGTTGCAAAAACTTTATTGCTTTGATAACAAAATTACAGTTTTTCTTTTAAAAAAGTCCTTCTAGCAGAGGAAATTGGGCTAACAGTGCAGGGTACAGCTACCTTCTCCTGCTGTTTCCCACTGCACTTCAGCATTCCCCCAGCTTTGGTAAGTGTACAGGAGTTTCAATACAGGTATTTATTTCACAGCAGTGGTCTTTCAGACCAAAGGGTTGTGGTAACAGTAAGCCCTGGACTAACTAACTAGTAACTGCTTCAGGCAAGATATAAAGTAGGACCAAATACAGGAAAAGTTCTTATGTGCTTCCTTGAAGATGGGAGAATATATTTCACAGGTTCTTTTGTAACTGATGGAAGCTTTTACTTGTCGTTCACAGCAATCCATCCTCTAAGCAAACACTGCTGCTAAATTTCTACCAAGGAGGGATATATGGTCCGTCATAAGGCACTTTATATGCATTACAACAAAAATAGTGTAAAAATCCTTTGCAGTAATAAAACTTACTGAAAAAAAAAATGCAGTTTTATAGGAATATATTGCAGTATTGCTTAACATAGCAAGGCTTGGGATGAGGATGGTTATCCGAAGCTTGTAAATAAGCCGCGACTTGCTGTATTATCCCATCCTCGACGCGTAGCGAGGAAGACCGAGGTTATCTCCGCAAGCTCTGTGGAGCCGGCAGGCTTCCTGCCGCCGACACCTCTTTAAATTAAACACACGCGAAGAGGGCTGTCTGTCCAGCGGCGCGTCCCCCTGGGGGGGGGGGGGGGGGGAAGACACAGAGAGAAACGGCTCAGGGACACGGCTGGGGCCGCCCGGACCCACCTCCCCGCCGCCCCCCTCGCACCCACGTCGCCGATCTGCATCTCCCCCTCCTCCAGCTGCCGCTCGCCCGCCGGCCCCGACGCCCCGCTGCGGGCCGCCTCCATCCCCGAGGGGCCGCCCCAGCCCCGCCTCGGCCATGGCCGCGGCACCGCCCGCCCGGCCCCGCCCTCGCCCCCGCGCAGGCGCAGCAGGGCCGCGGGCAGCTGCTGCGGGGGCACCGAGAGGGGTCGAGGGCGCCGCCATGTTGTGGTCACGCTGCCCGCCCTGCGCCACAGGTAACGCGGCGGGGCGAGGGGGGGCAGCGGGACCAAGCTTGTTGGGGCTGTGGTGGAATAAAAAAACCCCTCCTGTCCTGTCTTGTCTTCTCCTTCTGGCCGTGTGTCCCGGTCCCGGTCCCGGTCCCGTCAGGCTCGCCCAGGGCCGGCGGCTGCTCAGTCCCGCCTGTGTGAAGGGCGGCTGTGCGCGGTGTCCGTGCGCTGGGGGGTTACGGGTGAGAGCTGTTGTTAAACCGGCACGGCTGGCACCGCCGTCCTGCCTGGCACCGTGCGGGGCTGTGGCAAAAGGGCGGCCTGCCTGCTGGCCTCGCCAGCGCTGCTGCCAGCACTACGTCCCCGGCTGGGCCTTTGACTGCTGCGGTTTGGCAGAAATGCCGTGTTTTAAATACCGTGTTCTACCTCTTCGTCCCTGAAATTACAGCAGGGACTCTGTAATGGAAGGAAAAATATCTCTCAGGGTGCATTAGCTCACAGATCTGTACACTAAAACTAGTTGTGGTGCTGCATATACTGCTTTTCTGAGTACAAATCATGTCTTTGCCAGTTGTGAAAAGTGGAAATTAAAGCAGATGTTGCGGCATGTTGTTGCTCTTCTGCATAGAATCCTGTTTTGATCATTTGGAACTTCAGTTCTGTTTTCTTTATAAGCGAGTCGAGTTTGTTGTTGCAACAAGTAATGTTTTTGCAGCAAAAGTAAAGATTAATTGTATCTACTGTGCCTGGCTTTGGCTACACTGAACCTGGGTTTAAGTCTGAGCTTCTGGTGTAGGCTGTGACGTTTTAGATGAGCTGCCTCCTTATCAGTAGTCGTGTAGGCTGTATATCTCAGCACGTGTTGGTGTCACAAGGGGTGAACTTGAATGTCCTACACCTGCAGTTGTTTAGTCACTTCTCATGAAGTCTGAAGTAAGTCTTGGAGTACAAAGTTCAGCAGGAACTTAAAATGCATTTTCCCCGTGTATGTGTGTGCTATCCCATGTCAGCTGTCAGAAATGGTTGGCTAGTGCAGGGAGTGGTATCATGGGAAGAATGCTTAAAGGGGAAGCTCTCTGTTTATTTTTTAAATATAAATGATACAATGTAATTGTAACAATTGAAACTTTTAAAATCTGTGTTTATGTTTCCTCATCTTCTCATCCTGACTGCCTTCTTGGGGGACTGTCATACTGGTTGTGCCATGTGTTTCTGAAAAAAAAATGGAACACTTTTTGAGGAAGGAATGGTTCGTCAAATCTGTTTCTTGCTTTTGCAGCACGTCAGTGCTTTCATGCTCTTAAGTTGATAAAGAGAGACTGCCTTCTGTCACTGCACGCAGCAAGATGTACCTCTACTGCCGCTGTGCCTCGCATAACTACGCATTACACGATTCATCCACGGGACAAAGACAAACGATGGGAAGGTAAGTGGGAAAAATGCATTTTTAAAAGCTTTTTATTCTCGTTGCTGAGCTTTAACAACACTGAAATGTGTTGCTGTTTTTTCTTTCTACAGAAATTCTATTCTCTTAAATACAGGACTAATTTTCCAAATGAAATTTCACGGTTGCTCTCTCACAATGAGTGTCTTTAGTGCTATGAAATGAGATCAAGAAAATCTATAAGCAACTTTTGCAATATTTCCGGACATTCCAATCACTATGTTTAGCAATTTTAAAGGTTTCAATTCCAGAAAAGTCACTGATTAATTAGTGTAAAATAAAGTAACTTGTTCTGACTATGGATCTTGTTTTCTTCCTTCTCCCTTCCCTATAGTTTCACCAAGTGTCTTTGATGCAGCTAGCTAACTGGGCTCTTAATTAACTTTGACTTTCTTCTTAACTTCTGAAGATGATATTTCTGGTGTATAGAGACTGTGTATATGTTTTTATGGCATATCTTCTTACAACTTATGAAGAGTTAATTTTATATTGGAATGCTAATGTCCTTCTGCACTATTCCAAGTACAGAAGTGGGCATTTTGTTAGGTGTTTAGCCTCCTTTTATGGCAGGTAATACTACGGGGATACCCAGTAGTCAGTATCACAGAGCAAGGTGTAGGGAGAGAGATGTTGGGGAGAATTGGTGATTAGTTTATCTTACTATCTTTTTTTCTATTAAAGGGGTGAACATGGAGAGATTTGCAGAGGAAGCTGATGTTGTCATTGTTGGAGCAGGCCCTGCAGGTCTTTCTGCAGCTATTCGACTCAAACAGTTAGCTGCTGAGCATGGCAAAGAAGTACGTGTTTGTCTGGTGGAAAAGGCTTCCCAAATTGGTGCACATACACTGTCTGGTGCTTGTCTTGAGCCAAGATCCCTGCAAGAACTATTTCCAGACTGGAAGGAGCGGGGGGTATGTATGAACATACAAACACATTGCTAGCATGTCATAAATTCCTGTATCTGACTCATTTTGGTGTGACTTAGTAACTTGGTACCTTTGGTGCTTAGTACCATTTAAAGTACGTTGATCCAGTAAGACAGAACCACCTGTTTTCTTTTTAGTACATTTTCTCTAGTTCAGCAGTGCTAAACGTGTCTGTTGCGGCCTTTGTTCTTCCATCCAGTGGTCTTACAGCACATGCACAGGATGCCTGCCAGATCCCGGAGTGCACCACATCTCCTGCATTTATACAGAATCCAGCTCCTGTGCACAAGCAGTGATGTGGCAGATTGATAGCTATGTCAGACGTGTCGCTTCTGGGCAGTACCTCTGACTGTGCTGCGCTATGTTTTGTGCAGACGTAGTAATGTAGCTCAGGCCTAAGGTCATTTAGGAGGGAAGACAGCAAGAACTGAGCCACCATCCATGCCAGGACAGCCATCTGACTGGCAGCTGGCTCCCTGCTGTCACCTGGGAGCTGCAAGAAGCAGGCCATTGACTAGTTGTTTTGTCGTAGTGGTCTGAACACACAAGATGCGCTGCCTTCTTTAGAAGTGTTTAGAGTATTGATGGAGTACAAGCTGAAGCACAAACTATAGCAGGGGTTTGCAAGGCCCTGTTCCAGTTTTTTAACCTTTCGGTTGTGTTGATTCTTGTCTCATGACTGTTTTCATAAGATATTTGATTTTCTCTCTGGTGATACTTTCCTATAGAAATGCTTTATTAGACATTTAAATGACTGCCAGTTCGTTATTTGTTTAATTATTTGTGTGGGTTTTTATTTTTTTTTCTTATTTTATATGGTTTGGATTGGCTAGAAAAAAACAACTCACAGGCCTATTTCTATTCCCTTTTCTACGTAGGCTCCACTTCATACTCCTGTAACTGAAGACAAGTTTGGAATTTTAACAAAGAAGTCTAGAATTCCAGTGCCAATTCTTCCAGGTAAAGTCTAGTGAGGAGCTCTTTGTACCATCTTTTCAGTGTGTTTTTCAGCTTTTCTATGAATCAATCAATCTTGATTCAATGTAGCACAGCAAGTGTATGGAGAATATAATAGCCTGCAGCAATTGTGTGCTTGTAGATGATGGCTCTAATCACACATGACGTTATTTTTTTTTGAAGATGGCACTTATATACATCAGATGTATCTTTGTCTACATCTTCTTATACTTTGCTTAGTGTTCTGTGTTTTAGGTGTGTGTGTATATGTTTGTGTGTATATTCTTTTTGCCTAGGACTTCCAATGGTTAATCATGGGAATTACATAGTACGTCTGGGACACTTTGTGAGCTGGTTAGGTGAACAAGCAGAAGCTTTGGGTGTTGAGTTGTATCCAGGCTATGCAGCAGCTGAGGTAATAATGATATCAGTGTGTATATGAAAAGCATTTTTGAAGCCCCTTTCACTGCGCTCCCAATTATTTGTACATTCACAGCATTTGTACAATCACAACATTCCTCTTAACAGAAATGTATTATGAAAGCCACGTTTCAGTGGCTAAAATCCTTGGCCCAGATCCAGCAAAGCACAAAGTGGATCATAAAGTACGTTAATAATAACATAATCTTCCAAGTTTGACCACTAGACAGCAGAAAGACTTGGTGCTTATAAGTTCTGTATTAGGACTTTATGAATGGATTAAAATGACTAATCATTAAAATGTTCTTTTTGTTTAAACATTTTCAAAGGTTCTTTTTCATGAAGATGGTAGTGTGAAAGGGATAGCTACTAATGATGTGGGAATTCAAAAGGATGGAGCACCTAAAGTAAGTAGCTATGTTTTCCATAAATGGAGATCTAATTTTGGAAATTGTGCTGTATCTGCTTCTAGTGGTATCAGTAATCTTCCTGCAGCCTAAGAAAAAATACAAAATTCAGTACCTGTTTTTCCGCTCTGTATAAAATTGATCAATTACACCTGAAAGTTTTGGTCTCGGGACATTGTAAACTCCGTGTGAAATTAGCAGATAAAGCCTTTGCAGAAAGGAGATTTCTCTGAGGGTGATTGGAAGGAAAGACTGCAAGTGTGCTTTGACATACAGGAAATCAGTATAAAAAATAAATAAAAAAGGAACACTCCCTTGAACTCCCTCAAAAAAGTACGAAGGTGAAATGGAAGGCTGTTGTCCTGCTGGTAGCTAGCACCGTGTAAGAGCGTGCTTCTGGCTGGTTGCTTTTTCTTCTGTACAACTGTAGTCAACGTTTGTTGACAGTCTGTCTACCTTGCTGGGGCAAGGTACGCGCTGAATCTTTATACCTTTTTGCTGGTTGGTCACACTGCTGTATCCAGAAGGTGACCCCCTGCCCGAAGTGCTGGACTTTGGATGATTTTTAGTGGAATCCAGAACCTGCTGTAAGCATGTCACCTCCCTGTGCAATACGTAGGGAGAAGTTAGTACCTCAGAGCACCTCGGAACAGCTTTCACACAATTATCAGGCTACAGAAATTCTAGGTACAGGTTTGGGTTTTTTTCTTCAGCTTTCCTTATATGAGGTTTCTTACTAGTTTACAAATAATTTCAAAGATGTACTTACTTTGACGTAAAAGTCTGGTCTGTTTTTCCAATTTAAAGCAGAGGTTGAGAAGAAAAGACTCATTCTTGTTTTAAGAAAATAAATGTAATGGAGGAAAAAGTGATGGCAGGGAAAAGTAATATATTTTTCCTGTATAATATTGTCTGTCTCCCATAGTGGATATACACACGCTAATTTTCAGGTGTGCATTTTCTCCAGTAGGAGGTGCGAGTAATACATTGCAGTAATAAATGGCTTTTAATGCAGGTTTTTTGTTTGTTTTTGTTTAAGTAGGGAGGAAATATGAATGTTTTTAAAGCATCCTCAAAACCTAATCTTTTTTCCACATACTCTGGATGTCTGTTGACTTCTTTGATTTGTACAGAAGTAGGGTGCCACTACTGTAAACTGAGTATTTAAATTAAGTGTTTTAGTTGTCCGTTGATAGTACTTCCAGTGAATAAAGGTAAATAAACATCATTTGCGTAACCTTCAAATCAAGAATGCCTTCAATGTGTTTGTTTATACAGAACCTAATCAAGTGGTGTGGTTAACGAGTAGACTTTCACCTTGTAATCAGTACCAATCAAACAAAAAACAGGAATGGTGAATGGTTTACCTCTGGCAGGTTTCATTGAAAACTGTTCTTGTGATCTTTTTCAGCATTAAACTTTCTCAATTCAGGCTTCTTTTTTTTTTAAAAAAAAAAAAAAAAACTTTTTTTCCCCCTGCAAGGTTATGTATATTTAGAATGTAGTAATGTAGTATCCTTACGCTGCAAATACAACCTCCTCGTCTATTCTAGCCTAATGCACTCGTGTGTGCAAGTGACGTGCTCGTACATGAGTATGAACTGCTGGTATGAGCCTGCTGGTTCCCCCTATCTTACTCTGAATCACGTTGGAGTTTTTGATGAGAAATTCTTTTAAAATGCCACAGCAAAATTACCCTAACGTTATTTGTGTTTTAACATGCAATATAATATTGGTGTAATATTTATTGTAACAATTTTATTCTGAATTCTGAAGTTGCATGTTCTTGGGGGAAGGTGGGATGGGACAGGGGGACAGGACGCTGATATATCTTTTTCTGACCTGGTGTTTTATTAGGCCTTCTTCATGTACATATATAAGACAATATTTTATCGTAATGTGACTTTATGAGCAAAAATTAAGGCGTGAAGTTACAGGTTAAGATTCTTTGTTCTGTGGGGGTTCCTTTGCACTGTCTGAATGGGCAGATGTGATGGTAGAATCCTCTGACCTGGAAAAGAATCGCTCTCAGTACAGAATGGTGATTCACTGTGGTGCTGCTCTAATGGAATCCCCTTGCCAGGTTTGCTGGGGGTGTATCGTAGTTTGGTTCTGCTCCAGCTGTCTTTTCTGTCTTAGCTTACCATGATTTGTAGGCTCTGGGCAGTGCTACAAAGTAGTGTAAAATCACCTTGTTGCTCTACGTTTTCTTTCTGTGAGTTTGATGGGACACAGTTGTAACTGCTGATGAAATCCTCTACTTTTGCAGCCTACCTTTGAACGAGGCTTGGAACTCCATGCTAAGGTCACAATCTTTGCTGAAGGTTGTCACGGACATCTGGCCAAACAGCTGTACAAAAAATACAACCTCAGGGAGAACTGTCAAGCCCAGAGCTATGGCATTGGATTGAAAGAGGTATCATCTGTAGAATTTTAAGCGTTAAGGAAAATACTGTAAAAATGTAAGGTAGTTTGTTTTCAAGCTACTTTATATAAAGACAATAGAATGATAGATTTTGAGGTACGTTTTCAGACTCTAGAATATTTGCTCTTCTGAAGCTGGTAAGAGAAGACATTTCTGAATGTGTTGACTCTCTTGTTTTGAATGCTATTATTCTTTAATCTGTATTTAGGAGTACCTGTGAATCCACTTCTTAATCTGATTTCAGTTATTCTCATTTGTGAAATTTGTTTTCAGTACTTTTAGTAAACGAGAGGGGGATTCATGCTGCCTAATGTTAGGTAGTTTTAATACCTGAGGAGGAGAAGAAAGGCTTTCTGTGGGTTTTCTGCATGTTCATTAGAGGAAGGGGCTGTCATGCTCTCTGAAACACCTGCTTGAGCTTTACACACACACACCCTGATCCCTTCGCTAGGCTTATAGAATTGAGATAGGGATCAGGTGTATAAAAAGTATTTTGTACTCGGGAAATACTAGTCGTGAAAAAAAAACCTGATTGTCTAGAGTATCTCCAGAGTTTGACTGTAACATACTCTTTCTGATTATTTCTTTAAGCATGTGCTTCCAACTACAAAGCATTCACCAAATTTATTTGGCGATTTTAAAATATTTTCACCAAAATATTTTAGATTTCTGTAGAGAAGAGGCAATTGGTGAATGTTCCTTTGCATGATATAGTTAAAATTTCTAATACCTAAGTTGTAGGTAAAGTAGAGTACAGTCCCTTTGGTACCAGATGAGACAGGTTTCAATGTGACCGTGTCTGCTTTAGCAAATAGTACAGTGCAATAGGAATGGATCTGTAAAGTGAAATAGTTGGTGCTGATGAGCCGACATCCACGCTATGCACATTTCAGGGTTATTTTTACTTTGGGCTAGCTCTATCTGAGTCCCGAGTACCCTTTTGTGACTGGAATGCTTTAGGCGGGTTTCTGGAGCCAGGCAGAGTTGGGTTTCATGTGAAAGGAATCCAGTCTGTGCCTTCCGTGACTGCTCTGTAATGTGAACCAAAGCGCGCTGAGCGGGAGCAATCCGGAGTCCCGCTCAAAAACGCGCTCCTTAATCCAAATAGAAATATTAATGTAGATGTACCCTCTGCGCTTGAGAAGATGTAATAGTGCCTGATGGGTGGAAGGAGATAATTCTACTCCCCCTCCATCCTTAGACTGTGCCAGGCACATCACTCCGTGATGTTTTGTGAATTGAGTGGAAAATTAACCCACCAGTAAAAATAGGAAAAGGCTGTAAGTATGCCATGGGTCACGTGAGTACTGGAAGTTTGTAGGAGAGAGAAGAGAGGACAACTTGTTTGGCAGCAGATACTTAGATCAGCTCTGCTGTATAGTTAAGCCTGATCATGAGAATCTTGTGAGGAAATTGTAATGATTCATATGAAAAAAATGTGTTTTTTAAATAAAAAATGTCAACATAGTTGCATTCATTAGCAAAAACATCTATCAAAGTAGCTCATAAAAAGGATCATGTTGAATGAAAAATTTAGGTGTAATGCTGGAGTCTGCCTTATTTTCTTATGTGTGGCTTGTCAAGGAAAAATGTTGGCAAATTCTTAAATGGTAACCCAAAAAAGTATTTGTACATCATAATCTGGTCTTTAGCTGGATGAGTTCGTGCATTGCTCGTAGCAGTAAGTTCATTTGTCATCAATAGTTTATTTTATTATTGAAATGCCATTGCTTTGCAATATAGAATAATTTCTGGCGATCTTCATTTCAGTTATGGATTATTGATGAAAAGAAGTGGAAACCAGGAAGAGTAGAACATACCGTAGGCTGGCCTTTAGACAGACATACGTATGGAGGATCCTTTCTTTATCACTTAAATGAGGGTGAACCCTTAGTTGCTCTTGGATTTGTGGTAAGTGAAGTTGGTTTTTCTCATGTGTGTGTGTGTTGTTTGGGTCTTCATTTTTGTGTGCATTCTCTTTTCTGTTTTAATGTGAAGATAAAAAACACAAAAATAGCAGACCAAGTTTAGTGCTTTCATAGTCTTATGTGCACTCATTCCCATATAAGGAAAGGTAAATTTGTCATTAATCTGTCTTTTATCTAGCATCTTTTATTAAGAACAAAGTGGAAAACTTACAAATACGTTCTTTTGCAGACCAAACAAATTTTGGTAAAGCCAAAAGCAGGTGATTAACCAAAACTGTGCTCGCAAAATTTTCACAAAATATTCAAAAGTTAGGAAATGTCAAAATCAGTCACTTTTGCAGCTTTAATTCAGTTTCCTTATTTGTGCATCAGCCTATCATGCATATCCAATTTTATGGGAGAAGCATCAAAGTAGGAACACCCTGCATTCCCTATCTTCTGTTCAGATAGGAGAAAAACCACTTCTGTGTGCACGTACAAGCACTTCTTTTGTCTTTGAACTTTACACCTATGTCAGTCTGAGCTGATTCTTGTAACAGACATCAGAATGTGTCTTGTACATAATTTGAAAATCCGTCATGAACTTTAGCAATGGAAGTAGGTGCAAGCAGTGCTCTAAAAGAACTGAACAGCCAGAGAAATCGAGGTACTGTTTGTTGCTGACTCAGGATATATTTTGATAATTTTTGTGAAATAAAGCTTACAGGAGCCAGAAATTATTCCTTTGGACAAAAGAGAAACACATCTCAGCAACATCTGTCTTTCCAAGAATATGTTAAAGGTGGGAAATGTAGGGTTTATCTTTGGGCAAGTTCTCAAATGAATAAGATAGCCAGTTGGCTGAATGCCCAGGATTTCTAAGTCATTTTTTCCCCCATTTTCTGTTTTTATCTTTGTTCCCTGGTGCCTTATTACAAAGGCTCACCTATTTGGAAATAATTGACTAAGCTAAATAATGTGAACAGGTTAAAATATGTGAGTGCAAGGACATAATAAGTATCTAGAAATAATTGTTTACCTCTCCTTCCAGCTTGTGTAGGGCAAAGAGTTTTTGAAACAAATTTCAAACAAGTTTTCTCACTTACCTACCGTTAAATCATGCTTAACTTAATTCCACTGCTTTATTTCAAAGTCATATGGAAGGTGGTTACAATGCAATTAAGGATTTCCATGCTTCAGGTATACGTAGGACGTAGTTTTACGGCAGCAAACTCTCAGACGTGCTTGTACTATACTGTTAATACAATGTAGTTTTGGCAGTAGTTTCTTGAAGTAGAAAGATCTTAAGGTTGATTTAGTATGAAATAGACTGGGGAGTTGATCTGGTAATACATGGTTGTTTTATTTTCTAACTTTTGTTGACATTTCATACTTTATTTTCATTAATGTTGCACTTTTTTATTTTTTAAGGTTGGTTTAGATTATCAAAATCCCTATTTGAATCCGTTTAGGGAGTTCCAGAGGTGGAAGCACCATCCAAGTGTAGAGCCCACTTTGGAGGGTGGAAAAAGGATTGCATATGGTGCCAGAGCACTGAATGAAGGCGGTCTCCAGGTAACATTTTCATGAAGTTTTTTACTTTCAGTTTTCCATAGCCATGTATGTAATACTGCAGATTCAGGTTGCATGCTGTTGGGAAACAACTGAAATATAACAAAGATGAATAAGGCCAGAAGTTTTGCTAAACACAAGGACTTTGTTTTCTTGCTGGAGACACCTGCTGAGATTAGCTAGGCTTAGGTTCTGTAATACCAGGAATCTTCTGACACAGTCACTTTACTTTTTAAATTACATGTGAAGTTTATATTGCAGGCGCACGTGTTCTGCAGCAAAGGTACAGATAATTCTTTGTTTGGCCTGGAAACCTTGGGGGTGGGTAGCACCAGTCATCTGGCTCTTTTGGGGGGGCGGAGGAGGAGGTATTTTCCTAAATGCTTGTGCTTTTGAGTGCTTGACCCTTGAGTCAGTGATGGTGCTGCAGTTACGTACTTTGGCAGCTAAGTCCTCACCTCCTCGAGTACCTTCAGTATTTTTCATGCACAGCTTTGAATTTCTCACTTCTTGGGAGATAAAACACCTTGTTCATTTTGTTCCCTCAGAGAGTCTAAAAGATTACATACACCAAGACTTAAGGTCAGTTGAAAGGGTTGGAATAACTTGCAGGAGAAATAGTCTAAAATACATGTTTAATAGCTCAAGATCTTTCAAGTTTTTAACCTCGTTTGGGAATCTTGAAACACTTGAAATCTTGGAAAAAAAAAAAAAAAAGCTGTGTGTCCTGGGCTACCACATCCATCTTCTTGATGCTTCTTTTTGGTTTGAAACTTAAAACCAGGCTGAGTTCGTGATCTGTGCAGCCTGTTTGCGGGGCCATTCACCTCTGCTCTCTGACACCTTTGTCTTTCCTTTTTGAATCTCTTCTTTAATATAAATGTGGCCTCATGCAGCTTTTGAAATACAAGTAGGACTTCAGCAGCGAGGTAACTGTCGTGATAGTCTCCTGGAGTTAGGCTTTGCTGCAAGTGTGAATGCCTGGGACTGAGTAATGTGAGTTCATGAGGCAACTTCTGGATTACGCTTGTGATACGCATAAAGTCAGCCTGCTGGTTGATCACCTCGTGCTGTCTGAAGTGGAAGTATGTCGCGTCATGTTCTTTGTATTCAGTTGATGATAACGGCTGTGTTACTGGTTTATCTCGGAAACCACTGTTGGGCCATTGTTAACACAGATAGTATAGAAAGTACCAAGATGTTTTAATTTGGGCATAAGAGGGGCTTCTTTTTCCAGCATGCTGGTTTCTGTATCACAGTCGTTATTGAATTTCTGGCCTGGATTGTGCAGTCAGATTCTGACTTCAATTGCATGTTCCTCCTCATCCTGCTCCCAACACACAGCTGAAAGAACACGGTAGTTTTTAAGTCACAGGCATCATTTGCGCTGTTGTCCAGGTTGTACAGCTCTTGCACATCCGTCTCCTAATCTTTGGACTTCTTTGCCAGGCTTAAAACATGTCACTTACTTTGCACTAATATAAAAGCATGTTGCATGTCTAACTTTTTACTCCCTCTAGTTAGAATTGTCTATTTGATCATGAAGTTACATTTTTAAGTAGATTTTTTATTATATATGATTTCCAATTAAAAAAAAAAGTCTTGCTGATGAGTCACTTGGGAAGACTTTTTAAAAGAGTAACTCTTCCTCTGCATATGTTGTTTGATAACTGTATCAGTCTGACTCATTTCCATCACTGGAGTACAGGAATATTTTCTTATGTAAGTGGCTCTGTAGCTCTAGTTCTCATTTTGGTGACAGTATTGTATGAAATACATATCTTAGATCAGTGATAATTTTATATTTTTTTTCTATTATCTACAACCTTATGACCATGTTCTTTAGTCTTTAAAATAGCTTTGTGTGAAAGAGAGAGAGAGCAAGCACTTAGATATTTCCCTGTTTTTGTAGCTTTTGGGATATGTGGAGGGAACGGACAGAGTTTAATAGATTACATCTACATAGCTGTTATTTCTTCTATTAAAATTCCAAAATCAAGGACTTGCAAATTCAGAAATTCGCATGCAACCTCTGTTTTGCCTCTGTTTCATCAAATACTTTGAAAACACTTAAGCATTGTGTGGGAAAAAATAAAAGTAGTTGCTGTTGTTGAGCAATGTTTTGTTATGAATATCAAAGAAAAAAAAACTTAGGAAATTAGTCATGTTGATGACCCATGCAAGTGTCAAACATAAGTCTTGCTTTTACAGATCCTCACCCCTGAGCTGAGCTAAGGGAAAGAGAACATCAGGCTCCCTGTTTGCTAAGGGCAGGACTTTGTGAGGAGCACACACCTTGCCTTCTGTCCTCCAAACCAACTGTCCTTGCCTTTTCTCTGGCAAGAGGGTGGTGGCTTCTCCAAGTGCTTGAGGCTGAGCTCAGGATTTCACCGTGTGTCTCGGGGCAGGGAGTGCTTGTGCCACCCCAGCCTGGTGTCTTCCTTCACATGACTGCGGACTGGCTGTGAAACAGCCATGAAGTTCCATACCTCTTGTAACAAGAACTGCTAACAGAACTGGGATGCATGCAGCCCTTTCTGTTACGTGACTAATCTTTAATCTCATTCATACCTCGGCAGTATGCTGGCCTCTATATGCCAGGATTATGCCAAGGATAATAGTGGATGTTCCTTCACCATCTTTTTATATAACTTGAAGAACCAGTCAAGAAGTCTATGATTATATCAGTGCTGCATCATTGCATCCTAGTAGATAGGTCAGAATTACTCTCTTCAGTCACCTGTTTTCAGCCAAAGGTCTTGTGGAAGGAGAAGACTTCCCTCCTACTACCTAATTCCTTTGAAATACTGTCATATAACTGAACTTAAGACTTGTAGTCATGGAAAAGTAAGTTAAAAGTTGTAGTTGTGTTTTTAGCCTAAATTACCTTTCCTACGAACCAAGTTACTGTCTGATTCAACAAATTGCCCAAAGCACAGGGAAAATGTGTGTAGTACAACTCTTTTTTAGTGACTGTTGTATGGATATTCAAAAGTAGGCAGCCCTGCCTGAGTAGTGAACAGATAGCAACTGAACTAACAGAAGAAAACAAATGTTTTTTTTCAAATTATCTTGAAAACCAGGGGATACTTTTTTTTTAAATTTTTATTGAAATAAAACTACTTCTTCAGTGTTGAATTATGTAGCCTATTCCAAAACAAATTGTTTCAAGCAGCTTTAAAAAAAGCAGGATGTTGGATTCACAAGCCCTCATCAGTACAAAGAAAAGACTTTTTGAGGGAGGCTGTGTTTGTAACGTGCCTCCAGCAATTTCAGGCCTGGTAACAGCTTTCTTCAGGGTGCTGTAGTTGGTCTGTGTTTTGAAGCTGCTCTCTGTCTAAAATCCTAACCTCATTGGATGAGGGTGAGAATATCGTGACAGGTGAGCTCTTCCTTAGTTAATCTAGGAGGATAATGTGTGTGAATAAAATACACATGATGTTTGCAGATTACCTGGCTGTCTTGGGTACTTAGGTACACTCTGACTGTATTCAAAGACATTATGCTTCTTGCAGAACAGGAGTAAGAGAATGATTTAGCTCCAAAAATGTATTTGTTGGATGCTGAAAAATGTCTAAAATAAGTGGAATTTGAGGGGAGGAGGGAGGATGCTGTGTGGCTTGACAGAAAAGATTTGTCAAATGGAAAAAAAAGCAGCACCAACTAATAAACTCTGAGATGGGACTGATACAACTTACCATGTTGAAAATGGAAGCACAAACGTCTTTCAAAGAAAGAATTCACTTAAAATTGAAGGAGGAAAATAGTATCAGTGGATGACATTACCACAGTCTTTTTATAGATAAAGCAGTTGGAGGGAGGATATAGGGAAAATGCTGTCTCTTCTCAAACCTAGTACAATGTCTGCATTCTTATTTGTTTACTATGCCAAAATCATTCGATTAAGTAGAATAACTTAAGTCAATGTATATTTAGATCAGGCACATGCAAGTGTAAAGGACACTCTAGTCTCATGCCAGTTTGATTTCCAGCATGTTATATTCACTTAACAAAAAGGAATTTTTTTTTCCTCTTCAGTCCATACCCAAGCTTACCTTCCCAGGTGGATTATTAATTGGTTGCAGTCCTGGACTCATGAATGTTCCTAAGATCAAAGGGACCCACACTGCAATGAAAAGTGGCATGTTGGCTTCAGAAGCCATCTTTAGCCAATTAACGAATGAGAATCTGCAGTCAAAGACAATAGGTAAGGTCACTGCGCTCTCATCTGGAGTTACCTTGTGTTCAGCTGGAGCCACCAACGGTTTAGCTGTAATTAGTTTTCTGATGGAAATGCAAAACATGAAATGAGTGTGGTGGTTTAAAAAGATATATACTGTTTGTTTACTATTTATACTGTAAAATGATTTAAGAAATAAAGTTTTGCTTAGCTATTCTTAAGTATTGATCTTACCGCTAGGACAAAAATAAGCCTCTAATGAGAAAACTAAGCTTGCACTTCCTGTATAAGCAAACAAGAATATATATTCAGTTCCTACTGTTAAAAATTTTAGCTTTATCATTCAAAAAGTCTTACTGAAAGACTGCAGTCAGAAGGCAGAAGATTAAAAGGAGCTGATGACACGTAAGCAGAAGTGTGAGATTTTTCAAATTTACTTTTCACTGTATTGTTGTTAGTAGGATCCTTTTTTCTATCTTTATAGTCTTCTCAGTGTGAGATTGTGTATTTCCTATTATGTGTCATTCAAATGCATTGGGGTAATCATCTGACCCTGACTGCATTGTAGTGTTATATTTAAGCCCTGCTTGTCCCTTTAAATCTGTTAACAAAGGCTGTACAGGGAGATAACGCTGCTAGAATTTCAGCCGCTCTGGAGAACCACTATAGCCAGGTGCCACGTAATTATTTTAGAAATCTCTTCTCTGTAGTGATGGAGTCACCTCTAGTGAGCTCTTCTGCAAGAGAAACATGCAACTGAAGGTGGCACAGAGGTGTGCTGAACAGATAAAGCTCCTAGTTTACTGTAACACGGTAGAGCGATTAGAGCCCTAGAACCTGTCTGAGATAATAAACACTCTATTAGTTTAGTCTGCTGCTCTTCTTTGATTATCAGCAGGTTTTATAAGCCGTTAACAGCTCTGTCAAGACAGATTACAGCCCAGCTACTGCTCTGTGCACAGCTAGGGATTTTTTTCAGACCCTTACGTGAGGCAGAAAATACAGACTGAAGTAGGTTTTTATGTATAGACAAGCCCTTAATGTGTTTTTTTAAAAAATCTAAACCTATACGGTAGTAATGGAGATTGGTGAAGGAGAGGAAACTTTCATTTGAAGAAACTTTTTTTTCTAATTGCTTGGCTTTAACTATATTATATTGCAGGAGATGTGTCTAAGTGTGCAATGTCTGTAGCATTTGTAAAGAAAACCAGAAGTTTAGTAAAACACTGCTTGATAACTTGCTGGTTACAAAGGGAGGAAACGTTGTCTAGCACTGGTGTCCTCCACTGGGCCGTAGCCATAGTTACTGATATCAAAATGCTTGTGGTTGCCGAACTTGTAAAGGAAAAGCTTTTAACTTGACGATTTTAAAATTGAAATCCTGGGTCTTAGACCACAGGTAAACAGTACTGGTCAGATCTTGATTCTGTGAGAGAGGAGAGGAGCTGTTTTCTGGTAGGGGTGCCGTTATAGCCACCTGGTCTGCTACCTTTACTTTTTTGC
This sequence comes from Anser cygnoides, assembly GCF_040182565.1. Lineage (NCBI taxonomy): Eukaryota > Metazoa > Chordata > Aves > Anseriformes > Anatidae > Anser > Anser cygnoides. Next base: position 49,902,164 of record NC_089876.1, read on the forward strand.
TGAAGTTTGAAGTATTGCTTCTTGTGGCTTGTTTAAAGAGGTTACAAAGGAGCAGTGGGTAACCTGCTGGCGACTGCTGAACCTGGTTTCTTCAAGAGACTGAAGTATGTAGTTCAGTATACTCTTAGTGTACTATTCTGAAATTCTTAATTTGCTCCCTTCATTGCTAACAATTGTCTTTATTCAGCAGGTTGTTTTGGTTGTTTTTATTGTTTTTATTTATTTATTTCAAGGATAGTCTTTATGTACTGTAGGTATCTAACAAGTAGTGTCCTTCCATAGGACTTGATGTGCAAGAATATGAAGAGAACCTGAAAAAGTCCTGGGTCTGGAAAGAGCTGTATGCAGTTAGAAACATCCGCCCGTCCTGCCACAGCATACTGGGTGTGTATGGAGGAATGATTTACACAGGGATATTTTATTGGCTACTGAGAGGAAAGGAACCATGGACATTAAAACATCCAGGTAACTGCATTATTTCCTGAAAGAAGATACTAAATGTATATGTTCTCAGTCTCTTTTCACAGTCTCTTAATTTAAACTAGACCGTATCTGGTCAAGTGGTGGGGACTTAAACTATAGAAATTAATGATAAAGTGGTGAAGGAGATTTGTAGATGAGGCCATTAAAACACTATTCTACTTAGCATAGATCTTGTCCCATGAAAAGATTTGTCTCATGAAAATGGCTAGCTTCTATGAAGTACTTCATTCCGATGAGGAGGAAAATCAAAATAGCTTGATTAAATTGTAATTCTGCAATGAATCTTATTTATTAAAAATGTATTTAGGACCAGACTTTGCTCAGCTCAAGCCAGCCAAAGATTGTACCCCTATCGAATACCCAAAGCCTGATGGAAAAATCAGTTTTGATCTCCTATCATCTGTGGCTTTAAGTGGTACAAATCACGAACATGACCAGCCCGCTCATTTGACTTTGAAAGATGACAGCGTCCCTGTGAGCAAGAATTTGGCTATATTCGATGGACCGGAACAAAGATTTTGCCCAGCAGGTAGGTAATAGAAATGGAGCATGAGAGAGATTTTACAAGGTGAAAAACTTAAGTATTTCAAGAGGAGTCCACCTGGCCTGCTACTTCAAATATTCTGTCCTAGTTGTCTTCCTAGAAAAGGGCTCAAGTAGAGGTCTTCAAATTTATTACATTACAAATAAATTCATGACAATATAATGGGTGAACATGGAAGAAGGCAGTTGAATGACACTGGTACTATACTTCCCTTGTTATGCTTGGTGACTGTGCATGTGAGAGAAACTAGTCAGAGAAGTCACACGCTCTTGTGCTTTTCCCAGGTGTTTACGAATATGTTCCTCTGGAAACAGGAGAAGGATCAAGACTGCAGATAAATGCTCAGAACTGTGTCCACTGCAAAACGTGTGATATTAAAGACCCAAGTCAGAACATTAACTGGGTAGTGCCTGAAGGAGGAGGAGGACCAGCTTATAACGGGATGTGAAGTGGCTGAGAACTATTCAGTGACTTCTGATCACCAACAGAAAAGTTGGAGTATTTTATGCTGCAGTGACTTGAATGTTAGAGAGTTTTGAGACTAACATGCCATTCTGAAGTTTAGGTATGACCACTGCATTAAATGGAAGGTGGGTGCATTCTGGTTAAACCCTAGCCTTATTTAAATAGAACTTCTTTTCAGGAGTTGGGTGGCAGGAAGAAGAAAGTTCTTCTTAGGACTGACAAATGAACTTTGGACCTTGGATTTATTGCTGAAGTTCAGTGATGACAGGAGCCATATCCAGAATCAAGGGTGTAATGGAAAAGTTTAGTACCTATCCTTAAAAAAAAAAAAGTGTTTGTCTATCGGAAGTGCTTTACTATATGTAGAGTCCTACCTCACAGTAGGGAAAGTACATCAGTCTAGAAAACCGTCACTGTTCTTAAGTGTTACACTTTTTACATAAAACAGATTATTTTTTTTTCCTGATGATGACAGGGAGCCCATCTGTAATACAACTCTAAAGTGGTTTAAAAAAATGGTTTAATATTTGCACCTTCAGGGTATATGTCTGTCAGCACTTTTTATTCCTGACAAGAAATCAGGCCTGCACTAATTAAAAACAAAAATAAAAATAAATCTTAACAAACTGCTTAAATGGCTTTGGTGTTAAAACCAGACTTTTTAGGAGGCCCTAAGTATTAAGCAGCAAAAACACAACCCCTACTGCGAGCAACATACCTGAATCACAAAACAAGTTCTTACACCTTAAAAGAAGAAAAACACTTCACCTTTGAACAATGTGTTTATTATTAGACCTTTAAGTTGTAAACACCAAGAAGTGCAGTACAGGGCAAATGAAAGAGGGAACAGTTGCTTCCAGCTCCATTTTGTCTTTTACAAGAGTTAGTGCATAGAATTAAAAGCTTAACAATAAAAATATCAAGCGAACATTTTAGCATAAGCTGCCTTCTCTTTCTCCTTTTGGGCTTTTATCTTCTGCTTGATTTTGAGTGTTTCTGTCTGGATAGCTGTTTAAAAAGAAAATCCATGATACAGTGTCTTTAGGTTACGTTAGGTTTCCTAATATGTCAAGAGCAGGTCTCACTGCTGCAAATTACCCATATTATTTTGTACACTAAACTGCATTTGATCTTCTGCTAGGTCAGATACCAGCAGCAAAAAGGCTTTCCCTTTGATTTACCTGGAAGGTGACCATGTAGGAAGCATAGTATTGGTGTCCACTCAGAATTTATGATCTAAAATTTATGATCTAGAATTTATGATCTGTTAGGTACTGGTAAGACCAGAAAATTAGTATGACCACTTAGAGCATAGCTGTAAAACTACACCTACATAAGCAGTTGCCCAGGGTACCAGACACATCAATGCTGTATAAAAACAGGTGTTCCATGTCAGTGGGCTCTGTGCTCAATAAATCAGGTTCTAAGTTTCAACTGTTATTAGAAGCCACCATTTTAGGCATCACATTGGTATGATTTCTTATGTAAGTATTACCCTGGTTACATTCTTAAAGTATAGGATCTGTAGAGAAACAGCTTTATTTTACCTTTGTCTTCAGGGGCTATTTCATGAGCCTTCTTAAGATCAGCCTTAAATAAAAACAAATATAAATGAACGTTCTGATGAAATATTTAGATATACCAAAAATAATGTAAATAGTCTAATCATTACCAGTGCCTGATCGAGATCTTTTATTCCCTGCCATCCTTGAGCCCGTCTGTAGAGAGCTTTAGTATTTGCTGGATCTATTTTAAGAGCCTGTAAATTTAATAAAATTGTCACATTAACATTTAGTATACTTCACAGCCTCCCATCTCTGCAAATGGCAGTTCCCACCAGCAGACAATCTCCCTATTTGATTTGAGGGTGAGCTGTCAAAACATTAACTGCAAAAAGGGATGCTATAATGGAGCACACTGAATGGCTATCTGATCGCTTTCAGTACTGCTGCACCACAAGTGGGCTTCTGTCAAGGGCCAGCATACATTACGATGAAATGGAACCTGTGCTGATCAATACAGCTGTCAAAGCAAAGCTGCTGCTGCAGCTCAGGTTATCCTAACCTTGATGCTCACTGTTCTGTATTGCAGCTCCTCCCTTCGCACCAAGAAAACCCTCTACAGCAGCATCATAAAAAAAAAAAAGTCAATTTTCTGTAAAGCTTTTTTCACTGCAGAATAGAAGGATGCAAGCACTCCATCTTGTGATTCAGGAACCTTGTCATGTTTCAGGTATCATCCCTTTTCTGACACGAATGGTTTCGCTAATGTGTACGTTCCAGCTCTAATATGACAATACCAAAATAGGAAATACGTGACCAGGTAAAGAGATTGTTCCACTAGTCAAGTCACTCACTAATTATTTTTTTCAAACTACCTCCATTAATTTGGATAGCTCCATTCTCTTCAGGAGCTTTTTCTTGCCTGTGAAAATCCCATTGTTTTTTTCTTACTGCAAAGATAGAACTATATTATACTTCTTTTTTTTTCAATTTTTAGAAATAAAAAGTTGTTCAATGATTAGAGGAAATCTGTGTGACTGTGGGGCTTTGTTAGTTTCATTCATTAACTTTAACTCATTAATTAGGAATTCTAGATGCTAGAAGCTGCATCTAGATTTTTTAAAAACACCTCAGTATTGGCTGTTCGTATAAAGTATTGCTCTGAGAGCTCGTCTTGATCTATCTGCTATAAGGCCTTGAACCTCTTCTCTGTCAAGAGTTAAAAACTTAGGTGCCTGTACCAGGTGCACATAGCATTCCTCGTTTCCAGCTGGACCAAGTGTGCTTACAGCTATTTTAACACAAGGCTTGTTTGAACAGGTTCAGCTCTCTGTAACTTCTTATTTACACCAAACAATGCATGTATTACAGATTGGTAATTAAAAAAAAAAAACTTTTGGCCTTAGGAAATCATCACTGAAACTGTATAGTTCCTCATCAACAATTACTTGAACTCTACTAGTTAGTCTTAGAAACTGGTCTTAGAGACTGGTGGTCTAATTAAAACACTGATACACAGTTTAACACTTGCTATGATATCTAAGCTAAATGCGTTACAGATGGCTACTACAGTTAGGGACTTGCTTTGATCGAACAATTCTATAATCTTAAAAAAAAAGTTTTTCCACAATTGCAAGTATTAGGATTATCAATTTCTGTGACATTTAAACGCTGTTTCAGTCGATCATTTTCTAGAGGACAGATGCCATGTTACACTTTTTTACCCCTCCATTTGTCCGTCTGAGGACATGGGTTTATGAATGTTCAGTGCAGAACACCACCAGCAGCCTAGAAAGCAAGCCAGCTCTTCACAGATCCCTCACATGCAGATCAGTTGCATTTGTTTCCTTCCTTTTTTTCCCCTTCACCAGTTTCCTTTCACCACTACCCTACCTGAAAGGGATTTAATTGGAAAATTCATTTCAGTGAATGAAATTCAGGCCCATCAGATCTGAAAACAAGTAAAATGTTTTGCTTGTATTAGTCTTTAAGTCTTCCAGGAAAAAAAATACTCTTCTTTCACTGAAGACTCTCTGTAATTTAAACATTAGCTCTGTTCTTAGGAAACAGAACTGACAATCCCAGTATGTATTTTTTCTGACAATAAGCAACAGAAGTTTTGCTTTTAAATTCCTTTTCAATTTTAAAATCATTTCAAAAAGCCACATACCAGAAGGTTTGTGGTAACTTCACAACCTGCCTTCTACTTCATACTTTCAAACCTTGAACTTGTCGGAAGAACTTTAAAAAAGCTTTGCAGTTTCAGTCTCCATTCTCGACATAGGCCAACTGCTAATCAAATTACTTAACACTAAATTTACCTCCGAACAACTGTCAATGGCTCCCTGCCAGTCGGACAGTTTTAGCTTACAGGCACCGATGTTTAAAACACAAGTCAGCCCAATGGTCTTCAGCTTTGGCTTGTCAGCCTCTTCTGCCACCGTTTCAGAAGCTTCTACATACCTGGAGAAAAACAGGTTTACAAAGAGCGTGCGTTAGCGTTGCAAATTCTGTTTTCTTCTGCCCTGAGCTATCTTTCCACAGGTAAGTGCAAGCTGGCATTTGTAATGCAGTGTCAATTCCACTATTACAAGTATTTATTTGTATTTGTGTATTTAAGAAGATGAATCAGTGAATGTTTTCCTGTAGCTCAGTAAGTATTAGACCAAAAGAGGAAAATACTGCTATCCCTTTACTGTACTGACGGCATCTTTTATTCTTAGACAAATGCACTATCCTAGATGGCGTTAAACCCATTAGAATTTATCTCAGTGCTTATTCCCAACAAACATAATGCTCATCTGTGGCAAAAAGCAATGCCACTATAGCACCTTCCACATTCATAGGAAGCTTCATCTCTTCTTCAGTAAGATTTTAGTTAATTTAGGCATTTATGGTGAAAAGCTAAAGCTAACTTTCCTTTGTAGAGGCAAGAATGTTATTAGCGTTAACTCCACCTGCTTTCCAGTGACGACTCTGAGGTGCGTTTTCCTGAATTTCAAAACTGACCCTGGTTCAGGACCAAGGCCTATTATTTACTGCATCGCTGCCTCACAGGTAAACTGACAGACAAATTGTATCTCATTCTTCTTAATTTACACTGTGTTAATGCTGGCAGCTTTTCATCTCAAGTAGCAAAGGCCTGTTGTGGATCTAAAAGTTCTGTCTCTTTTAAGGGCGTGCTTACAGAACTTCTATTGTTTTAATTTAAAAAAAATCAAATTTACCAAAATTGTGTTTGCGTACACTCACATTTTAAGCATGCCATGATTAATGCAGTTTTCACAGATTGGTGCTTATGGAGTTTTAATTTTTCATCCCTATCTTTTGAGCGTTGGATGGTTTGTACACAATCTTGGAGTACAGAAATAAGCAATACTTAAAATGTAAGTAAGACATAATCCCAGTGATTTGTCCGCTTGCTGGGCATCATGCAAGAAATAAGAACCAGAAGAGAGAAAAAAGGGTAAGGTAAGAAGCTAAGGAAAATAATACGTAGTGAGTTATGTTCAAAACAAATAGAATGCACCTATGGTATTTATAAATCACAACAAAACATGACAGACTTCAACCATTCTGGAAACAAAATCAGAGCTTCCAAGCCAAAGAAATCTGTAAGATGAATATGAGCAGAGACAAGGGAAAGTAACACATTTTGGACAAGAAAGTATAAATTCTGACGTGAAAAATAACTGGTTAAGCAGCAATAAGATAAGAAGAACTGAAGGTTATAATAGAATATAAGCATTAAAGAATGCACAATGCAACGCTGATTTAAAAAAAACAAGTAAAACCACCAGATGGTTTGTTTGCTAGGCGAGTTGTACAGAAGACATGGGTGATGCCCCCGATAAGAGCTACTCCTGTCAGTTCCCAAGAAGTGCCAACCAAAATACTCCATCCTACATAAAGTATTAGACTTCAGGGAGAACAGTAGGGCATGTCCATTCAAGTATGAAAATATGACCCATAAAGAAGAGCTGGAACAATCAGATTTGTCTACTTTAGAAAAGCTACTCTCCCTTCCATCCACTAGGACAAACAATGAGTATCAACGAGAAGCTGTCTGCACAAACTGGAAGAGCCTTCATTGGCTCATCAGCTTAAGAGTGAGCAAGACAGCTAATTGTGAGGGATGGCAAAATTATACCTGATACTTGGTTAGTTACTTAAAGATCTATTCCAGCCTTTCTTCTGTATGATTTCTCAAGGGCTTACATATCAATCCTATTTATTTCAGGTTTTAAGTTGTACTATGAAAGGATTTTTGAAGGCAGAGGGAGAGGTTGCATCTTGGGTTAATTATCTGTATGGATTAATTTTTATGCTTTAGAAAGACATCATTTGTTTGAAACTTAATTGGTTAAAACACAGCTGAAGCATTAAATATGCCTGAATGTTTTTTCTTTCCTTACTGTCACTGCTCATTAACCAGTGATCGTAAGGAAGGTAGGAAAAAAGGTCAGTATAACTTTTTAAAAAAGTTAACAGGAGAACCACATACACATAAAGTAAAAATCGTGAAAGAAGAAAGGAGCAGTATGGAAACAAAGATCGTGATTTTAAAGGCAAGTCTGAATTATACATGGAGACAGGACAATGGCACAACGCCTCAAAACAAAAAATAATAATGAATTAATAAGCATCACATTTGGGGGTGCTCTCTCTTGAGCCTACCCATCTCCTAAAGCTACTGCTTATTCGAAATCTGACAAGTATCTCCCTCCCTTCCTCTCCAAATACACAGTATCCTATTGTGCTTTTCTTCCCAATTATGCACCAGCACAGCAGCAGCATTAATAGAGGAGCTTTTATTCAATTCAAAACAATACTTCTTGCCTATAGCTCTTAGTCTAGCAGTAAGTAGAAGACCTACTTGTATTGGTAGCTAAAGAACAACCAGCTGTTTTCTAGACTCTGAAAGCTATTTTTTAAAACAGAAAAAAAAAGAAAAACACAGCAACAGGCATTTTTAAAATGCATGTATAATTGCTTGATATCAGAATTAATTTGGATTACAGGAACTACCTCATTTAATGATGATAGCCTTACCGTAAACTTTTACTATACTTTTTAGCTGCCATTGCCCAATTTTCCGATTTGAAGAAAGTATTTCCTATATTCTTTATGTCTTCTGCTATGGCCACAATCTTGTCAACCTAATGAATAGATGGAAAATATAAGGTATAAATTTACTTATGAGAGAAGTCTTGGTTTACTTTGTATTTAACAGTAGGATCCCATGTCCATCTTCTTTCAAAGATCTCAGAAGTACTGCAATTTTAGATAAATACTAACTTCAAACCACTTCTGTAATATTCTATACTTTAAGTAATGCAATAGTCTGAAAGATGAAATTACTAATGGGTTTTCTACCGCGTTAAGAGTAAGAAAACACCAGAGACAACACAGCAGCACAATTCTTTCCCCTCAACGCTGCTACCCACACAGAAAGCTATAAATAAAGATGTTGACCATTATTCACGGAAAGGAAGGCATGCTAACAATGAAAGTATTCAACCAATACTGCCTTATTTACAGGAATATTTCATCTTCTGCTTCTCAAAATGGTACTAGAGTCACCTGAGATCTGCACGTTCTCAACAAAAGTCATAGCAACACACATCTTTCTCTCAAAATACTTCCAACATCAATGGAAGAAGAAAAAGAAAACTGCCAGCGTGCATCAAATCCATCACTTCTATTTCCAGAATGGCATATACTTCAAGTGTTAAGTTACTTTTCCAGTGGCAAGAAACAGTTTATAGTTACTGCTGTCTGTACCACAGTTGCCTTCAGATCTGTCAAATGTATATATTGCCATTTGTAAGACTATCGGTTTACACTTCTACCCAATTAGAATTAATATCCTTGAAAAAACTGATCATCGCAGCAGAAGATGAATGTCACCACGGTTTCTGCGGTTAGTTTGTATAAACATGTTTAAGGGAGGCAGGCATCTGCCAAGCTCAGATCTAGACCACAGCAAATGCCATCCAAAACCTCTTTCACCGTATCAATAGCCAGATACAAGGAGTTTCTGGTTTCTAGCTGTAAGGTTTTTGTTTCTTACCATTCTCTCCATTTCTAATTCTGTATTTGGAATCTACACATACATCGTGGCCCCCTTTTTATTCCCCTCTCACAGTGTTTGATTTCCACAGCTTATCTATTTCACTATCAGGATAAAGTAAGAAGCTGCATAAGAGCTGCTTTCGCCAGCCTGCTCCCTAACTCTCGGCAACCAGTCTTCCTTCAGTTTGAACGACCTGAAAAGCAAACAGCTACTGGGAACTGAGAGCATCTAGCACGGATATACTAAAAATATTGTAAAAGTTTTATCCTTTATTATTTTTAGTAAGTGAGGCAATTTTTAAAGGATGAATTATGTTAAAGGTTGTATAGAAAAAGTGCGCATGTACAATACTAAGTTAATCATCTCTGGGATGGAGTTCTCATAATTACACTGTCACTACAGCACAAGCAAAAAATCAGTAAAAAGAAATGGACAGGAAAAAAACTATTGTGGTTTTAGTTATTAGGAAAAAATCAGTTGTAATTAGCAATGAAAAAAAAAAGATTGCAATCTCCTCCCCCAACATTCACTTTCTTAAAACTAAACATTACCACTTAATCTACATTGATTTAAAAAAAAAAAAAAGGCTCAGTGAACATCGCAGATGCCATGTAACTCAGATTGCTTACAAGTGTTGCATTCTGTAAAATAAGTACCTTAAAAGAAAACTACTTACATCTTTTAAGTCTATATCTGAGTCTTCAGGAAAATCTGGATGAGCATCTCCAGAACCATCCTGGGGAACAATTCCCCAGTCATCTCCTTCCTTTAGCTCTCCACATTCTGCAATGACGCACAACTGAAAAATAAATAGCAGGTTTGCTTATTAAGACAACTTTGAGGGGGGAAAAAAAGCCACAACTTCTATAGACTCTTTAAAACTCAGTAGAAATGCTTTTTCATGTGTTGTTTGGGTGCGTTGATTTCAGAAGCCCATCATGTAATTAGCCTATCCTCATCAAAAGGCTTTTATCACAGAAAGCACTGCCTTTGGGAAGCAGCCTTCCACCAACACCATACCCACGCTCTACAGGGGGGCTGGAAGAGGAGCTGGCAGCATGCTGAGCTTCAGCAAAACACAAGCCATTGAAATTTCAGTACTTTAGAGACAACGGATCTTTCTCAAACTGCCAAGTCTTTTCACGTTACAGAGGTCTTCGTTTCTGAAGCAAGCAAAAACTGGCATGACCTACAACAACAGCTTATCCAGAAATAAAACTATTTCTGACATAACATTCATAACAATGACTTATCAGGTAGGTAGGGTTTTGAATTCCACCTTCTAATTCCACCTCACTGAATTTTCTAAAACACTTCAAAATGTGTAACTGTTTTAATAGGTTTCAACCACAAAATAACCGTTTTCCCTTCCCAGTACTTTCACAAGACATGTTATGTTTCAGATTCAAGAAATCAGACATCCTCTAATATTTAACTAGGTACCATTGACAAGACTACAATAGGAGAATGAGAGGTAATGTTTCAATATTTTCCCCAAAGCAACCTGTTAAAAACAGGGCCTTTTATTGCTTTGGAAAAAAAAATATTTAATCCTCCTCAAAAAAATAAAGGTCAAATCAATTTGGTGACTGCATAAAATTTCATATACGAGAAGAAAAGCCACCACCCCTAGGTGCCATGAGTTTTGCTTACCTTAGCAGGATTTTCTCCATTTACTTCGACGTTTTCTAATATTTTAACGACACCCATTCCTCTGATCACTTGGCCGAACACCACATGTTTCCCGTCCAGGTGAGAAGTAGGCACCGTGGTAATGAAGAACTGGGAGCCGTTAGTGCCAGGTCCTGCATTTGCCATGCTCAGCAGCCCCGGTTTGTCGTGCTGCACATCAAATCGCAACCAACATAATCAAGATCTGTTATAACATCATATAAAGAACCCAGTGTCCTAGCAAGCAGAGCCACATGTGCGACTTGGCACTCTGAACATTTCCTGTCCGCTTCTTCTACAATCAATCCACTCTGCGATGGTCAGCTACTGAGTTGGGACAGATCACCTGAGAAATAGGTACGTTTTCACCTTTTTTTTTTTTCTTTTTAATTACAACTAACGCTAGACAGCACTGGTCTGTAAACAGAGAGCCAAGGAACAGTAAGCTCTGGCATTGCCTTACACATGCACGTGTTGTCTGTAAACATTCAGAAGAGAAGCCACAAAGTTAGAGCCAGAAGTCTGGTGGCTCTGATCTTCAGAACATTTACATGCAACTCCATTTTGCTTGGGACCAAGTCTCGGCAGCAGTCCCATGAAGTGAGTCATATTTATCAACAAAACTCCCGATAACTCAGGTGCATTTTCTTGCCATGAAATGGTTTTGAAAAACGTTTCAGATGAAGTATTTCTCCCATGATGTTTCTGCTTGTCATTTGGTAAGCTTACAAAACAAGTAAAAAAGTCTGGAAAAATCAGACTGAGAAATTCAAGGCTTGCAAAATTGGCATGGAAACAACGCTGCTTGGGGACTGAGTAAATTGGGTGTTTCACAATTGTACAGCCATTAGCTGGAGAAGTGACACCAAAAAAGTGGACTGGGAGTGACCTGACGTGATAAGCTGACCACTGGCAAAGTCTTGCCATTTATTCCAATTTACAGGTAACCATATAAACACCGACAGAACAAACGAGGACCTGCTGTACAGTATGGTAAAAGGCAGTTTTCTTCCCTTTCTGTCTGGAATACCCCTTTTATATAAAGGTAGAACTAAAACTTCTTCTAAAAATGATTTAAAAATATAGAAGACAAACATTTCTTCTTCAGAAGAAATGAAGAAAAAGAAGTCAGTCTTATGTCAAAAGACAGACCCCTGCAGCCATCAACCAAATTGGATTTTGATATCAAAGAGAAGCCTGAAGAATGGCAATGGGCATTTTGAAGTTAATGCCAATTCCCCAAGAAACAAGGAAAGGTACAGGACAGATCCTGACACAAGCAGTGTTCAAGAATTGTACCTGTTAATTGTACCTGTTTGAATGTGTAAGGCACATGCAGCTACAGTCTCCCTGGTATCACTAGACATTGATTTTGGGGACAAAGATGGCTTTGTAATTTCCTACTCTCACAGTGTAGCTCCTTCCTGCCATCCTGCAGCAGGGTGAACAAACTTGCTACACTATAAAATACATGAAATAGCTCATTTAAAAGATACATTTTTTAATGTATAGAATGGATCCATGAACAGTTGCATTGGTGCTATAATTAGTGTGCTCTGATACAGGAGTGGGAATAAATAATGGGGGGTAGGAGTTTCTGAAGTTAGCTCTGCCATCAAAGCCAACATCTCTTAAAACAACATCCTCAAATCCAGACCTGTACATACTCAAATCCCATTTGTCACTCTTTTACAATAGTATCCCTACCTCCTTCAATGGAACAGAAATACTGTTTCAAATTAATTTCTGATGGTGCAATTAAAAAAAAATGTAGACTATGGTTGCCCTTTCTTAATAAGGTGGATGCTTTCTTCTGTACTCAATAAAGACTCTAAGGACAAACTAGTAGGGGGATTTTTTGCTGCATTCATTCCACTGCTTAAAAATACATTAACAGTGGACTAAAGAGCACTAGTGCTGAACTTGAAGAAAACTAAAATTCACTGAAAATTCAAAAAACTGGATGCAATTACTATTTTTAATATATTACCTTATAATGAAAGTTTTCATCTTCAAATTTTTCACCATAAATACTTTCTCCACCAGTGCCATTTTGATTTGAGAAATCTCCACCCTGGACCATGAACTGCTTAATAACTGTAAAAGAAAATAATTACAAAATATAGCAGCAAGGCAGGAAAGGCACTGCAGACCAAACAATTCAGAGATGACGAGCAATCCCAGTCATCAGCACTGCGCCTAAATAAAATGCAAACCACATTTTAGTTATCCTCACCCACACATTCCTTTTCTATTCAGTGAACGTTATTTGAAATTTGATTCTTTACCTGAAAACCACTTCAACCTATTTACAACTCACATTAAATTAGTTTTGCTAATTTACTGATGAATTTATAATGCAAATTTATTGACAATGCACGGCAGACAATATCTAGAGATTAGGAGAATCAAAAAGTCAAAAACTTAGTTTCAGTCATTATTTCTTCAACAAATGCTCCACAATAACATTTACCATTATTTCAAATATTGATAATGAAGGATTTCACAGGACTTACTTCTATGGAAAGGGCATCCTTTATAATGGAGAGGTTTTCCAGTTGTGGGCCCTGTTCCTTTCTCTCCCGTACATAACGCACGGAAGTTTTCGGCAGTTTTAGGTACAATGTCAGCAAATAATTCAAAGACAATGCGTCCAACTGAAATGACAGAAAATGAGAAAATGTTAAGTCCTGGCCTTGGCACAGTGATTTATCGAGCATTACAGGGCAAAGGAAGTCAATGTTTCAGATTTTTTGATCAAAAAGTTTATGTCAAGCATGTAAACCAACCTTACTCCTCATTCCCTTAAGCTCCCATTTTACTAAAATGGAGTAATGCTGAACTTGCAGGCGAATAATGGCTCTGTACAGTTACAGGTGCTACTAAGCAGTCCTTACACCTAAAAACGTACAGGAAGCGAAACCTGGAAAGATCACACACCCTACAAGAGTGGACAGATGGATTTTGTGTCGCTCTGTCACCTTGTCACAAGCTGGCTCCTTACGGTGCTGTCCCCCCTTGGTGCCGCCATCAGAGAGGATGCTCCCCTCTTCTCCTCAGCCTAACAGCCTCACTCTCCCGGACGCTGAGTGTAACTATACTAACTCTAATTAACGCGGGAATGAAATCAGATGGCTGGAAGTCAGTACAAAGCAGACCACCTCATCCTCCTCATTCTTCCGAACAGCCGCACGGCGCTCTGGAGGCAGCACCGCGCCAACGTGGGCTCTGCCAACCCACGCCTCCAGGCACTGCCCCGCCGCCCTTCCCCGTCATTTTTTATCCCAGCTCCGCCCCCGTGCCCACACCTTCCAACACCCCCGGCGACACCGCCACCCGCGGCCGCCGCCAGCCCGGGGCGCCTGGGGCCCGGCGGGGAGCAAATGGCGGCCCCAGGGCCGTGCGGGGCCGCAGCTGCCCGTTGCGCCGTGTGGGGCGGCTCTGCCCGGCCGCGGGGCTCCGCGGGGCCGCGTCCCCCCCCTCCCTCTGACAGCGGCGGAGCTCCGCGCCCGGCGAAAGCAGGGCGAGAAGCGGCGCGCAGGGCCCGCGGGGGCCATGTTGCCGCCGTGCCCCCCCCGCTCCCTCCCCGTCCACATCGCCCCGGCCCACACCGCCCCGCAGGCCGAAGCCCCGGCCCCACCTCGCTCGTCCCCGATGTCCACATCGAAGAAGGCGCGGGGGTTGCGGGGGTTGCCGGGCCGGGCGCTGGGGGACGGGTGCGACATGCCGCCGCTGCCCGCGCCGCCTCCCTCCCTCCCTCCCTGCGCCCGCTCCGCCCACGGGAGGCGGTGCGGCCCCGGCCGGGAGGGCCCGAGGCGATGGGCCAAGGGAGAGGGCTCCGGCCCTGAGGGGACGTGCGGTCCCGGGGAGCTGGGGGAAGGAGGGGTTTGGGGTTTCCTCTTGGGTTTGGCGTTTTATGTGAGCATCGTGCGCTGACTGGCATCGTGAAGGCAACGTAGGTCTTCAGGCAAAAGCAGAAGGGGCAGGAGAGTGCCAGGCTCTGCCTCTTGCAATATTGCAGCCCCTTCTGGAAATGCTCCGAATCGAAACGAGCCTTTCTGTTCCCTGCACTTCTTTAAAATCCAACACAGCAACCTCTGTGTTCAATCTTTGATTCATTGTATCCTCCAAAGGCTTTCTCCCCTAATTCATGTCATCTCTATACATTTGGACTTGAGCTTCATCAAGCTGGTTTTCATTTCTCTCTCTCGGTATGTCCTCAATATCAGGCATGTCAGAGGGCAGCTGTAATTCCCAGATGGAAAGAAAATATAAAGTAGCATTGATATTAATAACCCTGCGGGCCATATACTGCATGGCAATCGCTTCCACAGCCCCTGTACAGATGTCAGACGGAGGAGGTGATCGGCTTGGAGTGCTGTTGCGTATCGCATCTGGGAACCCTTAACAGGAGGAAAAGTCATCTGCTACCATCTGGGAGCACTTAGTGAGGAATTAGTGGAACCACACTGAGGCATTTCTTTCTCTGAGCCAGGTTACACAGCTGTGTCAGGGATTTCACATGCTCCACAGTGTCAAAGGCCACCAGGGCTTTGAGTCATGTGCAAGTCACCAGGCATCTGGCCATGGCCACAGGCTGACATTTTTTTCGTCATTACACTTAGCACAGGTGTGGTGCAGGGAGGCAGGAGAAATGGTCTTCAGTTGGGCAGTACAGTCAAGCCATGCGAGGACGGTCTCAGAGATTTCTTCAGCAGGCATCACATCTCGCATGTGTCCTCCGCAAGAGCTGCTGGCAGCTTCCACTCTGGAAGAAGGAGTGATTCATTCTTCCAGCAGCAGACTTACGCAGTCCCTGCAGCTTTTTTTCTGGCCAAGTTGGAAGAGTTTAGGTTCCAGATTATTAATTAATGTTACAGTAGTTGCTCAGAAGTCCCAATGTGCAAGGTACTTCAGAGGTGCAAAGAAAGAGGCAATCCCTATCCCAAACAGCTTGCAATCTAACCAGGCAGGACAGGGAAAGATTAGGAGAAAATAAATACTATGCTAATTTTAAGATGTGAGCTGAATGAGAGAGAAATTAAGGAACTTTCTCTGTGTTGTTAGGGGAGACTGGAAAATATGTGAACTGAATGAATGCCTCCCAAGCACTGCAGTAGTGTAATTACTGTAAGAACCCATGTATAGTTATTGACAGGTTGAAAAAAAAAAAAAGCTATAGCATGACTTCTGTCAAGAATTTTCAGAGTGATTTTATGTTCAAATGAATATATTAAGTTACACACTAAATTGGTAGGTAAACCTCTTTCAAAGTCAGATTTGCTTTATAAAATCCTCTAAACTCTCTGTTTTCAGGCAGTAAAATAATTGACTGTGATCCTCTAATGCTTTGTGATCTTGTAATTTAAAAACATTTCCTCTTACCAAAGTATCTCCTCTATTTAGACACTTCTGATAGTTTGCTTAGTAAATATTTGTAAAGCATTACATTGTAAATAGGAGCTACAGCGGAACTGCTTGTTAAACTTTTTAATTCAGATATTTATTTGTCTGCACATACAGCTTCGGCTACCCAGTAAATTAGTTGGAGTATTATCATTAGATAAACTCATGTTGGGGGTGCTAAAACCTTGAAGCCATTGCCTTCAAGTACAAGTCTCCCCTTTCACTACTGAATAAGTTGTCCTTGCTAGGAGGGTATGATGCTCCAGCCGAATACAGAGCAGTCAGAGCAGGGCTTCTTTCTGTGCAGCTCCCACATATCCAGCCAGTTATAAGATCTTGGTTTTCACCTCTTCCCTTCCTGGCTAAAGAAACTATCACTGATAAATGCATGTAAATGCATGTGTCATCCTAATATTTGTACTCTGAGGAAAGACACAATAAGCAAGTAAATTTTATCACTCTAGCCTGTCAGATACCATTCCACAGAATAAAATGTAAAATAAAGATTATTTATAATTGTTGCTGATTGTGTAGGTTGGACAAATATATACACATTCACAGTAGGATTTTTGCTTATTATTTATTTTTTTATCTCTTTTCACCTCCATATTGTATTCGAGAATAGAAGCTTTAAAATTTTCATTCCGCCAGAAGATGAATGCTTTGTCTCGGTGCAGAGCTGCTCTGTCGAGGGATATTAAATGCCATTTTGGATTGTGTAAGAGTAATGGTATGTTTGTGGGTTTTTCACAGAATTGAGTTGTAACTTCAAAATACGGCCCAGTGGAGTACTGATGGGATCCAACTGACAAGAGACTGCAGCACACACATCATCGCCTTTTCGGAACAGCCATCAGGAAGCCTCCAGTGAGGCAATTTTTGATAGCAGTTTGGGTAAGGATGTTTTTGCTGCTGGCTGTAAAACATAGCAGGCGCTCAGCCTTTCCCTTGCCATGTGACACACACACACTGTGCATCATGTGCTGTTCCCATGTGACCTGACACACCAAGCCCACCACCTTTGTCAGAGAGACAGCAGGCAGGTTAGAGAGAAATAAATCTGGTTCCTCGTCATCCCCATCTGCACCAAATCTTTTTCTGCATAAAGCTGAATAAAGAGGTCCCGGATTAAGCCCATACTGAGCAGTTATTGACGCTGAGCTGATTCCTCTAAGCTGAATTGAAATGCAATGTTAAACAAAGGAAGAACCATATGTTCTTGTCTCGCTATGTTTGAAGAAGAAAATTGTCTACAGCGCTGACATAATATACCAGAAATTGAAAGAAAAGTTGGGCATGTAGCCATCACTAACTTTGAGATACGCTGATCCCTAAAGAAATGGCTTAGATAAGAACCAAGCAAAGCCAAGAAGACTTTTTGGTCTGTGTATTCTGTCTGTGCTTTGAGCATGTTTTAGAGGCAAATAGCCAGAGTAATGCTTGGGAGCTCAGGGTGTGAGGAAGCAGGGCAGAGCTCAGGGAGCTGGGGGTCAGCCTCTTTTCACATAACTAGTGATAGGGCTAGAGGGAATGGCCTCAAGGTACGCAAGGGGAGGTTCAGGTTGGAAATGAGGAGACATTTCTCCTCAGAAAGAGCAGTCAGGCAGGGTTGCCCAGGGAGGTGGTGGAGTCACCGTCCCTGGCGGTGTTCAAGGAAAGGCTGGACCTGGTGCTTAGGGACATGGCTTAGTGGGTGACATTGGTGGTAGGGGGATGGTTGGACCAGATGATCTTGGAGGTCTTTTCCAACCCTAATGATTCTGTGATTCTAAGCCACGACTGGGAAGAAGGAGAGGCCCAGACTGTTAGCTGGCCTCTGCAGGTGGTGCCACCGTATTGGGGTGGGATGCTGCTCCTGTAGCTGAACTCTGGGTCCTCACTTCCCATACAAATACACGGCCTGCATATTACCGTAGGTACATGTAAGTGTATGATGCTACTTACTGTAGTTATCACTAAAAGGCATTAAAATATCCTATTTTGATGGTTGTTCTTTATGATATAGAAAGCCTTTTTGGTCTGCATTTCATACGGGTAGGATGGAGTCCAAGATGAACCACATCAGCACAGATTTAAAGACAAGAGCACCTGCAGTCCCACAATGGATTTTGCCACTGAAAATCTGGAATGTGAGGATTTCCTGATGAGCTTCAGATTGAGTCCCAGGTAGGAGGCTGAGAAATATACTGACTCTGACAATTGTGTTGTACAGAGGAACCAAACCATGTTCTACACAAGTCTTTGAGCATAGAATCAACATCCATAGTTACGTACATCTTCAGGCTCTTCTGGAAGAAAAAGTAGTGTACCTTCACTTTTGGATACTTCACAGGATACATAAGGTACAGCAGTGATTTCAAAAGACTATTACCTTTATGCAATCCAATTCTTACCATATTACTCAATATTTATACTGTGGTGATTAAAAGAAGAAATCCCTGATCTGACCTTTCTCTCTATTTTCAACACTAAAGGCTGTTAAAAATCAGAAGTTTCATTACATACATTAATACTTGCCAGTAACTTTGAAACAATTCCCATAAAACATTCCCATTAAACTGTCTTTAATTTTTTCACTGACTCCATCTTCTATGTAAAAAGACAGCAAAACTGCTTATCTATATTAAGGCAGCATTTTTGTGGCATTCTTCAGGGGCTGGGAAAAGTTGCTGCAGCAACAGCACATGTTATGTAACGCTTCATTCAACGAAGGATGATTAAGCTGGTTTGCAGGGGGCTGCAGTCCCAAGCTCTCTGTTGCTGTCAGTTTCTATCCCTGCCTGAAAAATGCAATATATTTTAGTATAGGTTTTTAAAGTTCTCTGTAGAGAGTTATTTGGATTTAGACTAAATAGTAATAACAATATGTAGAGATGATAATTCTAGATGTTTATTGATGCCATATTTTTCTCAGCATGTTTGAAGTAGCAATAAAAACCTTTTTTTCTTTTTTTTTCTTTTTTTTTTACAGAGTCCAAAATGTGGCCGATGCTTTACAAAGCACAGCAAGACTTAATCTACATTCACGCAACTTCATGCAGCACACATCACTACACGAAGCAGTAAGTAATTACCAAGCATCCTGGATTAGCAAACTGTTTGTAAACTCTTGAGAGCTTACATGTTCTGGCTTCTGGCTTCTTTTTGTGGTTCCTCCAAAGCCTAGTTCTGACAACAAAGATTTAGGAGCGTTTTGGATTTGTCCGTTCAGTACTGAGAGGGATGGAAAGGAAACAGCTGTAAGGGAACTCGAAGTTTCATCTGGGTCTGAGTGATGGGGAGGGTAACCGTGACGTAGGAGACTTGGGTTTTAAGCCAGCTTGTCCTGGCTATAAAACCGAGTTTCTACATTTTCAGGAGAGAATCTTCAGAGAGATTTATGGTCTGTGAAACATAGAAACACCCAAACATTCAGCTCTTCCAAGATTTGAATGTTCCTTTTATGTATTGACAGCTTTCTAACACAGTCTCATATTTTTCTACCTTTAAGAATCCATCTCCTTTTCTGCCCTAAGTTTCAACAGCTACATTGTCTTTCTCTGTTCTTAAAGAGTCTGACCCTTAGTAGGTACTGTAAACAAGGTTTTGATTCTCACATGCCCCCTTTTTTATTTCATATATTCCTATGAGAGTGAAGGCTGTCTTGCTGTAAATGGTCTTTGCTTGACAGATGGTATGGCATTTTTCTTTACATCTGCTCGTATTCACTCATGGGATAGTGAAAAATCACCGCATTTGCTTTGCCAGGTGTTCTTTGCAGCCAAACTCTGTCTGGGATGGGATACTGCATACATACTGTGAAAGTTATTTCGTAGTCCCTTGCTGATTATGCTGTGTTTTCGCCATGATTTTTCAACAATAAACTGAAAAACTAGTGTTCTAGAAGGAAGCAGTGTCTTAATGTTTTGTTACCGATTTCAGACCATAGTGACCGTCAAACACGTTAACAGAAAATACTGGGAACTGATGTAGCACCAAGCATCAGCCAGCGTGTAGGGTGCATTTACATTACCATTTTTGCCCAGGTCACAGGAGCATTTTTGAAGCGAGTCTCCCAGTTGTGCTCACTGACGTTGTCTTGCTTCACATTTTGGAGTAGCATCTGAGAGTACAAAGTGGATTATTTTCAGACGAAACTAAACCAGATGTTTTTTTGCAGAAACACATTCAGCATGCTCCAGCCACTGGCAGTCATTCTGCCCGCAGGAACAGATGACAACCAGTCCAAAATAAAACCCTGTAAAATGTTCACGATGCAGACCTCAGGCTCTGCCCCTACTGCTCAACACTGCTTGCTAACACAGACGTAGCCCTAGGGTGGCAGCCATGATATTTGCAACTTTTAGGTTTCTCAAGACTGTTCTATGAGATGTGCAGCTCAGTGATTATTTCTGGAGCTGGATGCCTACTTTCTCATTTACTGTGCTTACTCGGTCAACCAGGGTGTCTTTCGTCATGTCCAGGTGCACCCCAATGCTCACTTCCCTTTCAAGGTGCTGTCAGTGCTGTGCCCTCATTTTTCCAGCTCTCAGCTGTCATCTGCATCAGGATCTGGTGCTGTTGGTGGAAATGGATGATCAAGAGCAGTGAGAACATCTGAGCTGACCGGTTTATATCTGGTATTTGGTGTCACAGGTGAAGTGGTTGAGAGCCTCAAGAAGGTGATCCTTTCTGAGAACAGACCTTCAACTGAGGGCCCCCGAGCATTTACAAGATTAGATCCTGTGCTACAGAAGGAGGAGCCAATGGGGCCGGTAGGCAGTCATCTCTTGGTTTTCATTTGAAAGAGAAATCAGCATCTCCAGCTGCTGAAAAGCTGTCTCCAAAGCACCAGCATGGCGTTCACTTCTGCTGCTGCTAACAGATGTTGGGTTTGCGGCCAGCAGTTGTGATGCTCCTGCCCTGCATCTCGCCATTCTCCACGGCTTGCCCCCTAGTTTCCCGAATAGCAGCGGGCTGCTGGCGTGACCCCGCTTTATTTGCCACTGCCCGGCCGGCCCTGCTGCCAGCTCGGGCTGGGGCAGGGTGCTGAGGGCCCGCATTCATGCCGGCGTCATCGTCACAAAAAGGCATGCACACGCATATTGCCACGGGTATAGGAAATACAAAATATTTAGATATTATTTATGTATTTGTATTTATATTATACACATGTATTTATATTATACATATGTGTTTTATTTATATATTATAAACATATATATTTATTTTTATATATTTATATATTTAGAGGAGTAAGGAATTAAAGGGAAGAGGAGCATACATCCATAAAAGTGGCATCTACCTCTTTTTTACCACCTATTTTCTTAAATCCCTCTCAGTTTATTAAAAGGTGGCGCGTTTTAATATTCGCTGCACATTTTTAATGCCCCTTCACAGCTGGTACGCATCGGTGCGTTTCTGCAGGTATGCGCACGCAAGCATGTAGTAACACGTTTATACATGCGTTCAGAAATGTGTATGATATATAGGAACGTATTTAAACATAGCTGTATGAACATTTAAATTAATATTTTATTGAGAATATTTTTGCATTTATTATTTATATTTTATAACCGTCTTCACATTTATATTTTAAAATCGTTTTAATACTTATATTCTAAATTCCTTTTATACCTATCATGAACAACACACGCACGTTTTACATAAAACAACACATTTTTATACGAAAACGTGCGGGACGCGGGACCCGGGAGCCCCCCCCCCCCGCGCCCCTCCGCAGGCCGCTGCGTGAGGCGCGTGAAGGGGCCGCCCCGGCGGGAGCAGGCCTCGCGCGCGCCCCTTTAAGGCTGGCTCCCGGCGCCCTCCCCACGTGCTGGGGGCGGGCCCGGCGGCGCGGCGCAGCCAGTGCGAACCGCCCGAGGGGCGCGGCCGCGTCCGTGTCCGCGTCCCCGTCGCGCGGCTCCTCGCGCCGCGGCCGTTCCGCTCGGCGGGCGGGGCGGGGTGGGCAGGGCGGCGGTCAGGTGACGGGCGGCTGCCGGCAGCGGGGCGGCCGGGCACGGCGGCGGCCCCTGCCTCGCCTCGCCTCGCCTCCTGCGGGCGGCTCCTGCGCGGCGGGGAGATGCGGCGGCGCCCGCCGCCCGCCGCCAAGTGAGGCGCGGCGGCGGCAGCATGGCCCCCACCCTGCTCCAGAAGCTCTTCCACAAGCGGGGCGGCGGCGGCGGCGCGGCGGCCCCCGGCGGGCGGGAGGGGCCCGCCTTCAGGTGAGGGGCGGCGGGGGGGAGCCGCCATCTTAGGCGGGGGCTTCGCACGCAGCCCCCGGGGAGCTCCCGGCCTGACGGGGGTTCCGGGGGGCTCCTCCGGGGCTGCCTGCGGGGTGCGTGGGGGGAAATGCAGCGGCAGCGAGGGCTGGCAGCCCGGTCCTGGGGAGGTGGCGGGGCTCGGAGTCCCGTCAGGGAACGGGGCCGGAGGGTTTGGGGCGGCTGCGGCGTGTGGACGCTGTGCCTGCCGCTTACCTGCTGTGGCACTCACCGCGTAATTATATCTCTCCTTTTTAATTTAGAAGAAAACGTGTTTTCCGCATCTAACCCGAGTGGTGGTCTCCAAGCAACTGTTACTTTGCTTTGTGCTTAAAACCTTAGCAAGTGCTTTCTGTCAGGGTCCAAGGCTGCTAATTGCAGTTGTAAAGGTCTAGGATCCATCAGGGATATCCGTGGAGGCAGGTTCCATGCACAGCATGTCCCCCATTGCAATCAGTCCTTGCTCAGTCTGGAGCATTTTGTGAGGTTAGGCCCTATATTCGTTTTTGCCTTCCTTAGGTTAGGTATTCCACACTCCATCATCAGTTTCAGCAATGTTTAAATGATACAGTTCTTGAAACAAAAACTGGCATAATTAAAACATCACTCCAGGTACCCATCATTCTTTTAACTCCCTATTCCTCTCTTCCTGTCCTTTCTGATTAGTTTTTGGCATATTAACTGTTAATAAATGTATTTGAAGGGTTTTGCTTTTTGGGTTTTCTTACATGTTAATATTGCATTAAATTTCTTCCTTATAGCTTCTAAATGTGCTGCAATACTCTTTCTTTATTCCAGTTATCTCTTTGTTGCCCTGCAGGAGCATATTCATGGGGTCTTAGAAGTCGTACTGCAACATTTTCAGTAGACTTTCTGTTGAGCAAAAAGAACATCTGTCTGAATGGACATACAGGATTGAACACAAGTAAAATGCCCAAATCCTTTGGGAACTTATGTATTAAGTGTAGGTAGCTGGTCACAGTTAAGAGTGGCACATCTGCTTTCTGCTCTAATGGCACACCTATATTTTCAAGGATTTCAGCAGTTTTTACTCCTTCTTTGTGTTTTGGTTTGAGGGGTGCCTCCTAATTCAGTATGCATATAGCTCTCTTAAACAGTTGCATGGGACTAACAGTGGTCTGTATCCCCAGATGTCAAATTGCTGCAGAACTCTTCAAAGCCCGAGTGTCTTCATGTACCCTCCTCACCCAAAGCAGTAGCCCTATCACTGGAAGAGTCTCTAGTAGAAAATGTCTCCCCAGGCTTGTTTGGTCTGACAATTTTTCTTTCAAATGTGTCATTAGGAAGCTTTGCCTTTTGTAACATTCCCAGGAGCGCCAGGAGAAGCTCAGTGGTAAAGGGCCGTGGACCATACTCAAGACTTGCCTGTAATGAGCACTGTTTGTGCTTGTTCCGTTGCCCCTCTCCCCTTTAACTGGATAGAACTTGACCACGCATCAGAGCTGGTTCCTCTCTTTGGCTCTGAAGAGAAAAGCAAGCTGCAAGCTCCACGCTGCTTACCAGGATGAGCTGGCACAGGGGAGAAGAGACACGGTGCTGAGCTGAACGTCAAGCCACAAGAAATGGTTTTCTTGGCTACAAGAGCATTAACATTTTAATTTGGATCAGGAGCATTCCTTTAAGGAAAACCTCTCAGTTGTCTCCACTTAGTGCGCTTTGGTAGCCAAGTGGCTTCGGTGCGCAAACTGGATTCCTGGTGGATTGAATGAAATTAGAAAGTGTGCTCCTACCACAGGGCGTTCAGTCCCTGGGACCAGGCTAGAGGTGGTCAAACATAAAACCCCACAACATGCATCGTGTGGGTGTCAGGTCCTTAGTGCCAATTATTTCATTTCACTCTGTGGATCCGGTCCTGTTGGGCTGCACGGCATGCTAATGGCAGCACAGCCCTTACCTGCTGGGTGAGAAGAAGGTAAACACGAGGTGTAGGTTTTAATCTAGTGCCATTAGGGCAGTAGGACTTTCTGCTGGCCTGCGCCTCCCTTCAAAATGATGGGAGTACAAGGTAGTGAAAGGGCAGTATTAAGAGCTGCGGAATGTCTTATTTCTTTTTAAAACGAGAAATTAGAAACCGGCTGGGGAGCAGATGGGTGCTTGTGACATGATATTACATTCGTGCTAAGCAGTTTTGTACACACATCTTCAGCTTCTGGTTTTTATTACTACTGCTTTTTGCTTCCCCTAACTAAAAATACCTGCATGTGCATATATATACGTACATATGCAAATATACATATAAAATATATCTGTGCCTTCTAACAGAGAAGTTTGAGTTTAGCTTCCAACACTCTGAGGAAACCCTAATTACTTTGTGTGAGAAATGGGAATTGGTGTGGCTGAATTCTCTTAAAATATTTCTTATTTGCTTATCAAATGTTGCTTCCCTTGCAAGATTGATTTAGAGTAGTTTGTACAAATTTTGGAGTGCTACCAGGGTCATGTGCTTGGCAGGATGGCAGCTATTACTGCAAAAACAAAGCATCCTCCTCCCGTAGAATTTGAAATTTAATAAGCACGCGGTTTATCTCAAGGCTAGAATGTCTCAAGGGTTAGGCATATATTTGAGTAAGGTACTGGGGGCTGACTTTAAGGAAATTAACTATTGCAGATAGCCTGTGCTTAAGTTTACAGCAGTTTGACTGTAGTTGTTCTTGCCTGATTGTGGAATGAGATTTCACATCAGAGTTTTGCTGTACTTGATGCGGAAGATTGAAGTCATCCTTAAGTAGAGGGCGAAGGTTTCTTGCAAGTTTCATTCTTTATTAGTGTGGGGGATTTGTTGTTGTCTTTTAATTGTGGAGCACCTGTACCCAGGGATGTAAGGATGGAAAGAAATACTGTGTGGTTTTTGGAAGACTGCTCTGGCTGGTGAACGTGTAACTTCCGCATTGCAGCCTCTGATGAGATTTTTTTGCTATTGGTGTGTTTAGTGAAGGAATGCTGTAAAATAAGGAATAATTTCATCTTACGTGTGATCTATACAAAAAGTGTTATTTCAGCTGGGCTTGAAACTTGCAAACAGGCTGCTGCTTCAGCTTTAAGTATCAGCTGCTCCTTCTGGTGCCTGTAATGGAGCGGATGTCATGCTGTACTGCAGGATATCTATCTGGTAGCAGTTTGTTAGCGTTGGTATATGAGATCATCCGTCTGGCAGTTGATGCTAGTAATTCCTTTGGTCATAGCACTGAAATGCTTGGTGAGAGCCTATTTGCTAGGCATTATTTCACAGCGTTTATTACCAGCCTTGGCAATACTCCACCTTCTGAAAAAGGAAAGAAAGCAGTTCTGAGCTTTGCGTATGCTTGCATGTCAGTTTGTTATATCTTTGTTAAAATGAAACACTCCCTGGTAAATTCTTGGAGCCTAATTGGGTTTCTCTTGAGCTTATTCCAGCTTTGTAGGCATCCATGAAGCTATAAAGATACTGAGCACCCAGGTACATCTCTGAAAATGGAAACAACACAAAAATCCGGTGGTAAATGTTTTTAAAAAGGATTGGTGGGGTTGGAGGGTGGGTATCATATGCTGCGGGAAGGGAGATGCAGCCCAGGGCCAGCTGTGAGCATGGGGACAGCAAGGGTTAAACAGTAAGTCTCGGCCTCCTGCCTCTTCGCTGACAGCTGAAGGTGAGCCTTAAGGTGCAGCTTTATGCCTCTGTTCTGGCCTTGTCCGCCTTCCTCAGTAATGGGAGCTAAAGAGCCAGTTCTGCAGAGAGAGATTTATTACGGCAGTCTCAGTCTCGCTCAAGAGGCAGCTTAGGGAGGAAGTGATTGAAAGTATGGTCTTTTGACATGGAAACCACACTTCCAGCCCGGGGCTGTTTTGAAGGAAAACAAACAAAACCCAAGTCCTCTGGCTTCTGAGCTTTGCAGGAACCAAGGCCGTTCTCCCTCTTAAGTTGCTTGGATTGCCCTTCCCCCTACGTGCTTCTGTGAGTGAACAGCCTCTTGGTTTCCTCTGGCTCTTGCTCTCTGTTCAGATTGCAAGAAGACACCCTCTGTCTGGTGGTTTTTTGGTGGTGGTGGGGAAAAACACAGCGTGGCTGAAATGGAAATGTCTAAACTGCTGACGTTGAGAGGGGTGGATGCACCTTGGTTATTTCATTTACTTCCATGAAAAGATACGTTCTTGTTTGACCAGACAAATTGGTTTTGTCAGTGGGTTATTTCTGATTTACAAGTAGCTCAGCTGAGTGGCATAGCCAGCTAATAGTGCGTTTCCTACACGCTTGACTTAAATTGAGGTGCAACTGGATAACGGGTGTTTGAGGCTTTATTCTTAGGGTACTTCTGCTGTTCGCATGTCTAAGAGTGGGTGGGTGAGTACTCTGCCAGGTGCTGTGCTCAGCAGGGAATGAAGAGGGCATTGTACCAACAGGAGGCCTTGGGAGCTTCCTGCCCCTAGTAGCACAACTCAAAGCAGAATACGCTACAACCTAAAGCACTGGTGCTAATGCTGTAGGAGAATACTTGTTGGTGTAAATGGATTGATGTGAGTGAGAAAACAGCTGCTCGGGGCTGCAAAAATTAGATGTTCATTCATAAAAGCTGAATTCATAGAGGGGGGAAAAAAAAGGTGGTGCAGACAGGCTTCACTAGGCTCTGAGGTAAGCTCAGCTGAGGTAACAGAATAACCTTATTAAAACCTGGGAGGGATGGAAGATGGCAGGCATTTGACAGAAATGTAGTGGTCATTAGTTGTCATGTCATCCCAGCTGGGCCAGAAAACAGTAACTTTTTTCACAAAAAGCCATTTACTTCTTGCTCTGGCGTTTCGGTAGCACTGAAGCTGCTCAGAACTTCTTGGATCAGTACTGGCTGTGTGCTACAGACCTCAGTGACTTACCTGTTCCTCCAGGGAGTACTGCTGCTGGCAATTCCCTGCTTTTATCTACAGTCTGCTTTGTGCTTCGGTGGTGTTCAGGGGTGTCTTCTGAAGAGAAGACTCCGTTTTAGAGCCACGTGTTGTGTGTGTGGCCATCACTTGTTTCTACTAAACACCTCGCTTAGGAGAGTGGTGTGCTGTCTTGCATGCCGCTTGGACGAAGCTCCATGAGAAGCGTGTTGGGATGCTAGCCTAACTGCCAGTACTTGCAAGCGGGGGGTGTCTGTGGGTTCACTTGCTAGGCAAAACATGAGGAGGAATGCAGTTCTGTAGGATGGCGGCTGACAGGCTTCTTAGAGAGAGTAAGTGAGAAGAGGAGGGCTTTCCAGTGGGCATTTGGTGTGCGGAGGGAGCACATGTGGCTGTGGATGCCTTTCCACGCGCTTGTGTGATAAAGCGTCTGATCAGTGCTGATCTGGCTAACCAGCATGGAGGTGGTTATTCATTTGCCTGTCATGAGTCACCTCTGTGCGTGTGCTCTGCCTCCAAGTCGTCTGTCTTAGTCTTCAGGCTCGGGTTCTTTGTTTGACTTTTCTCCTGGCCTTAACAGTTCTCTCTGCCTTTCTCCCCTCCCTCCGTGTGCCCCGTGTTGGCAGCTGCAGCACGTGCAGCAGCGCCATGTTTTACATCCACGATCGAGGTCGCAAGACAAGCCGCAGCACAGGCTGCGAGGCAGAGCGTTCCTCCGAGCCACCGAGAGGGCTGGCTTAGGGGTTTCGGTTGTAGTGCCTGTGCCTTTCCAGCTGCGATTAGGGCAAGTACCGGTGTTTTTACATGACCACAGCCGAAATATTTCTGCTTTATTGGTCATCACGCTTCCTGGATAGTGGTGAGATTCTTAGAATTGCACTGATTGATGGGCACGAGGGTTTTAAATCCCACTTACTGTTGCTAAAACTGACTCATGGTTTTCTTTCTATAGGTTGTGCTGAAGTGAAACTTGAGCTGTGTGTGGTGTAATTACTGAATCAGTACAGAGCTTTCTCTGCACTGTGTTCTCACCTAAGTGTAACACAGTTCAGCTTGTCTTCTCCAAGGTGCTCAGTGGAGTTTCACATGTGCTAATGAAATCAGCTGTATTAAGTAAACAATCTGTCAATATTTATTTGCTTCTCTAATAGAGGTGCTAACGGGCTGAGTTGGATATTAGCACTTCTAAATTAGGGTTCTAAACGATTTGCTATAGTATATTTTGTAATCAACTCAGGAAGTTTCTTACATAGTAACTCTTAGCTTTTATTAAGTCTACTGGATTTTATGAAATAAAAGTGTCTTGAGTGAACTTGGTGCTCTGGATTTCTGTGCTCAGTCTTTGTACTGAACTCTGAATCTCGATATTATCTGACACCTGAAGTTGCTCAACTTTTGGGGCTGGGTATGTGAGTGCACAACTCGAGGGGTACAGGAAATCTGAGCAGAGTACACCAGATAACATTTTCGAAGAAAACCACAGAGAATGACATACTTCTCTGTAGGTTCTTTCACTAGATGTGGATCGTTTTGAGATCAGACAGGACTTTAACATTCACATTACAGCATTATATTAAAGTCTGTAAAAAGGCAGTTATGCAAATTTTTCAAAATCTGCAACTTATGGTTTAGCTTATGGTCACACAGGTTTTGTGCCTGTCTTCACGTGTCCACGCGGAAACAAAGAACTCATTCAACCATCACTGATAAGTTGAGTGCTTGTATCTCTCACCTTTCCTTGCATTTCCTTTACCATTCCCCACCAAATTACCCGAAATCTTCGTTCATAATGCTCTGCTCTGGCTTGCATTCCATCTAATGGGATCTTTTTTCAAACAGGTCCTACTGTAGGAAAGATAGCGGGCTTCCTATTTCCAAAGTCATGGCTTGTTTAACGTGATTGGGTTAAATGAGCAGGGCGTGACCTGAGCTCCCAAGAAGGAAAATTTTTAACCTCTGGTGCAGGCACAAGGAAGAAGAAGGTTAGGTGCAGAAACAGCTTTGCCCAGCTGTACAGCAGTAGGTTTAGTCCGTGTGTGTTAAGGCTCCGGTCTTGGCGAGTGGCCGCAGTGGTGTGTGATGTTAGCACCTTCTCCCATGCACAAGTTGATTATGCACTGGGCGTTTATCACTTCCCCAGCAGTGTTGATAGGACAGAGCGTTGAAGCCCTCCTCAGCCCCGTCTGTATAAAGGTCACTGATACAACAACGATCTCTTGCAGTAGGTTGTGTGAAGCTATCAGGCTTCATGCAGGGATGGTTACGGAGGGCTCATGTTCTGGTCCTCAGCTGTGTTGAGAGGGCTGTAATAAAGAGCTGGGAATGGGTAACCACTTCAGTTTGCTTGGCAGGTAACTGTAGTGACAAGCATCTGGGCTCTTACTGGATCTTGGCTGTTAGCATGGAGGAAGGTTGCTCTCATGTGGTAGCCGGTTGAAATGGATTCAGGAGTGCCAGCTTCTGCCTTACCAACCATTAAATAAACAAG
The DNA here is from genome assembly GCF_040182565.1 of Anser cygnoides. NCBI lineage: Eukaryota > Metazoa > Chordata > Aves > Anseriformes > Anatidae > Anser > Anser cygnoides. The sequence continues at coordinate 49,931,913 of NC_089876.1, forward strand.
TTTCTAAATCACATCAAGCTGAAGAGTTGGAAAAATTAACTGATTATCAAGATACCACTTACAACATCTGGCTGTGCTTACTAAGCACTGAACCATTTCGGATGTGATTCCAAGTCCTACGGGGAGATGACTGACACCTGATAACACCTGATGACTTTAGTATTTCAGAGACTTGAGAATTTAAGTCTCATCTGCTGTGGACTGGGTTACAGTACTGTGCGTCATTTTGTGGTGGCACGCAATAACTTTATAAAATGGCTCTGTATAGTTGGACTTGACAATGAGTCCAGGGCTGGATATGCAGTGGAGAGAAAAAGGGGAATATTTTTTTTGAGTCAGTCACCTTTGGTGAACCTGTGTACACAGTTGAGACTGCAGCTGCCTGACATCTTTGTTTTTAAGCAAAAACACCTGGGTGGAATATGAAAGATAACTTGAACTTCTGAATTAAACCCTGCTTACTGCTTAAAGAAGTGATTGCGTATTTGTATTGAAATGTATTGTTGGCATGTGAACTAGAAATCTGATTGAAACAAGGGCTTTTCATTCGCATTACTGAGATGCTTAAAGTTGGCTGGAGTATAGACTCCATTGCTGGTGTACCGCTGGGCACTGTTTTGACTAGAAGAGAAAGTAAGAGTTTTGTTTAGTTTTAATTGAGTTGTCCTGAATCTGTAATTGTTGAGAAGGTTCCTCATGAGTCTGCTCTGGTCAGTTTTGTCTCAGGAGAAAGTTAGGTCCATTATAAAATACTTGCACATACAGCGTTGTACTGAGGGTCGCTGAAGGGGCTTGACCAGTTCTTACCTGCTCACAAGAAGAAAGGTTTTTAATCTGTCTAAATAAACAATTGCTACATAAGTTTGCTGATATCTCAGAAGTTATAGTTTGTTTCTATCATGAAATCTCGCTTCAAATGCGTAAAGCGTGTTCCTATCGCACGGCAAGGTTGCACCTGGCTCTTTTCTTTTTTTTTTTGATTTTGGTCTAGATACTTCATGGCTGACAAAGACTACCACTTGCCAGCTATATTTTAGCACGTTACTGAGCATGAACAACTCAGATTATTTATAAATCTCACTGAATAAACTTTTAAATCTAATACTTTTTTTTTGAGAAAATGTTTAGGAACCTACGCAAGTAGTTAGAGCGGTTGGCCTACTTTAAGCAAGAGGCTATTTCATAACTTAATGACTACTTATACATTCAAAGTGCTATGCAATCAGTGGTAAACAAAACGTAAGTCTCTTGCAAGGTGCCTTGCAGTAAGGCTAGGTTTGGCCTTGCCAGGCCATGGTTGAAGTGTGGTTTCTTTGGTTGTTTTTGTCTCAATTTCATTGAGAAGGTGTTATGGTATGAGTGATTTAACTACCCCGAACAGGGTTCTAAGATGTGGCATCTCCTTCGCTTTGCAGTGAAATTTGAAAATAAATACATGTAAACCTTCAAGACCCAGTGCTGCAAAGCTACTTTCAACTGTCTGCAGTAGAGGGTTAAGGAAAGTGTTTTGGATGGATTAGATGAATTATCATAACAACAAGAACAAAAAACATTTTTGGCTATAACTAGTGAAAAATGCCGGAGTTGACGTTATATCCGTCTGTGTTATCACTTCATTCAATCTAAGTCAGGATTTCCTGGCATTCATCTACACAGAGACGATGGACTTTGCTGTTCATGCTATTGCAACTTTTGGGTGGTCAAGTATGGCTTCTGGGGTGTGTGTTCTTTCCCACATTCCTGCCAGGTGGGTAAATCAGGCAACTTTCATAAATAATCAACATACTTTGTTTGAATTCATTCCTTTCCCATTTTTGCAGGTTAACTTTTCAGTCATTTCTTTATTCTCTTTCTCAAAAAACATCTTTCTCTTTCAACATTTTAACGTAACTACTTACAGAGGCTCGGCAATGGGATTTTCAAATTTGATTTTCAAACCTGATTTTCAAAAAAATCAGGTTGCTTCTGCTCTCAGCACTGCTGGAGCACCACACCTGCTATTGTTGGTCTTATACATGACAAGTATTAATAAAACTAAAAAATCAAAATCTTAAAGCCATATGCTGAATAAAAAAAAGTTGGATGTCAATAATTTAAAAATCTGATGATATAGCTTTGTTACTGAGCTATACTCTAAACAGCACCTTGAATTTGGGAGCACACGGGTAAACTTTTTTTGGTGAGATCATACAGCTGAAAATTCCCTTTGGGGTTAGTTGAAACCAAGCCCTTCTGAAGCAATTTCCCTTGGCAGGAGGGCGAGTGTCTGTGGTGCTTGCTCCCAGCTCTGCTCGAGAGCGTTCTCTAGTGAGGTGGGAGGGCATGCTCCGAGCGAGGGCGAGGAGGGGATTACAGGTGCCTTCCACAGCCCTGTAAAGCCTCAGAGAGAATGCCGTGTCTTCTCAAGTGTACCAGAGCACTCCTGTAATTGGAGTGGTTTTCTAGCAGAAGTGGAAGAAATCTGTAAAGGCAATGTTTTGGTTTAATATGTGAGCATTTTTAGTTACTTAGAGTTGAAGGTGTTTGTGTTTTATATCAAAGCTACTGTTCGGCTAACTAGTAAAATTTTGGAATGCTAAACAGTGTTGTTCATCTCTGTATCAGTTGGCATTAAAATGTATTTATTTATGTCTAATGAGCAATATTGTTTCTTAGTTGTTTTATTTTCATATTCTAAAATTACTCCTTTGAACAAGGGCTTAAAAGCTGCACACAGACTTAGGAAAAAAAAAAAGGGGGGGGGGTGTTACAGAAGACAGTGAAGGAACAGGAAAGAGCAGGCAACCAAACCCATGCCTCAGGATGCCGCCCGTAAGGTGTGGTGGTGGTGTCTGTGCTGGCCTGCTCATTTACGTAGGAGATACTAAGGGCTGAGCTCAGTCAGTGCTTTCACACAGCCCCAAACTGCAACAGGAGCTGGTGTGGTGCTGCAAATACCAGATTGTGCCCTGCACTGCTGCTCAAAGCTCTTCCTCCCATGTGCAGCGTGTAGTTCTCCTCCCTCCTGCTCCAGAGGAGGGGGCGAAGGTGTAGGTAGGAGCTGGTAGGGTAAGAGCCTTCTATTCATCTCGCTTTCTGGCAGAGGCAGTTCTCCGACGTGCCTTGGCAGTGTCTGTATTTAGTAGCTGTGTTCCTGGACGCCGGCCCAGTCACATGGCGCTGCTGGAACAAGTGACATGGGAATGATGCCTCAGCCCCGGCCTGGCGCGCGGTGCAAGAGGGGCTGGGCTGGGCTGAGGTGAGCTGAGGTGGGCCTGCTCCCTCCCCTGCGCTCCCCGGGGATGCTGCAACCACCCCTGCTCCCGGCAGGCTGCTGCCGCTTGGCTCGGCCCCTTTGGCTCCAGCGATGGAGGTTTCTCTAAAAAGAGAAAACAGAAAAAGCCTAAGGAAGATTAAATAAAGAACGGAAGGTTGGCTTGTTCGAAATGATCGAGATGGCTGCTGTAAAACAACTTCTGCAAAATATTCGACTCGGTTTTGATGAACTGAGATCTCCTGGCTGCTGGAAACTATTGGGGGCTGCGGAGGGTGGTGGGAGGGAAGAGGAGGGAAAGCTGGTTAGGACTGAGTGGGGATCTCTATATAGAGAAAAAGACTGCTATGGATGTAGGAGCTAACCTTTTTGTGTGTCTTAATTGTCTCCGGGTTTGAAGTCCTAGTTCAAGGAAAAAGACACTTTTCTTAATGGTAAAACACAAATACGTGCAATTACCAGGCTTGAGCCCTTTCACATTGCTGGCAAGGAATTCCATTTTGGGGGCTAGCAGCTGGAAACACTGTCCTGTGCTGTATGGGGTTCAACCTCAAATACATTGTTTTCTGTGGTTTTTTTGTTTGTTTGTGGGTTTGTTTTTCTTTTGAAACGTTATCACTGAGACGTACGAAACCTAGTTCCCAAACTTCTGACTAACAGCCACTGAACAGTGAGTCCGAACTTAGGGAAGCTGTCTGGGTTCCGACACGCTGCTTTAATAAGCAGTTCTTGGTGGCTCTGAAAAGCTGAGGCACGCAATTTATCGCGACTTTAACTTGGTGTAGAACTGCTCGTTGGCCTCTATCAGGTGTGTGTGCATTTTGTGGTCACTTTTTTGTGTGTATGTGACAATACTGCCTTGTAGCAATGATGAAAAACGATTGTGACCTTGCAGAAATTCAGTAAGTTGTCCTTCACAAAGCAGGCGGTCTGGGGAGTGCTGTGTTTGCAGTGAACAAGGACCCCCAATGTTGTGTTCCTTTTCATCCAGTAACATAGGCAATTATTTTTAAAAAGGTAACATTTCTGTACGATGATCTAATATTGAGAAGCGTTTTTCTCCACCGCAACTCTTTTGACAGGAAAACCCAAACTGAGGGAGAAGTACTGCAAATGACATGTTCCTTCACTTGTTGCATGACTAACCTGCCATATATCCAGCCTAACGTGTGTGAAACTACTAACTATGTATCATGCTGGAACAAGGTGGTTCATCTAAGGTTAAGTAGTGCTTTACCATATTAGGACTACTTCAAATGATTGTGGAAAAAGAATGCGGCGTGGCATCAGCACAACTCTTCCAAATCCAAGGCTGTAAAAAGAGGAGGAGCAATGTCGGGCTCGTTTGGGGGAGAGTGAGGAAGGGAACCCCCATCTTCTGTGGAATCTATTTAACAGGCCAGAAGAGGGAAATTCATCGTTAAGCAATCCAAAATAGAATCTACTTTACCTATAAATATGCTTTGGCACTCATCCTGAATGTCTGGGTTGTGGGTTTTTTTTGTGTATCTGTTTTGCTAAGTGTGTTTCACTAAAACAAATTCTCACTGAAACAGCTGGTATGATTCAAACTTTGTTTTCCTCTGTTTCTGTAGACTATTTCTAAAAGATGTTTGGAAAACAAAACCTTACTGGAGATTTTGCAAATATACTACTAGATTTGAAAACAGTGTATAGATTTTAAGTTATAGCCGTAACTTATATGGAAAAAAAAAGTTTTAATTAGATAACTTCCATCATATATATTCCCCCCCCCCAAATTCTCTTGCTGAAGTGTTACCTCAAGTTGGAGTCGTTTATGCAATTGTCTGAAGAGCTGAGATGAAGGGCAGGAAATGACCTACAAACAGAGCAGGTGATGTGCTGTCACGTAGCCTAGAAAAAGAATGATTTAACTCTGCTTCCCAGAGGATTATTTCTGGAGGGCAGGACACTTTCTTCCATTTTCTACAGTAATCTGCTCCTTGGACTCAAGGTGTTTTCCGTATATGATTTTCCATTTTTGTTTTTACTTTTCAGAAACTGTTTTGTGTATTTTCAATCCTAATTCCTCAAGTATTTTAGGATTTATAGTATTCTACAGATGAAGTATTGTTGTGAAGCCTACCAGCTATTCAGTAGGCTTTCAGGTGTTCCTAGTTTTAGTCTCTGACATGAATCCCATATTTAACTGGGATTTAACTGAATGTTTCAGAACTTTCTTTCCTTTCTGTGTGGGGAAAGCATAGGACAAGTGAATGCTGTCAACTGCTGGTCCTAGTGTAAGTGCAGTAAACTGGCCATCAGTTGTTCGGTTCGTTCATGCTTCAGAGACGAATAGGAACGCTGCTGCTGAAAGCAGTCCTCAGTGAGGTGAGGAGGAGTCGCCCTCTGCTAAATCGTTTGAATAACCTGAGAACAGACCAAAGCTTTTCGCCTGTTTCCCTCATTTGAGAAGAGGAGCAATTGTGATCTAGCATTTGTCACTACTCTGGGGATTGAAACAGTTCTGTTTTTTACTGCTTCCCTCTGTGGCTGAGCAAGTTGTTGTTACCATGCTCTAGTTGTCCACTTGTCTTTTGTCCAGGGTTTAGAGGTTGTGGTTTACAGAGATGACAAAATTTTCCTGAGGAGGATGCTGTGCTATTTAGCAGGCAGCATGTGGCACTGGGTTTTGAAATCTTTCTGTGTTGTCTGACTCTGCTGCTGTGTTTCTGGGTGGCCATTAGTGAAGTTATTTTCCCTTTTTAATCTGGAAGGGAAATATTTCTATGGCTGTCATCTTATAAAGCGTCTAAAACTACTGACTAGAAAAAAAATCTATGTAAGAGGTGAGATATTGGCAGCTGTGTATGGGTAAGTTGTGTGGGTTTTTAAGCATGGATGGGAAAGAAGTCTTTGTTCTCCTGCAGACTTACCTGAGCCTGAACAAAACGTGAGGTTCCTTTGGTCTGTTTAAAAACGTAGATTATCTTGATCAGAAGTATTTTATTAGGTATTTGCCACCAGTACTGCCATTAAATTGTTTTAATAGGCTCATGACTGTAAACTCTCATAAACCAACGTAATGTCTGTGACAAACTTCTTGTTGTTTTTTTGCTTCTTTTTAAAAGCTTTTCAAAATAATATTTTCAAATTCTCGGCCAACCGTAAATACCATTTGTCCTTAAAAGTAAAACCATTACAGAGCAGAATAGCTGGTGTTTCTCGGTGTTGGGTTTTTTCCCCCTGATAACCATATGGCAATGATGACAGATTCTTATTTGCTCCCAAGCCATATGAGGTTGCTAGGAGTTGTCAGATGACACTTGCTCACATGAGAGCCATTAACAGGGTGTTGTAGCCAGTGTTAGAACAACCTTGCAACGAAGGGCGAGTCACTGCAAAAGCAACTATGCTTTTTTTTAAGAGGCCATATGGTTGGGTCTTGTGACTACATAATTGCCAGCTACCTAATCACATACCAGGAAACAAACACAGTTTAAGTCAATATTAGCTGTTGTATCTGCTGCAGCTTTGCGCCAGGCTTGGTAGAAAAACTCTGACAGCAGCCAGAGCAAGTCTATGATGGCTTCTGAAACTTGAAAGTCACGTCTGCTCCTCTGTGTGGGATAACCGCAGGAGCACTTTGACTACAGCTGCCATTCGGCTTTAATGGCGTGTAGAATATATGAAGATCTCTTTGCCTCTTTTTCCCCCAACAAGAAATCCAGCAGACTGTTCCTGTGTAGGGAAGAAATCTGATCGTAATTGCCATTGCTAATGGTTGATCTATGTAGTAAGGAGATCTGCCTGAGGCTGTGTCACTTCAGCGGGTGTTTGGCTTTTTTTTTTTTTCAAGAGGATCTGTAGCACAAGAAAATGTGTGGGGGCACACCAAAAGCTACAAATGGCACAGGGGGACAAATAGAAAGAGCAAGAAAGAACAGCAGCGATGTGCCACTTGGAAGTAATCTCCCTTGTGCCAAATTGGATGAAAGGATTAGAAAATCTCTGAGAGACCAAAGTGTCAGCTGTGTGAGCAGAGTGACTAGACTGCTGCAAAACAGGTACGCAAGTAACTTTTTTTGATATATACAGTTTTTGATGGAGGGTGAGCATTTTGGTTTGATATTAGATTTGTAACCACGTGCCTGAAAACTAACCTGTTTGGAAAGCTCCGTAAGGAGGTCATTCTTGCTGCTGATGGTGACTGATACTGTAGAAAGTCTTCCCTGTTGTTTGAAATCGAATCTACATTCTTGAGTCTGATGTGTAAGGTTTGTGTGTGTGCTAACTGAGGTCTGAAGGGTAATTGACTTTCTTTTCAGTTAAGGTAAAATAACCTCACCTTTTTCTAATTAGTTTCCCTCTTTTTAATTTTTTGCCACCTTCTGCATTACTGGGTCAAGTAGGACCAATTTGCAGAGCAGGCAGGAGGAAATGCTGCGGAGTGAGGGAGGAGTGGAGGGGGCAACTCTGCTTCCCTTCTAACTGATCTCTAGGTTAAGCATTACATAAAAGTAATCTGGAGTGTGAGTGTTGTTTCTTCAGCTGCTTTTGTTGTGCCTTTTTCAGGTGTGTGCCAGCGTGTCTCCAGTGTTTGAGCCTGCTGCTATGTAACTGTGTGAAAACATGGTTCAGGGTAGTCTTTTCCAAATTATCATAAAGGATATTAGAATAAATATTCTGTGCTCGGTATTGCCTGTTTAAAATACAGCTAAATGATGCATAGATTTCAGGCTCGTTATTTCTCTAGCCTGTGGTTGTTGCGCTGAAGCAGTGATTAGTCACTTTCTAAAATGTTCTAAGGTCAGCTCAAGTAGTCTTCAAATATAAATAAATAGGTCATGTTTCAGTTATTGTGTGCATGCTGGTTGTTATAAAGGTGAACCAGAAGCTTTCTTTGTAGATGTAAGGGTTAGGAGATCTGTATTAACTGGAAATACTGATTCAAGGCAGAATGGGGCAAGCTTTTGTGGCTCCTTTACAGAAACAAACAATTCTGCTTTCCCCTAAGTAAGAGAGATCTCCTTGCCTCCGTGTCGCATATCTGTAATGGAAGAAATGCTGAACAAGCTCAAGGTCAGTGATTTATATGCCACCTGAGGAGAAATAAAGCAAATTTAGACTTAATCTGGAATCTGAGGAGAAACCTTGGTAGGGTATCTTTCAGCTACTTATGACTTTTGTGTCTTTCTTACAAAAAAAGTTATAAATACTGTTGTATATATCTAACAGACCTGTTCCAGGTACAGAAAAACTGTTTTTTGTTGTATGAACACAGGAAGATCCCCTCTGAAGGTGAGCTTAGACAAGCTGAACTGTTCAGATTGCTGATGCTGAAGGGGGTAGTAACGTTGCCTCTTCCTTTGCTTTCTGGTAACATGCTCTTGTCCTTTTCCCCTTGTGCTGGCTCTGGTTGTTCCAAAACTTCTGGCTTCCCTTAGGGAGTCAGTTCAGCTCACTAAGCAGACAGAAAACTGACTCGGAACAAGAAAACCCAATTAACATTTTAACTAGCCTCAATACTTACTTGAATGGATAGGGAACGTTTTCTTTGTGCCCTTTACCTAAAGGTGTATAGCTCCGTGGGTGAAGTGAGTTAGCATAACTCATGCTGCCACCAAGAGGTGGAGGTCCTGCCGCCTTCTACTTCTTCCCTTTTCCAGCTACATTTCTGAGCCACTTTCTTTTGCTGTGACAAATGTCTGCTGTTATGGAGAACTTGGCCAGTTTGCAGAAGGGTCCAGCAAGTAGCAGAGCTGACACGTGAATAACAGGAAAGGTCACGCAGTTAGAAAAAGGGGAGGAAGGCTGTGTGGGGCTTTTATTGCTGTGATAAAGAAAACTGTTCAGTCAAAATAGCCATGTTCAATCTGAAATAGGAACACATGCACAAGCTCACGTTTGTTTACTGATTTCAGCAAATTGTTAGGAATATACAGGACCTAACATGATATATGGTTTGTAAGCCAAAGTGACCCACTTCACTTAGGCATCAGTCTCCTCGCTTTCTTACTTTTCTAGAGCGTACTTTTACCAGTACTCCTTTTTAACATTTTGCAGTACCTTGGCACTCAGGTGGCTTCAAAAAAAAAATACTATTTTGTTTATTGTATTGGTAACATTTGATTTGATTCACTTAGCAGTAAGCAATTCTTTCAGCACAGAACACAAATTGTCTTGGTGCACAAGTTTCTAGCTTTGTTTTACAAAGTAGTTTTCTAGCAGGGATTGAAAATTCGAAAATTTCTTTTAAATTTTTTCTTGTTCTATTTGCATATAAACAGGGCTGAGGCAGGTGATGTTTCAGTTAGTGTTTAGTAAAAACTTTTTTTGGAGGCTTTTTTAAATGTGAGAGAAGCAGCAGCAGTTATCCAAAGGTAGTGGGTTGTATCACGTTTATTCTTGCTAAGGATCCATATAAAGTGTGAAGGGTACACTGGGAATTAACTTGCTTCACGGTACGTGATCCTTTCCTTAGTAGATGTATATGTAAAACTACTATTACAGAAGTTTCACATAATTTCCTTTGGTATTTAACACATGGCTAGGTGAGCCATTTTAGAGAAGGGAACAAGTGTGCAAGTTTAGGTTTTACCAAATAAATATAAGTTTTAAGACATGAAGTCAGAGCATTGGAAGTAGTGGTGAAAAGCTGAAAAGCCACTTCTCGTGGGCTTAAAATTAAATATTAGTAACTGGACACAGAATCGACTCATAGTGTGCTGCAGCCAGGGAGCAAGGGGCTTTTTGTAAACGTGTTGAAGGCTTTCTAGTCTAAAATCAGAAGAACTAATGCAGCTATTGTTATAGCTTGCATTTGTCAATGAAAAATGGAAAACTTAATCATGTGCAAGCCTTGGTGTCAGTTTTTCATGTACCACCTCCAGAATCTTTCCCCGCCTTCTACCTGTCCTTCACAAATGCATCACAAGAATTTTTGTGGCCTTGAAGTTAATGTTAGCTTATATTGCAGCTTTGGAGCGGGAGGGGAGGTCTGTTTTTTCCTTCACTATTTGTTTTTGTGAAATGCTTAGAAATGTATGTCCTTTGGTCAAGCTTGGTGGTTGAAGTTGATTAATGAATTAGTAAATTAGTCAAGGTGAACATATATGTATACAAATTGCCTGGGAGCATAGGAGCCTTTCTACCTTAGGAAAAGCAGGCTGAAATATCTGTGCCTATTTTGTATATTTTGGTCTTTCTTTTTTTAGAAACGATGCGAAAGTGAAAGGATTTTCTTAGCTTAACATTCCTTTAGATGTTTAACTCTGCAATGCAGAGGTGTGCTTTGTTTGTTTTCCATGAACAGATATTTTGCATAAAAAAATCTTACCTCTCTTTATAAGAGATCACGTGAAGAAACAAACAGCAGCATGTCTTTCAGCATTGCTAAATAAGCAAGAAGCTAATTTAAAGATAAGTAAGGTCTTGGGGTTTTGGCTTTTATATGCATGAAATCAGAGCTGACCAATGAGTCCGTGTGCCATCTGTATTCTTCAGTGCTGTTTTTAGGAAGTGGTTGAAAATGCTGTCCCTGTTTCAGGGGCTGTATGTTATACAAGCTGGCTTAAGCTATAAAGGGTGGAAGGACTGTAATCAGTCTGCTCATCAACTTTTGTGTAGGGGAGGGAATAATCCCGGTCATCTGACTAGTCTTGTGCCTGGTGCTAGCTTCGATGTTGAGGTAATGAGCCCATGCAGTTGTATGCCTGTATAGCTTGCCTGTGGGTATGCCTGATCTTATCAAATGACGTTTTAGTAGGATGGAGAGTTTCTGTAATGTGTAAGACTGCTGCAAGGACTGCATCTGTGGTTTGTGCAATGCAAAGCCTGGAAGCAAAGACTCCACTGAAATGCTGTCTGATATTTGGTTAGTACTGCAAGAAGCATTATCTGAAGTTATTTGCCTAGATTGCTCTGTTAGTCCCATAAAGCTCTGATACATTTTATGCTGGATGCTGTCTGGTACTAGAATGTGTTTAAAGTTCTGAAAGATTGTAGAGATCCTTGTAGAAATAAGTGCTTTGTAGCCTGTGCCCCATGGAAAAGGCACTTGAGCAGGCTGGCTGCTGCTTCGGGATCCATTATAGAAGAACCCTGCTCACTTCTTAGTCTGAAGTGGGCACAGCACAAATGTGAATTTTGCTTTAGTGCAGAGCATGGGAGCTCACCTGTTCATAAAGAAACCTGAATTCTTGCAAGACAAGTATCAAGTGTGCTTTTAGCATTGGTGGTTGGGTACAGGGCGGTGTTGGCAAAATCTGTGCCTGAAATGAATGAATTGTTTTCAGTTTAGACTTTCAGTCCTGTGGTCTGAACTCCTGACCCTATTGAGCCAGTCCTGGAGGTTTGTGTGGTGTGTTTTTTTTTTAAAAAAAAGCTTAACTCTTTAAATTAAGGATGTAACGATGTACCCTTTCTTTGGAAGGGTGATCTGCAGGCCATTTTAATAAAGCAGCATGGTTATTTCAGGTATGTGTGGTGCTGTCTGCTGCAAAAAGTGTACAAGTAAATAATCAACTGTATGTCTGAAGAGATATCAGAGTATATGGTACAGAAAAGAGTATCCAGCTCATGAGGTAGACCAGCATGAAGCCTATTGATGGCTCTGACTTTCTTGCATTCTGTATAACTGGATTTTGTAATAGCGTTGCATAGGCAGTGGGTTGAGAAACTACTACCCGACTTGTAACACAGACACTGTTCTCACAGCTCTTTGTGGATGCGAGGTGTGTAGGATCTCTGGGCAGTATCAGCAATGGTATCAAGTCTGCTCTCACGCAGGTTACCTTAATGCTGTGATTCCCTTTGAAAGGGAAAACTTGAAAAGAAGTGTCTGGCACTTGCGGTGTTTTTGAGGCAGTTTGCTACAAATGCATCAATGAGTTTCCTCACTGTTGATAGCAAAACAGCCTTTAGCAATGTTCCCTGATCCAGCTTTGGGTGCTGGGCCCTTACATGTTATGTACATAGAGTGTACTTGCATCAGAGCACTTCAAGTGGAGATAAGGATCAGGCTTATTCTTTCCAAAGGTATTTAAAACTAGAGTAAAATCTTGCAGATTGAGGTACTTCAGCCTTGGAATAAGATGCTTCATTAGCCTTGTATTTCTTCCTAACTATGTAGAAAGGGGGATTGATCTCTGAAATTCAAGATGAAGTACAAAGAAGAAATTATGCCAGCTTGACTTGTACTGACTTTGCAAGTCTGAGTGTTGCCCATGGTTACCTTACTGACTAGCAGGAGCTGATGACATTTACCTCGTTATTTATTTATGGCTGTTGGAGCACAGCGTAAAAGAAATAGCTTCAGAAATTCTCATCTTCCAGCTGTACAGAATTTTTGTGCTCTCCCCTCAATTCTCCACCTTCCCTCTCTGTAAGGCATAGTTTAGGAAAATTCCGATGTGAAACATCCTTTTGGGTGGGAGATCAGTGTAGCCTTGACTGAAGTCTGTTATGCAATTTGTTAAACCAACAGCTATTAATAACAGTTGTACTCTTACCCCTGGATATGGTCTATCCAGGTCAGGGATGAGGCAATATGACTGAGCACCAGGTTGCCACCAGAGCTGTGGGGCAGTGCTTTACACAGTATTAGTTTCTGCTATTAATTCCAGCTTGTCAGCTACAGAGTATGAAAAACATCTTCTGTAGCTGAATCTGAGGCTAAGCAAGCCTCCATGCTCCAACATGTATGCCAGCTCCCTTGGGAATTAGGAAAGAATCTCTTACCTCTGCAGCCATGATCAGTCATGCTCTTCAGCTTCGTGCGGTAGCTTGAGGAGGCAAGTCGTGTGTCACGGCGTGTCTCTGAGGAGCAGGCAGGTTCTAGGTTCAGAGACTCCTTCTACTTCAGCTACAATCTCAACAATAGAATCACAGAATCATGAGGGTTGGAAAAGACCTCTCAGATCATGTGGTCCAACCATCCCCCTACCACCAATGTCACTCACTAAGCCATGTCCCTAAGCACCAGGTCCGACCTTTCCTTGAACACCGCCAGGGACAGTGACTCCACCACCTCCCTGGGCAACCCGTCCCAATGCCTGACTGCTCTTTCTGAGAAGAAATGTCTCCTCATTTCTGACCTAAGCGTCTTGGTTTCATCTACTAAACGAGTTTCATCATTGTTGCAGATCAAGTCTCAGTAATCTATGATAGCTCTTAAACGATGAACATCTCCGAAAAGAGGAAAAATAATACTTGGTCTTTTGGTTAAATATTGGAGAAATCATAGCTCATATTGACAGTAAAAAGATTGAAAACAATTCACTTTGTTTTGTTTAGAGAAGAGAAGTATGAGGGGCTGTGTAATCCTCCCAGATTATGAAAGACTGTTGCAGAGGATGGAAATCCATTGTTCTTCATTACCACTAAGAGAACTGCACAAAACAGTATGCCTAACTTTCAGTAAAGGTGATCGAGACTGTATAGAGAAGGGAGTGCATTTAAGAGTAAAGCACCAGATTGCTGAGGCAGTTTTTTGTTTCTCTTCTCGAAAATTCTGAAAAAAGGGTGAATGAAACTTGGTCTGGCTGTGCCAGCCTGTGTCTGTCCTTTGAGTTCCTTCTCAGAGTTCTGCGATTACAGTCCAATTCTTGTAAATGCTGAGTAAAAGATGTACTTGCTGAATACCTTTTGCTTTGCTTAAATAAGCTTGCAAAGTGAGCACACTGTTTTTAATATCTTGCTTATAATCTACAGCTGGTCCTCTTCAGAGTTTGACTTGAAAGAAATACGACTGATAGTTTACCAAGACTGTGAGAGAAGAGGCAGACAGGTCTTATTTGACTCCACAGCAGTCCGCAAAATTGATGAAGCTGTGATCCAGGTATGAAATGCTAACTGTGCTTTTGTCCTACCACTCTTCTGTTTGCCTTCCCAAAAGCAGGAATTTTCAAATGACAATGTGAACTTCATAATCTTATTTGTGATCTTTCACTTGTTCTGAGTTCTGTGATAGCTGCAATAAGAGCATTAGATGTGTGTTTAGACTCTTTGGAATCTGTTGTTTGGTATTTTTAAATATAAACATGGTATTGGAACTTAACCAACTTAAGCCTGACTTACTTTCAAGCAAAGCAATCTGTACCCCTTTAAACTGAGCACTGCCTTAGCCTTTTAATGTTGGATGTGATTGTTTTTTTGTTGTTAGCTGTTTGGGCAGTCCTATTGTTCTGGTGATGTCTAGCTTGTCTCTAAATGTGCTGGTCCTCCTTTAGTGTTTGCATTAGTAAAGTTGTTGGCTTTACGTAAATGAAAACAACTCTATTTTGTCTAACCACCTCATCATGTGTAAGACTAACACATGGCAGTGTATGGCCACATAACTTCTGATGATGCAAACAGAGGCAAGAGTAGGTACTGGGAAAATGCAAATTCTTTGTTCTGTTTTCCAGGCACACAAATTGTGGAATAATGTTTCTGGCAAACTTGGGTGATTTAAGACAAGCAAAACAATATTTTTTTTCTGCCATACTAGCTGTTTCTCTTCTGCATTGAATTATTTAAAGTTTGTTCTGAAGTCTTTGTTAAAACCAGCGGTTTTATCCTGGCAGACCAGTATGATGGTAGAATCCCTAGCTATATACAAATAGTTGTGACTTGTTGAAATTACTTATGCAGGTGCTTTCAAAAACAAACAGACAAAAAACTACAGCAATTTCTAACTATTTCAGTCATACTGCAAATATATAATTGTTCCAAATGAGTCAGACTGATGAGCAGCATCAGCTGATGACTGATTATGAGCTTATAAGGGTAAATGGGTCAGACTGATCTGTTAATCCCTTCACCCACCACCCCATAAAACCTAGTGTCAATGTCCTTATTTTGTGTCTTAAAGCTGGTTGAAAACACACAGCATGTGAGGACAAAATGTGTGGAAGAAATGTTTCTGGCTCCATTTAAATGTTCAAAATACTCCCGTTTGCTTTAACACTTGAAAGGTGAACTGCAAAATGACCTATCAGAAATGGTGCAGCACTAGCATAAAACAGATTAAAATTTCCTTCATGGCATATTGTGAAGGATATGATCTGTTTTCCCAGCAGATGCTAGTCTAGGTACCCTTTTAAAAAAAAGTGCCAGAGCACTGAATGATGAGTAGAGAGAACATTGACATTAAGTGAATGATATGCTACCAGTAAGTCTAGAACTTACTCAAATTTAAGACAGAATTGCTATTAAGCTGTCCTATTTAAACTGAAGTTTAGGGTGTTTGTGTGTATACTGTGCATTTATCCACTCTTCTAGAATATAATGTTTTATTCACATGAAATATTCAAAATACATTGTCTTTGAAACATGCATTAAATTTACCTGGGGGAACTAGCATTCCATTTAACCATATGTTTGTTTAATGTACTCATTTTTTTCAGTGTTTTTAATCTAATCTCCCATTCTTTCTGCAGATGGTGTATATCTGACTGCTTTTTATTTGGCATTTTTGTTAATAGCTTGTTAAGCACATGACTACTAACACTTGTGCATTATAAACACCTAACAACAGTGACAAAAGTAGTTACAAATAAATAGTAGGCCAAGAAAAAACACACAAAAGGAGTGCAAATATGGGATAACATACAGAAGAACAAGACTTTTTTTTATGCCAGGAGGTTTATTTTAAATCAACAGGGGTGTTCTACCATTACTGTACTCTAAACTTACAAAAAGGACAGATCGTCTGTTCCACTTTTTTTGTCTCACTCTTTCTGCATCTCTCCTTTTGCCTATTTCATCTCCTTGTCGTCATGATTTGAGTATTCTAAAGCTTACTACAGTTACTGCAGTGTAGTATTCAGTGTTTATCTGAAAAAAATCAGTCTTGTGGAATATTGGATTCTATTTTAATTTCCTGTTACAGTTCATTTCCCAAAATACAGGACATAAATTTGGCTGTGGCTGGGTTTCACTAGCCTCTTGGTTATTATAAATTCTTTTTGTCTGCTGCTTTCTTTTCTGTAAAGTGTTATCTACGGTTACCTTGGTCACGTTAAAATCTATCTTAGCTTGAACTCTGCTAGTGCATGTTTTCCAGTGAGGTACAAACTGGTACAAAAAGATTTGTTAAAATGTACTTCGTTCTGATGTGCGCCAAAGGAACAAGATCTTACATTAATGCACATTGAGTATATGTTCAGTAAGGGATTTCAAATTTCTTAAATGTGTAGCAAGTTTAATAATGTGTGATGGTCTTAAGGCTATCTAAGCAGTCTTCATTGAAGGTTAGTTTTGTTAAATGAGTTAAATGCAGCATTTCTAATGAAAGATGTATAAATAGTATTAACGTAATTAATATTTTCCAAGGCTTCCTTTCCATCTCTTTGATCAGTTCTACAATGTTGTTAAACATAGTGACTTGAGAGTAAACTTTACTTAGATCCAGATGACTTTAATTAGCTTTTTTGCAACTCCTATACAGGTTTAACTAATGGATTTTATAACCCGCTACTTCTTCCAAATGATGCATTATTTATTCCTTGATTTTGTTGGCTGTTCTTCTGGTTAAGGATCTGATAATCAGTTGGGGAGCAAAAGTAATATGTGGTTTGACTAATTGTGCAAATGGTTACAGAAATTGATTTGTAAGCAGCCTATAGGTAAGATTTGTTTACATAAACTTTGGCAAGTGTTATGCAGAGCATGTGTTTGTAACAATTGGGGATGATCTTCCAGTAGAACTTTATCTGACTAATTACTCTGTGTGATATTGTCGAAACTTGTCTGAGGATCTAAATGTGAGAGTAATTCTGTATTTATTTTCTGTCATACTAGCCTTTTTTCTTATAAAATCAATACATGTGTTTTGAACCAAATAAGTGTTTTTGATTCTTTGCTGAACAGTATTTTAAGAAAAATCTTGTCATGGTATTTTTACAGATGACAATCTTCATATTTACTTCGGTTGCTCTTATTATATTGCTTTGCTTTGATACAGAAAATGGCAGAGGATGCTCCTGTAAAGACTTCTGTCAAGAACTGCCAAGCAGGCAATGGGAACAATATTTCTTCCCATAGCCCCTCGATAAGCTGTATGCAAAATATCAAAGAGCAAATACCGAAGTATCAGGTAATGTTATTTTCTTACTTTTATATGTCTTACTTGAGAAGCCTTAACTTACATGTGCTGAATCACTAGTTATAATTCTAGTATTTTCAAGTTAAGGTAGATAACTCAAGCTTCTGATTATATTTTAAGTCTTGTAGTCTAAGAATACACGGGCACATCTTAAGCTTTTATTCTATCTTAACCTCTTTGAAAGCATTAGAAAATAATAGCATTAACAACTCAAAGTCAAAAGCACTAAACCGTTCCCTCTTCTAGTTATAAACATGACTGTCAGTCATATCAGTTCAGTTCTGAAGAAGCTGTTGAACATGGTAGATGAAAGGGACTAATGTCTCATTGTAACACGAAATTTCTAAGAACAATTTTTTGACACTCTGGCTGTCTGTGTGAAAGCATAAGCATTTCATCTAGAAAAAATAAAATTTGAAGTGTCTATAGAATAAGGTAGAAGAAAAATTATATGTAAGTAGGAGGTAAATCAGTTCCTTCAGAACTGATAACCTCAATATTTGTTGTTCATGATCAGTCTTTTGAAACATAAGAAGAAATCGGTCTGATCATTCTTAGAAATGCAGTCTTTACAAATTATTTTCCAATAAAACATACTTCTGAGAAGCTTTCTGTAGGGGCAGAAAAGAACTTACAAATTTGAATTGCGAAGATAGTTTAATGCTTGTAGCAGTCTCTCCTGCAGTGAGCAAAACCGACCACATCTTCCAGCTGTCCTTGCTTTTACTTGCATTTAGTGTGTCAGAACCACACAGGATCATAGTTTGCATGAAAAAGCAGAATGTATTCTCCGCTCAAAATGCAGCACTGTCACTATTCTCAGTTGAAATAGTATGTCAAGTCATTACTGACTTTGCTGTTCCTTTCTTCTTGTCTGTGTAGTACACTAGACCAGCCTCTGATGTCAACATGCTGGGAGAAATGATGTTTGGCTCGGTGGCAATGAGTTACAAAGGCTCCACCTTGAAAATCCACTACATACGGTGAGTGTCCTTTTCTGTGATGCGCTCCCCTGTCAGGCACTTGGAACTGATGACTCACTGAAATGACTGTTTATCCTTTCAGCTCTCCCCCACAACTGATGATAAGTAAAGTCTTCTCAGCCAGGGTAGGAAGCTTCAGTGGAAGCAACAATAAGTAAGAACATCTCTCTTCTTCCCCTCCATACCCTCCCGCCCCCGTTCTCCTCCAATACAGTTGTCTTCCCTTTTTTTTTTCCTTTTGTAGGCCTTCTGTCACTGCTTTGAGATTTGACTTAGCTGAAGTGGAAAGGTCTAGTAGAAAGTTGGAAATGGAGGCTGGATTGTGGTTAAGTGTTAACTTGATAAGTCTCAGCCAGGACATTCATATTTCAAAAAAAAAACAAAACAAAAAAACCACCACACCTCCCTGAGTTTCTGCTTCTTAATTTGTCAAAGACATGCCATAAACTTCAGAGGTTAGGTACTTTGGACATTCAAAACATATACCCTTTCCAGCTGCCAGAAGAGTGCAGCAGTATATGTTGCAAGGAGCACTTCTGTTTTCTTCAGCAATAGCAAAAGTTACTGTTTCGCATCTATTCTCTTCTCAAAAATGGGCAACTTTGAATAAACTGAATCCCATGTGTGATATACAGAAGCTTACAACAACTCAGAGGGAGTTTATATAGAAAAAAGGGACTCTTTCCTTTTAGTTTCAGAAAACCTACTGGTCCTTCAAATGTAATTGTAAAGTTAATCTTCATCTTTCATTTTTTCATAAAATGAGTCTAATCTTCAAGCTAATACTAATGACTATTGATCAAGTTAGAAACACTGCCTTTTTCTCTTTTCTTAGCTTACAAGATAGCTTTGAATATATCAACCAAGATTCCAGCTTGGGAAAGCTGAGCTCTAATCAGAATGGTTTGGGAACCTGTCGCAGTGGAAGTAATTTAGGTAAATATTTGCAGGTTCTGTCTTTCTAAAAGTGTGACACCATCTGTTCCTTTAGTTTGGTTTCTTTTATTTTTTTTTCCTGTGCATCATCTTTTCCTTTAATTTTTTTTGCGTTGCGTTTTCTCTACATTGCTTTTGTTTCCTAGGTGTGTTACAGCTGTGTAGCAGCAAACTGCTGCAGGGTGTGTCTGAAGGAGGTCCCCTCCGCCTCATCCGCAGTGCTTCTTTCTTTGCAGGTTTGTGTGGAATGCCAACCACAGTGTGACCCATCCATATGCACACACAAATCCAGCTCCTTCTGAATTCTTACAAGAGAAACATAATTACTCTCTAGAAATAGAAAGGGCTGAGATAGTGACAACAGACAAATGTGGCTTTATACTTAAAATCTTTCTTCCAAACAACTGGCTGAATTAATTGCTTTTTGTTGATTTTCTGTTTCCAATTCCAGTGCTTAATTTTAAAAACATTTTTATGCAATGCGTTTAATAATAAATGAGCCCTTATATTTCTTAGAGAAGTTATGCTTCTTGCCTTGCTGATTTCTTGCTAGTGTGGAGGTGTACTGCTGATAATACAGCTTTTTTCTTTTCTTATATCATACTAATTTTCTAAAAGTAAAAAAAACACCTTTCAAAACTACTTCTTGAGCTAAGTCTGAAGGGCATTAAATTTTTCAACAATATCAATTTCTTTAATTTTTAAAAACTTAACACTGCTTTACATAGTCTCCTTTTACAGGCATACTGATGACCCATGCAGGTGGGTAGATATTAGGCTTAATTAGTTCTGTTAATTAAAAAAAATGAACTTGAATACCAATGCAGTTTCTTCACAGCCTTTGCAAATTTTGCATGCTCTACAATTTCAGTGACTGCACTACTAACACTTCAGTATAGTACATCATAAGCTGAATGTTTCTTACCATGAAGCTTTGTAGATAATAAATCTCTGCTTGGGGAGTAAATCAGAAGCTTGAAGGACATGTTTGACTATTCTGTTGTAACATTTAACCTTTGTAAATTAATAATCTTGCAAACAAAAAAAGTTGAGTGACAGATGGTAGTACCACCAGTTCTTGTAATCAAAAATCGGATGCACTTTGTAATGTAGACTGTATTCACATTCTTAAGCTTCTTAGAGACACTTTAGATTGGGCCAAGTAACTAACTTCCTCTAGTAACATGACATTCAGTATAGACCTAGTGTTTGCTACCACCTCTGCTCACGCAACACTGCGTATTTGGAGTAATGGTACAGGATGTAACTTTGGTGTTTTGTGACCTTTAGTCTCAAGCATGTTTTTTAAATGCTGACAAATAGTATAATGAGTTAAGTAATATTTTCTATTGATCTGATCTGTTTGTTTTAGCACACAGTACACCTGTTGATATGCCCAGCAGAGGACAAAATGAGGACAGAGACAGTGGCATTGCTCGGTCAGGTATCTGCTGTTTCTCTTGTTTGCCTACTTTTGTAATTGTTACAGTTCTTTGGCTCAGTGGATCACGTGGAATTTAGGCACCTTTATGACAAAAATCCAAACTTCTTCGACATCTGCTGAGCAGTCTTCTTTCTGCTATTGCCCTAAGACTTTATGCAAGAATATTTCTTGTGATACTCCTTGTTTACAGTCATTGTTTTGTTTTTTACCAATCTATAAGATGGAGGAAGAACTGGTTGGTCCTTTAACTATAGCAAGGGAAGAGAAGAGGTGTTTGCACTGAGTAGAAAAAGGTCAAGAGACCAAGAGGTATATCTAGTGTAATGAGAGAGCAAACACATCTTATGGCAGAATGCTTTTAATGAGAATAAGATGACTTTTAATATGTTCTAGGAGGAAAGATCCCTGTCTTTATAAGAAAATAATACTCTATGGCAAGAAGAATTTCTTAAAATGATTGTGCCTCCTGTTGCAAGCAAGTTACATGAAAACTGCTCTAATTCTCTTATAAAGAGCAGCAAGCAAGAACAATGTTTATGTGAATTTGTTCCCAGTCAGAGTATAAAGAAAAGCATTTAACTGGCACTCATTATGTGTGTATTTTTTTCCTTTTTCGATAGCATCTCTCAGCAGTCTTCTGGTCACTCCTTTTCCATCTCCAAGCTCTTCATCATCATCTTCTAGCAGCTATCAACGTCGCTGGCTCCGAAGTCAGACAACTAGTTTAGAGAACGGAATTATTCCAAGGTGGTGAGTGCAACACCTTTCTGCTTACAACAGCTGTTTGGCAATAATTTAAGCTAAGCAGAGTTTAAGCCTCTTTTATTTAAAAGGACGAATTCTGTCGTAAATACTGTCAGCTCATTCTGATTTCTGTGCATGTTAGGTAATACTGCCAGTATGAGGGAAGATCAAGTTTTGGTTGAGTGTGAGCTACAAGACCTGATCTGACATACTTACTGAATGTAGAGTCTGTGTCTAAAGACCCCGTCCTGAAAAGCAAATTAAACTTTTCTCTATTTCTGAAGGAGCAGAGCAGCCTGTTGAGATGAAAGAGACTGTAACAGCACCACTGCCATAATAACATTATACCATGATGAAGTCTTGACTAGTGAGCAATTACTGAAAGTGTGGGGTAATAGCCCATGACAATTCTCTTGGCTAGCACTGGGTGTTCCTGATGCGACTTCTGCCAAAACAGGAAGAAAAAAAGGGCTGTGATCAAAAAGCATGGCTTCTGTTTTGGAATTTTATTAGCTTTTGTGGCTCAGTAGCATAACAAAGCATGGAATGCAGCAGACCTTTTGTAGCTAACAAGCAAATTTTTCTGTTGTCAGTTGCAAAATAGTGAATGGGTCTTGATTATCTGCTCATATGTACTCATCTACCTGCACCCAGAAACAGTATGGAATTAGTGGAGGACTACAAGAAATTTGTACTGTGTGGCCTGTGTTACTCTTCACTGTC
The DNA here is from genome assembly GCF_040182565.1 of Anser cygnoides. Classification (NCBI taxonomy): domain Eukaryota; kingdom Metazoa; phylum Chordata; class Aves; order Anseriformes; family Anatidae; genus Anser; species Anser cygnoides. The sequence goes on from NC_089876.1 coordinate 49,954,046, forward strand.
TTCAGTTAGGAGAACCTTAGAAACTGCCAGTTGAAATATGTGGTCTACTACAAAAAAAAATAAAAACCCACTCTATTTTTGATAAGCCTAATTTCAAATGTTATAATTGTCTCAACTTCTTTCCCTAGTGTCAACAATTGAACATTTTCCCTGGGTATTTTTGCAGAATCATTTTTAACATGAATCATGCAGTTGCACTTACGTAGTGGTCATGATTTCTAAATCATTCCGACAGTTGAAAAGGAGTTAGTAAACATTTTGCTTTCAGTAAATGGAAGTACTTTCTAGTCTAGTTTCCTAAAGAAATAAGACAACGTGTGAAAATGTTAAAACAGCGAGGAGGAAATAATTTCAGGCAAATTAAAGTAGCATCTGCATTTTGACAGCTGGAAGGTTCTTCAAAGTGTTATGAACGTAACAAATTGTTTAAAGGAAAGTAGCTGTACCGGGCTTCTAATTCACTGGAGGGAATAGCTTGTCTTTTTTCCTCATGGGAGAATCCGTGCTGCAGAAAGATCTTGGAAACAGGGCATTATTAGTTCTGCTGTTTAGAACTGCTTTTGTTTTGGGGTTCTTTCTGAGCCAAATGGCCTCTTCAGATACTTGTTTTCTGATCGCTTGCTGGAGAAACAGTAGGTTTCCGGCTGAATACTTCGATGACAGCAGAGTTTGCACTTCTGTTTGTACAGCCAAGACTCCACCATTTTCATGACTAATGTCTTAGGCCAGTAGCTCAGAGAAAATGAGATATATAGCTGGAACTTCATGTAGTCAATTGGCAGCCAAGCTAGATTAGCAGCTTTGTTGAAAAGGCTTTTCTTGCAGACCACAGTTCTTCAAATTCTGTTCCTGAGAAGCAGTACAAAAACTTGTCATGATTCTTAGATGCTGACTGACCCATCCTTTCCAAACTTCCTTGGGAATTTCTGTCTCTGCATGCAAGTTCCTGAAGTTCAAATGAGGTTGTGTTTTTGTCTTGAACTCTGGTTTCCCACAAACTGTTTTTGCTGGGGTTTTGTTGTTTGTTTTTTCCTGTATTCCTGGACTTGTACCTCTATGATGAGAAACTTTCGTGTGTATAGTTTTGTTAAACCAATTAAACTGTAAAGCGTTTATTTTTAGAATGAACTTAGAATGAAAGCTTAGGATTCAGACTTTCCTCTTGGTAATTGCTTCATAGGGGCTTACAAATGCCACAGGTTTCATTTCAAGATAATTCTGATACAAAAAGCTTTCAAGCATTTAATTACCGCTCACTGATATTGCAGACTTCTTTTATGAGAAAAGTCCAGAAGCAAGCTTTCTCTGAGCTGCTGCTCTGAATGTGTCCATTTTGTGTTCCTACAGCTTTTTCTTGTCTGTGCTTACCACTTGCTCCTTATAGTTCCTCAATGTGGACTGAAAGCCATTATTCAATTAAAATATTCCTTTCAAAAGAAAATCGTATACACTACTTTAAGACATTTTTCAGTTAATTCAGAAAATTTAAGCAAGAAAAATAATCTTTGCAAATCCAGTAACATCAATATCTATCACTGCAGTGTGAGTATTTATGGAGAAATAAAGAGGGGCTGGGGGTTGCCACCCTTTTGTATAATGACAGAAAACCTTATGCTGGCAGATACCTGTAGGTAGTATCTAATTCAGTTGCCCACTCAAAGGACTAACATGGAATTTAGATCAGGTTGGTCTGGAGCACATATAGTTGAGTTTTGAAAATCTCCAAGGAGGGAATTCAAGAACCTCTCTGGGCAACCAATTTGTGCTTTATTTTTTCTGTGAAATTTTTTCACTTATAACCAGAAATTCCCCTGCTGCATCTTGTTTACAGCCAAAGGTTGAGTGAACCTGTTCACCTTGAAGACTCTGCTTCTATTTTCTGGATAACTACCCACTGGTTATTAAAAGATAGCAATCAGGTGTCCCTTCAGGCTGAACACACCTAGCACTTTCAGACTTTCCTTTTGTCGTGTGATCCGGGTTCCTTACCTTTTTGGTATTTCTTTGCTGGCCTTGCTCCAGAACTGGACACACTTCTTCTGAAGTGGCCTCGTAAGCTCCCAGTAGAGGGGAATGATCATTTGTCTAATGAGCTGTTGACTAGGAAGACTCTTGCCTAGTCACCTTAGCAGGTACTTAATCTTCGTCAGTGCCTGTGCGCACTACTGACTCATGTTCATCTTGTTCTCCACCAGGATGGCCAGGGCCTTTTCTGTAGGATGACACCTGAATGGTCAGCACCTAAGCCATACAATTGCATGGTCGTTATTGTTGAATTTCAGGAGGTGTCTGTTGGCCTGTTACTAATTAAGGTCCTTCTGAGTTTTCAGAAGGATACTCTACATGCTCCAGGTAGTGTTGCTGCAGGTGTGTTCTGATCCACAGGCCAAGTTGATGAAGATACTAAGCAGTCTTGATCAGTGTCAATTGATGTGCAATACTGAAAGCTGGCAACACTTATAGAAGTTTTGTAGCAGAACTCTCCAGTGAATAAACAGAGCTTGGGAAAATAGTAATGATTACAAAATAGCCACTATTTTAATTTTTTTAGCAGAAAACAAAGCATTTTAAATAAAGTGTGTTGAACTGATGTATTTGTAGACGTTGTTTTCAGTGATAAATAAGTGGTGATACTTTGTCTTCGTTTTATTTTGTAAATTTCCTTTAACCTTTTTTTTTAATGACTTTATCTGTTGTTTTTCTGTTCCCTTTTCTTAATCTCCCTTAAAGATAAATCCATAAGGAGGGTATCTGTAGTAGTTCTGTTTCAGAGGAAAGTGTTCACCCCATGTTAATTGCTAGCCTCTTTGAGGGTTGCCTTACTTTTGATCTGTTGGAGCAAACTTAAGTCTTATCTGTCATTATGCTGGGTATCCTCTGATTATGGAGACATGACAGAAAAGTATTATGTAGGCAGTAGAAGGAAAATTATTCTTAGGTTTCCTTTTTCTATATAAAGAGATGAATAGAAGACTAGTTGCTGTTCTGTGCATGGCTAACTGTCCTAACAATCTGTCTTGTAGGTCCACTGAAGAAATGTTCAGTATGGCTGATGAAAGCTGTAGCTCCAATCCTGCAATGGTCCGGAGGAAAAAAATTGCAATCAGCATAATCTTCTCTCTGCCTGAAAAAGAAGAAGCACAGAGAAACTTCCAGGATTTCTTTTTCTCTCACTTTCCGCTTTTTGAATCCCACATGAACAAGCTGAAGTATGCAATAGAAAAGGTACAGAACACTGGTTTGGTTTGATGTGGAAATATGTGTCAAATAGAATGAAGTATTTCAGAATCATAGATGAAGAGTGGGAGAAAGTGTGTGATTTGAAGCTTCCTTCTCTCCTTACCACACACAGTCTTGAGCCTAAGCCCCATGTTGGAACTCAGCATTTGCTGAAAAGAAGCTGTAGTTTTTTTCTAGTCAGAAGGAAAATAGAGATTTATGGTGTGTGGCTTTTCTTTTCCTCATATTTCACTACGAGTTTGTCCTGACTCCCTAGAGATCGTGGAAAGGATAGTGTTCTATCTTTTTTGTGCTGCCACTAAATGAGTGGTAACAAAAGTTTGTTGTCTTCCCCTTACTCTCTCAAAAATGTTCTCCTGTCTCTCCATGTTTAGTTTTAGGAGTTGGTTTTTCATCATGAGGTGGAGGGAGGTTGGCAGCTACTGCTGTCCTGAGCGGTTGCATAACAGTCGGGCTAGATCTTAATTAATTTGACGTGTTAATGAAGCTTAAAAAGATGAAGAATGCGAGTCCTTTAAGAAGTTGTTTTGTGTCTTTAACTCTTAATTAAGGCCATGATCTCATGTAGAAAAATAGCAGAATCCAGCCAAAGAGTGCAGGTTTATATCAGCCGAGTCATGGATGCCCTGGGAGAATTCAGGTGAGTTGATGGAATTCTGAATTACAAGGAGAGTTGTTCTCATGAACCTCTAAAGATATTTGTCACTTTCAATTATAAGCGACTGAATGCAGGATTTTGTAATTTAGCTGGTTTTAAAGTTAGTGCGAATGAATTTTCTGTGCTGGGTACTGGGTACACGTTTTCTAAGAACTTAAGCAAAGGTAGCTCAGCCATTTTCAGAATGAAAATAAATCGAGTACTTTGTTTTGCTCACTTGTGCTTTGGACTGTCAGCCTTTAAGACCTCAGCAAGAGTTGGATTCTGCTGATGTCTGCAGGCAAATGGATTGATTGTTATATTCAGGCAGTTGAGTTGTCTACTCCGAAGTGTAGATGCTGGACAGTGAAACTGACAGGAAAGTTATTGTCAAAGGCACTTTTTTGTACCTAAAAGAGGAAAAGATGACAGTCCAAGAAAAGGGTTACCTCCCCCCACCAAATAATTGGCACTTCTCTAAATAAAACTACATAGGGGAATGCAAGAAAGGGAATGATATGCAATTCATATGAAGACACTAAGTTGCTGGTACACTGAATTAAACAGGCTAATTTTCAGGGACACTAAGTAGTTGGAAAACTTTTCTAGATACACTAGTTTGCTTAGTCTCCTAGCTCCTACCTAAATAAACGCATAAATAAAAATCAATAGACAATAGAAGGGAAAATAGGCTACTTGTATTTGCAAATCTGAAATGTATGTGTTAACATGTCAATCTTTGGGAATCTTCTTTGAGCAGAATTACCATCTGGAACCTATATTCTGTTCCAAGGATTGCAGAGCCTGTGTGGCTTAATATGATGTCCAATACCCTGGAAAAGAACCAGCTATGCCAGCGTTTTCTTAAAGAATTTACCTTTCTGATAGAACAGATCAACAAAAACCAGTAAGCTTTTATTTCCCCCCTCTACCCAACCCCTTCCCCCCCAAAAAAATGTTTCTTAAAAGCTTGTGTGCTTCCCAGAGCATGTGGGTATGTTCTGACACTTAATGTAATATTCTTTCTCCTAGGTTCTTTGCTGCTTTGTTAACTGCGGTGCTGACGTATCATCTGGCTTGGGTGCCAACAGTAATGCCAGTTGACCATCCTCCCATAAAAGCCTTCTCTGAGAAGCGCACATCACAGTTTGTGAACATGCTGGCAAAATCACATCCATATAACCCTCTCTGGGCACAGCTTGGTCAGTAGGAAGTTGAAAGCTTTCCCTGCATCCACTTCTCTTACCTAAGCTACTTGGAAGTATGCATTCCTCTGTGTATACAGTTAAAATTGGATGTTGTTTCTCATGGTAGATCTGGACTAGTACAGCTGAGCTTTGCAGTGATAGCTTTTCTGCCACTGGCTTGAGGTTACTTGACTGGTGGTAGAACTCCGGGTGACATGTGATGATTTGCTGTGGTGTAAGCTGAGCAGAGTTGCCAACAGATGTCTTGAATTAAGCTAAAGAGTATTTGCAGGCCTGCAAGCATAGCCTAGGTGCTCAGTTCTTCACTGGTTCCTCGTTGTCCTCCAGTTACACTGCCTGGTTAATTAGTTTTCTATAGTAATCTTAAGAGGGTGCAAATACTGTGAATGACCTAAGCAGTTTGGGAAGAATGAGGGGAAACAGACTGGATGGAGAGAATGTAGTTGAGACTGCCCCGGCTGCCTTCATTTACCTCTTCTTCACAGAGATACCATGGACACAAAGACAGCAGAATAAAAGTATGGCAAGTAGCAGTGCCTCCATTCATTCAGAGTTATGTGAGTGGGCTTGGGACAAGATTTTCTCTTTATTCCAAGCTCCTCAGGTTGTTCTCTAGCAAAAATTATGTAGTTTGTTATTGTGGTACAGGGAATTAAATAATTGCTATCAAATGAGTGGGTGAGAGAGTTCAGAACAATGCTGCCAGTGGTAAAATCCTTCAAAATTTTTCCTTGTCTTGGCAGCAGGTGTGAGTTTGGTATCAAATCAGCCTTAACTTTCAATGTTACAATATATTGACATACATGCACACTAAAACAGTAATGTGACTTCTGCACTGTGATCTTGGTCATGTTTCTTCCTTATCGTCTAGCTTAGCTCTCCACAGTCTTTAAGAAATTAAGAATTGTTACCTCAGCTGTATAGTTGTAATAGAAGTTTCCTGTTTTAGCATGTCTTTAAAAACTTATGCATGGGAGAAATGGGTTAGACATCCAGGGAGGGAAAAACAGAAACATGCTTAGGGTGTTAAGGACAGAGCCAGGCTGTGGTTACAAAAAAAAGAGCTAGAGTGGGAGGTGTAAGATAAGCAGTAGGTCTTGTGGTACCTCCCAGGAGCTGCCACTGGTGACTGGTCAAGAAATCATTTCCTCTTTTTGCCTTTCCAGGCTGTGCATTGCTACCAGCACTGGCCCAACTGAGTTCTGAGTGGCTGAACTCAAAATGCTTACTGGTTTTGTTTGGTTGTTACGAAGCCCAAAAGCTAGTATCAGGTGGTTGCAGCAACTGATGTGCAAAGTAAGATGTTGCCCTCTGCTGGTCTCCTTCTTTAGAAATAATAAAGTGTCTGGGTGCTTTAAAATAGAAATGACTTTCTATGAAGTGTTGTGCTGTACGTGGCTTTCCACATCCAGAACTATGTTCTCACTAGATACTACATATCAATTACAATTACATAGATGCATTTGTATTTAATACTGTAAGGAAGGCGTACTCTTTTAAACATGAGCTTCAATCTAATGTGCTTAGCAATAGCGTGTTTTGAGGACCACAGTTGTGACTTTTCTTACTGTTGCATCAGTAATGTTGTATTTAAAGTCAACCATGCAAATGAATGCTAAGCCTGAATCCAGTTTCTTTAGCAACTGTGCACAACTTGAAAGAAAATCTATCTTCCCATTTCCTTTCCAAACTGCTAGTCCTTGTGGCCCATCAGGCACTGAGGTTAATGGAATTCCACCTGAGCAGTCTTCAGCTTACTTGGTTACTGAGGAATGAATGTGCTGGCCTGTTAAGCCATCAGACAGGTTGCAAGGGTGCCCCTAACTGGGGGAAGAGAGTGTACTCGTGCAGCAGTCTCTCTGGTGCATCACTGGCATCGTGGGAAATGACAGGTCTTGGTGGGGAAGACAGCAAGTGAGAGAAGTGGAATTACTGTCTTGTTGATCTCTGTTCTGCAGGACTAGAGTCAGGAGTGTTATTACTTCTGTGTGCAGTGCGGCTCAGAGGAAGATGGGCATGAATTTTGTCTTTGGCTGTTCTCCCCTTCTGATGCTGAAATCAGGCTTCTCTTGCTCTTGGTAGAAACCTTTCTAAAGCTATGATTGTTTCATATAGCATTGTTTCAGGAGGCTTGCACAAAACTCTTGATGGGATATTCAGTCCAGAGCATTTGAGCCAGCCCTCGGTAAGGACTTAGCACCTAGAAAAATGTGTTAGATTAGCAGACAGCTTATAATGCCTCAAACCAGAGAAATCTGCTTTCAATGTGAGTGCTTATATTGGCTAAAGAAAATTGAGCTTTTGGTGGCTGCTTCCCATCTGCTGGTGATGTCAGCCAGGGTTTGGTTGGGCAAAGACATTTAGAGGGTGTGCTCTAATGGGTGTTGAGTGAAGACAGCTGGGTTAACCTGGTAATAGCCAGTTTTCGAGTTAACCCATCTTTGTCTCTAATAGTGTGTGAGAACTTTTCTGTACCAGCCATCTGTCTGTTTATTTCTCCCAGAATGTTGGGTGGAAACCCTCCAGCTGACAGTGTGATATGCTGCTGGAAGATAGATGGCTCTTCTCAATAAAGTAGGGTATAGTGGTTCTCCAGGATAAATGAGCTAGCAAATAAGCAGTTCTAGGGAGACTTAGATTATGCCCTAGTACCTACTTTTCATATTATGATTGTGTTTTAAATAATGAATATATTTTCTAGTCCTCCCCTACTTCCTACAGAAGTAAAAGGTAAGTGAGGTTGACTCCCAGTGCACAGAAGTGCATGTGCCTTGCACAGTAAAGTAGTCGTATTTTCAGAACCACATTTATTAAGCTGATACTGCACCTTTTCTGCTGTTTTGAATATCTGAATCTTGAAAAATACTATTTAGACTACATCTGTATTAGAATTTGGTTAACAGAAAGGAGAAGAAAAAGTGAGTGCAATTAAAGAGAATATTTTGGGGGGAACTAGTACAAAATTTGAAACCCGTGATACTGTTTTCTGAGCTTTGGATATATATTCTTCAGCAACTGTTGTGTCAAATTCCAAGTGATAACACGTTGTAAACGTTTTATGATTAAAAACCTGTAATCGATTTGAACTGCAAGAAACTGAGTAGTAACAGTCAAACCTTCACAAGGACACCAAAACCCTTTTGGATGTGAGTTGGATGTAAGAAGTGTGAGGAGATTTCTTTTTTTATTCTGGTATTTTCAACTTCTATGAATTTACCATGAAAGAAATGAAGTCTGCAGTGAATGCTGTTTCAAAATGTGTTGAATGTAAGTGGTATAGCTTATTACAGCCATGTATAAGCATGTGAAATTCTCGTTTTCCTGTCTAGGTGATCTCTATGGTGCCATAGGCTCTCCGGTTAGATTGACTCGAACTGTTATTGTTGGAAAACGTAAAGAGTTGGTGCAGCGCTTGCTGTATGTCCTAACTTACTTCATTAGGTGCTCTGAGCTACAAGAAAATCAGCTGACTTGGAGTGAAATGCTTGGGGAAGGAGAACAAGTGCTAAATGGAAGCAAGATCACAACTGCACTAGAAAAGGGAGAGGTAGAGGAGTCTGATTATGTGGTGGTCACTGTCAAAAATGAACCTGCTCTTGTGCCTCCGATCCTACCTCCTAAGAGTGATGGAGGTAAGAACAACAGTATTGCAGGGTGGGTACATAACCCAGAAGGCACTTGCACTACGCCAGATTCTTCAAAAGAAAAGAAAGAAGCAATAGGAAAAGTCAGTCAGAACTCTGCCATAGCTGTCGATGGTCTAACTAGCACTTTGCATAATGGAGCAGCTGATGGTAGGAAAAGAACTGTCACTGATACAGGGGCTGGATCCTACCACTTTGAAGAGCAATCAAAGTTGGAGAATTTAATGGATATAAGGAAGAACAAGAACCAGACTGAAAGGAAAGTGGAAAAGCAGTTGTCTAGCAGGTCATCTGCTTTACCTTGTCCTGAAAGGTCTGGCCACAGGAGTTCCCAACTGGAAAAGGTCACCTTTCGGATCGGAAGTTCTGCGTCACCAGAGTCAGACTTTGAAACTCAAAGGAGAGAAATGGAAGAGAATCTGAAGGCATTTAGAAAAAATCCAGAGGTGGTAGTACATTGTGCCTCAAGTTCCACAGATCTGACTGTGGATGTTTCCCAGAATCAAAAAGAAAGTTGCGAAGCTGCCTTTTTGCCCTTCAGTAAACCCAGTATTTGTTATGCACAGATTCCACCTTGTGAGGGGAAGGAGCGTATGCTTAACCAACATATGGAAACTAAAGGAACTGAAATGAATTTAGGGAACACAGTATCTGGTGAACCACTTTTGTCCACTGGTAACATAGAAACTGTAACATTGCCAAGCTTGAAAGAAACTAGAACTTTATGCTCTGGCAATCTGGAGAGCTATTCACCTGACTGTGTGGAAGTAGGTTCTGCTGTCAGAAAGGAGTCCCCTAAAGTAAGTGCTAAAGATATCCCCTATGGGGATGCTGGAAGGAAAACCCCCTTCAGAGTTGAAGGGGACATTCCAAGGAATGAGAGTTCAGACAGTGCTCTTGGAGCCAGCGATGAAGAAGGTGATTGTATTCCTGATGAAGTTCATCATGATAATGTCAGCAAAAGACTCGAAGAGTTTGCGGAAGTGGAGCTTCCTTTACCAAGGTAAAGGAGTTTAACTTACAACTAAACAGAGATGAAATTTGTTGCAGTGTTAGAGATGTTTAGAATTTCAAGTCTGAAATCCACTGGGATCTTGATTGAGTTCCTTGCAAACAAATTCATACCATCCACTGGTAGTGTGTTTAGGATTCTTGTTAACAGAGTTGGCAAACAAAAAAATGAAAAGCTTTTGGTACTGAAGTTTGGTGACAAAGGTTTTCTTCAAATGTTTAATAAAAAAAATCTGACTTTTTTTACGGATTGCCTGAAACACTGTGTAAACAATTCCATCTGAGGACTAGCAAAATTTCATCTTTGCTTAAACTGACAAATACTAAACAGATTTGAAAAATAAGAGCATCTTATTTGAAAACTTCTGAGCTTTACAGGTGCACATGGAGCTTGCTGATGCACATGTTAAGTAGATAGGAAGATTTTTGGTGCTTGGGCTGAGTGTGAGAACTCACATTTAGCAAACCTGTTAACCACAGAACAAGGCCGGGGGGCATATATACCCCAAGCTCTGCTACATGCAGACCTGCCTTTTCTGAAATTTGAAGGAATCAACACAATGTTAAATTTTTAAAAATAATTAACATTTTTTTAGAGGTAGGTGTAGTAAATCAAACACTATCCATATCATCATCTGAATGGAGTCTGTCAAGCAAGAATCATACCTGCTTTGTATTTCTTTATTTCAGGTCAAACACAATCAGCAGTCAGTGTGTGAAAAACTTTGGAAGATCGCTTCTGGGTGGCTACTGTCACACATATGTGCCTGATCTAGTGCTGCATGGAGTAAATAATGATGAAAAACTCAAGCAGTGTCTACTAGCAGACCTCCTTCATGCGATACATGTGAGTTAAAGTACTGTTCCAAGTCATAGTGCGAGTTGTTGCTATTACTGAGAAGCTAAAGCTACAGAAACATGGTAGTTTGTACTTTAAATAAGACCTGTTTCACTGTACTCGCCAGTCCTTAACAGCCACAGCTGATGTCTGCTTTCTTGAAAGAAAACCCCTTAAAAGACTGAGAAGCCTGTTCATGCAAGAATCACTCCTTTCCCCTTTATACTCTCTTAAGTCTTTTCTTGAAAGATGAATGCAGAAAAATGTTTGCAACTTGAAGTTACAAACAAGGAAAAAAACTGACTGCTTCTTTTCAGTCACAATAGCACAGTCACAATAGCAGACAGTTACCTGTATTTCATAAAAATGGTACACAAGTTGTTGGAAACATCTTTGTTTACCACTTAGTGGCACGTGTTGCAAGGGAGATGAAGTCCTGTGGAAGCCTGTGTTATACTAGGCTGTAGCAGAAATGACTGACTGCATAAAGTAGTTAGCTGTAGGTAAGATCTTTTGTGATATTCTTACTATACTTTAACTACACCAAGTAACTTACAACGAATCTTTCACCAAAGGAATGTTAAGTGTTTAGTATGCAATATTAGGTGTTTATCTAGTGATTGTCAATTGCTTCTTTCTATAGCAATCAAGAATCATCCTGTAGGAATGAGTTAAACACTGTCCATGATGGTGATACGTGTGCAGTTGTTTAAACACCAAATTGTTCTAATATGATACTGTCTCTTCATATATACCTTGCCATCATTGTGCATAGTGAAATCCCTTACAGTCAGTATAACCACTTACTGAATCAGTGTAATTAATACTCTTGTTTTGGAAGAAACTTAACCTTTGCAAGAAGGCTGGAATACTGTTAGTGAAGAAAAAATATCGGAGTAGTGATTCTGAAACATTACTCAAAAAAAAAAAAAGAATTAAGTGCCTTAATCAAATTGGCAGTTTAGGCTCCACTGACCTAACATTACTGGATGTCAGCTCTGTCTCTGAAACTGGTATTCTGTCTCATTTTTTGAGATGCCTTTGGTTTTCTACTGGACAAAAGCATTCATTTGGACCACTTTATCCCTTGCCTCAGAGTGAATAAAAGTGGAGCCTCAAACTAAGTTGTGGAAATGTGCATGAAAGTTTTCCGTAATATTTGTCTTGCATCTCTTGCAGCATCCAGTGCTAGATGAACCCATAGCAGAAGCTGTCTGCATTATTGCAGACACAGATAAATGGAACGTACAAGTAGCTACCAGCCAGAGAAAAATGATGGACAATGTGAAGTTAGGCAAGGATGTCTTGGTCTCGAGTCAAGTATCCAGTTTACTGCAGTCTATTTTACAGCTTTATAAACTCAATCTCCCAGCTGACTTTGTAAGTATTTCTTTACTGAAAACTGAAGCTAATGAAAATTGTTTAGTTTAAATAGCAAATGCAGAGTTTTGCACACTGCGTATTTTATTGGGTTGTTTCAGATATTAGTTTATTGGCATAGCAAAGTTGGTGCAATGTATTTAAAAGAATGCATGCTACAGTCCAGTTACGGATACTGTTTTTAACTTAGTTTACTTGTAATAGACCAAGATTAAAGTCAGCTGCTCCAAAATAAGAAAGAATGAAAGTTGCTTAGGCAACTTTAGCATGATTGTATTTATGATTAGAGTTGTGAAATTTGGCTTAGATTATTTTGTTTGTATAATTTCCTCATTCTCTACTGTTTCTACCATACAATTTTTTATTCTTGTTTTGTTTTTTTACCAACCCCACCTAGTGGATGCCTCTTCTCTATCCCCAGTTACATGTGTATTGGCATGTTGACTTGACCTTTGTGTTTTATGCATAGTCTAGCCCACCCTGTCAACCAGTGCTGTCTCAGACCACCTGGCAGACATGCCTACAGCATTCTTGGGAGGAGACTGAAACCTGAAACACTTGGGGTTGGGTGGGTTGCAGCAGGGGATGTTACTTTCTCATAGTGTATGCTTCCCATCCCATAGCATCCTTTCTTCTCCACATTAGTAGTAGAGTTCATCAGAGCAGATCAGTAATGCTTTCTGATAGCTGTTTTGGCTGATTACAGCAAAGTTACCCACAAGTCTGGCAGCAGTAATTATAACAATTTTTAACACAGTTGTAGCTGGGGGGAAATTGCGTATCTTTTTTCTGTAGTCTTCTTTTGAGTAAACAGAACTGGCTTGGTCTTCAGCAGATAGCCTTGAGAAACTTTATTTGTAGGAAACTTGTGTAATGACTGCTAGCAGACAGAAGAGGAAGGTGGAACTGAACATTAACAACTAGAAATAGTATTAATTAATGCTGCTTTGGATAAAATTAGTGGTATTAATTTAAGTACTTGATTTCAAGTACTAGGGCCAAGTACATCAGTGTCCTTTCTGGATACTTTTTTATATTGAAAAACATGCAACTTAGGTTAGAATTATGTCATCATGCTTGCACGGGAACGCCTTAAATTTTGGCATTTTTGAACTCATTAGTTGTTTCTGCAGCTGAAGTACTACTTCCAGTTCTGCCCTAGTATATGCAACTTCTGAATGCTTTGTGTGGTGTAGTGGCTTTTGGAGGTGGAATAATTTTATTTCCTTCCTTAAAAAAAAAAAACAGTAAAATGGCAGTCCTAGTAGCTTGTAATTTTTGTTTTCCTATAATCCACATTGGAGTCACTTTGAACCTTCTGTCAGAGTTTGCAGGTCTTTGTTAACGGGAAAAGAATAATGGATGAATGGAAGTTGGGTGTTCCATTCAACTCTGGGGGGAGAAGTCCATTTTTTTAATGGTGATTCTATTTGACTTAAATTTTGACAAAAGCATATATAATAGCATAGATCAGAAATGCGTAAGGCAGTACGTTTGAAGATTAAAAGTGTATGTTTCTTGACCTGCAGTTACTGTTCAGAAGAGTAATTTTTTTTATGGCACAACAAAAAACAAAACCCAACTTGAGACTGGATAAAATACAAGTGCTGATGACTTTGTGACACTTGACTGGAAACCTTACTGCAGAGTTGTGCAGTATGCCAGGGTGAGAGGGAAGTGGAGACTGCAACTGTTGCTTGTCAGCAGTATGACAAAGATTTTACCTACACCTTCTAGCTCATTTTAAGCTACTCCTCTGATTTTAAGTGACTTCATTTTTTTTCCTGTTCAGTTGATGAGAAGTTGCAGAGGAAGCTAGCATCAACTTTTTTTTTACTGCTCTTCTGTACCTCACTGGACATCTTGAACAAAATGGATTCATGTAATGAGCTTGAGGAGGAAAGTCCTTTGATTTTGATTTTTTTGATTGAGTAGCAGATAATCTTCTCTAAAGAATCTCTTAGAACAACGTGAAATTCTTCCTTACTTCCTCTTAATAAAAAAAAATCTATAGTCCTTTAGCTTATGAGTAGTGGAATTGAAATATGTTGAACTGCCACTTTGGGAATCAGCTGCATGCTTACCTGAACCACCGGGGAAGTCCTAACAGGCTTTTTGTATTAGTTACCTGTAGTAGAGAAGGTAAAAATGCCTTCCTTTAGGCTAGAATCAGAAGTGTTATGATTATAATGGCTTTAGTGAAAACTCGCTTGAAGCAAACAGATCAAACTACTCTCAACTTGCAACTTGCAGCAACTTGCTCAAGACCATCAGAAAAATGCATGGTAGGCTACCCACGAGCATGAGTCTTTTTTCTGTTTTTTTTTTGATTAGCAGAACTGCTTGCACAAGATTTCATTTTTAATACTTACGGTTTCCATTAAACTTAAAATATACACCAGACGATGGCCTGGAGGTATTTGCTACTGCTGATTCTAATTGTTGTCTCCGCCTGCTGGATGATTAAATATTTGATAATGAGGTTCCGCACGCGCTTCTTGTTTTTGTCTTTGAAGTGGTCATCCCTGTGGAAAGAAAGAATGTATTGAATTACCTTGTGTTCTGGAACAAAATACCTGATAAAACAGCCTGCCTACTCACCTAGTGAAGATGTCCCGTGTACTCACCTTGTGTTACTGTTTTTTTAAAAAAAAATCTCCTTCAAGTTTTCATCTGCTCTCTTGCAATTGATGTATGAGAAATTATGTACCTACCATGTGACTATTTTTAAACAAGTTCCAGCATGCTACTGCTGAACAAAATTGGAGTAATTAAATTGGTATTTCAACTTGAACTATTACCTTTTGCAAACAACATCAAATGTTTAAGAGTTTTAAACTAGAATTATGTAGTACTAATTAAAAACAAATAAAAACAAAATAAAAACAGACAAAAATAAAAACAAATAAAAAAGGATTTGTAACCTAGTTTCTCCAGTAAACTAGAGATCAAAAGAGGTACAGTTTTATGATGAAGATAATGGTGTCTTTCACTTATGTTTTAGTCTCTTGAATGGGACTTCTCTGGTGCTGAAGAGTGTGCTAATTTTAGGAACTGTTGTTGTTTTCAGGAAAAAGTACTGACTTGTAACAGACATTTGTTATGTATTCTGGTTAGATCTTAATAAGGTATCTTGAATGTCTTTGAACCTGGTTAAAACTTATATGTCAGTAGAAACACTTTGACTTGAAGGGAAATTGGATGGTTTTCTTTTTGACTCCTGCAACAAACTTGCTGCACAAGAAAACTGAAATACTCCAATTCTTTGAGATGAGGGAAAGCTAGTGTATTTTAAGTTGCCAGGACAACTGTAACATATTTACTTCTTTACAGATTTTTGGGGGGAGACTTAAAGGTGTTCTGGCTAAGATAAGTAAGCATATCATTTTAGCTATCTTTGTAATATATGCATTCAGTTCTTTTAAAGCCATTCTGAGGTTTTTGGTCTGTATTTACAGTGCATAATGCATCTTGAGGATAGACTACAAGAGATGTATCTCAAAAGCAAAATGCTTTCAGAATATCTGCGAGGACACACAAGAGTGCATGTAAAAGAACTAGGAATTGTATTGGGGTGAGTATTGCAGAAATCAGTCTTATTCTATGGTAAAACTTGAGGCAGTTACTTTGCTTTGCAGTTTCTGAATGTAGTTATGTTCCTGTGGGGACTTGCTACTTATTCCATGTTCATTACTCCCCTCTCTCTCATGCACCTAAAGAAGTGTAGAAATGGGTTGCAGTGAGCCATCAGGAGACACAGTCCAACAGGAGCAAAATCATTTGTTGTTCTGAAATCTTAAGAACGAAGAAAGTTTTGATTTTGGTTACTTTGAGGTTGTTCAGTAATAGGTTGTGTTCTAGCCAAGTACTTCATGAATGCATGTGCTGTGAAAGCAGAATGAGAGGAAGAAGAAAGAAATGAATACACTTCCAAGAAGATGGTTTTTAAGCACTGTAGCTAAAACTTAATTTATCTTTATACCTGGATGCTCAAGATTTCATACTGAGAAATGTAGAGACCCTGAAGTAAACACTTGTGTGTATATATGTGTAAAAATGTATATAAATTTATGTACTGGCCTTTGAGGAGTGTTCTGTTGGAAATGGTTGGAACTGAACATTGCATCTGTGAGACATTGTGCTACTTTTATTGCCTAATAATTGATTCTTCCAGCTTTTGGTCATTTTTGGTAAGAAAGTGCTGCTGCATGGTGAACTGAGTTGTATTCAAAACATGAAATTGCAGTCTTCCATAAGTTGATGTTCAGTATTTTCTTCGGCTGGGCTTATTGATGCCTGCTGGCTGCAAAGACTGCAAGCTAAGGGTTATGGATTAGTGAATAAATCAGAATTTTTATTTGTACCACAAAAAGTATTACATTTTGTGGTATATAATTTTATCTTTTTCACTTAAATGGTAACAGCCCTTTTGTTTTTAAATGTTATCATCTAATTTTACTGGTATAGTATGAACAAATAATTAAACGATGATTATAGCAAGACACTTTCAGTTTCTTTGAAGTGAATGAAGAATAGCCTCTTGTGTTTATCTTCTTCTGTGAAGGTGATTGTGTATTTTAAAGTCTCTTTTTTTTTAATTTCTAGGATTGAATCCAATGACTTGCCTTTGTTGGCTGCTATAGCAAGTACTCATTCTCCATATGTTGCTCAAATACTCTTATAAATTAAAATCTCAGGATAGTTGTTCCCTTAAAGTAAAAGAAAGAGTATGGGAATGTTGAAAGAAGAACAGTTGCCAAATGCTGATAAAGGGGAACACTGAGGAAAGCAGGTGATGACTGTACATTCTACCATCTTCCGATTCTGGTTTCAGCTGGATGTTTGATCGGAGGACTTCAGTTTACATAATGTAAAGGCATTCAGGTTTTTCTTACAATCTCACTTCTGACTTAGTGACTGCATCCTTGCATTTTATTTTTCTTCAATGGACAAAAGTTAACACTATGTGGCAGACTGTGAGCTGCCATCCAAAACGCTGCTCAAAACCATGAAGTAACAGTTAAAGAACAAGTGGGTTGGAATGGATTTCCTAATGTTACGCTCGTGAGTGTGGTGTGGTGTATTTCTTTGCTGGGGAGGAGGAGCTGTAAACTATGTACATAGCATTCCTATACACAAGTGTATTAGATGGGACATGATTTTTCTTGCAGAGCATAAGCATGATTTTGTATAGTAGAAGTGACCAGCTCAGAACAAGAAACCTGGATTCAGCAGCCGGATGCTAAGTGGGAATGGAGGTGAGGAGAAGAGATTAAGCAAGCTATGGTTGCTTCTCTTTTAATGAGGAGGTATTCAGATGAGCTCATGAGTAGAAGTAATTCTACCCTGAAAATGGAATGAACTTCTGAGGTGGGTTTTTTGTGGGAAAGCGTTATGGAATTTCTGCTACAAGTTTACATTGGTTGCTGATGCAACTTCAATAACTCTTGAGTTTCTGTATGACTGTAGTCCTGGGAATTAAACCTGTCTTGGTGTCATCAAGTATTACTATCTCTGAGGAATATGAATTTGACAGCCTTCTGTATGATGCCAGTGCTATTAGGGCATATGTGTGCACATAGACCAAGCAATTGGCACAAACTGAAGACAATCTTATTTGGGTGGGGTAACCCTTACTGAACCTTCAGTCAGATGTATTACTTTTTTCTGGCTACTAGTTGGTCACTATATTAGGTATAAAAGAGGACCATTGTCTGAAATAAAAGGAAAAGTAGGGGACAAACCCCCAATATTTGGTATTACTATGAATGTTTGCAATTACCCTGTATGATTCTACTGAAATCTTGAACTATCATCCCGGGTGCCTTTCCGTAGTAGACTAACTGTTTTGAGACCAGAAACTACTTCTACATGAGTTGATACTGGCCTTCTGTGTTTCTAGAAAGCAAAATAAAATTTTGTATTTTACTGTTTTCATGTGGTTGATAACATGAATGTAAAAAAAAAAAAAAAAAAAAAACTTTTGCATAAAGCACTGTTGAGCTGGATGTGAAACTATGGACCAGACTGAGGAAAGAACAAAGGATCAAAACAAACATTCTTAAAGAAAAGGAAAAATGAATATTGGACCTTTCTGTTGTGAGCCAGCATGAATGAGGTGTCTGAAACTGACAGTTTGCAAGCAAATTGCTAGCAAAACAATTGCTTGTGAACAGTGAATTCTGATGAGAAACTTCTGGTCACCAGTTATGCGTTGTCCTCATTGGTGGTTACAGATTTTTAACACTGAAGGGACACACTTTTATTAAAAGTGATTTTATTTCATACTACCTGGATGTTTGGACTTTTCTACAGTAAACTTTCAATGATTTGAAACAATGAAATGTGCATATTGTGAGTTGTTTAAATGTGATTGGGGTCTTGATGAACATTGTGTTGCTTTTTTGAGGGGAAATGGGTAGGCTGACTTACTGTGAAGAGGGGTTGTTTCCAAGTGGAGGGATAGTTAATATTCTGATACAGTGCTTCTAAAGCTGATCCTTATATGCTGCGTTTCTGATCTGACATTCCAGATGTTTCTTTTACTGCATTTTCATAGGCTTGTCCCTGATATTCTGCCTACAAAGGCTAAAATCTTTCTGTGGTTCAGGTCTTCTCCTACTGCTAATAATTAGGTAAAATTTTCATATTTTTGGTCTGTGAATTCTTCTGTCTGCTGGAAAGTAAATTTACCTCTGCATCTAGCTGTTAGCAGCTATCGTTTTCTATTTCACAAGGTTAAGACAAAGCGAGAACCACAGAGCAAGTCACATATTCCTGACCTATCCCTGTAATGGCAAATGTGGGCGTGCATGTGTGTAGAGCTTTGAAACTGCTTCCCTGAGTGTATATAGAAATTCTCATGTACTTTATTTCATGCCACTCGTGAATACTGGGTGAATTTATTAAAAGACAATTCGGTTTCTCATAAAGCATTAGTTGGGTTTTTATCTGAACAGGTTGATAATTCTTGAAAGAGATGTGCAGAAACACTTTTGCTCTCAGTGTTCGAAGAAAGCCGAAGGTCAGCCGACATTCAGTGATTTCAAGGCTAGTGCCATAACAAGTAACATTTGATTTTTTTACTACACCTACTAAAAAAAACAACAAGCAAACAAGAAAAACTGCCTTCTGGTAAAACATTAAGCTAGGGGCAGCGTGTGAGCTGATGGTTGAAGCACTTGGACTTTCTTCAGCCCAGGCTAAAACTTTATAGTTCTTGCTGCTTTCTCTTACCATTTTGCTGCTCCTGCTCTTCAGAAATCATATGAAGAACTCTCTTGTTCTGACAGTTTTAGTGGGGGAGGAAGGGGGGGATTGAAATTAAATCCCTTTATTGTTAAAAGGCTTTAGCCTGAAGAAAGTTAAATACCTATCTTTCCCCTCCACCAAAGATACTACCTCATTTGATGGGATTCCACCTTCTAGGGCTTTTTTGACTCAGTCTTTAACTTGTTTTTGGTAGCATCTTGCTGTTTGTGTTAATTAGTATGGCATGACAGGGCAGTAGGTATTTACAGATGTTGTGTTAGACCTCTTTAGGGCATGTTCCTGTTTTTATTTTAAGTGAATGAGAAGTGATATGAATGTACAGAGGTGTTTAAAATTGATAATGTAGCTTAATCTTCAAATATTCCGAAGTTTTTATCAGTATTATGTAGTTTTTGTAAACTTAAATGCATATTTTGTTTAAGTGGGAGTGCACAGTCTTTCCAAAATCCCACATAACTGCAGTTTACACAGTGCAATTTAAAGAATGTATTCTTTTTTTCAGGCAAGACTAAACCATGCGCAGAGGGGAGGAATGAACTATTAAATTGTAGTATTTAATTGAACTCCTTAACCTAAAACAATACCAAGAGTTAAACATTTTTAATTTAAATAGGTACTTTCTGATTTGATATATACAGCTGTCTTCTGCCCAAAAGAAACAAATACACACTGATTCTGGAATTCTTTAATTCGCATTTCTAATGACATACTCTAGATGGTCTTCCCCACTCCCTACTAAAATGCATCTTTTCTCTAAAAGTCAGAAAGCCTTTTCAGAAACAAACTCCTGCATATAAATTTCACACAATGATCACTTATCCCTCAAGTATTATCCCTCAAGTATAACCTTTGCTTCAGTTAAGAGGCCCCAATCAAAACTGAGTCTGAACTGCTTAATACACTCTAGATGTTTTTTTAGGTCAAGTGTGTTAATTTGACATATATAGCAGGCTTTCCATAGCTGATAAAAACATGTGTTGCTATTGCATGTTTGGAGAGC
Organism: Anser cygnoides; assembly: GCF_040182565.1. Taxonomy (NCBI): domain Eukaryota; kingdom Metazoa; phylum Chordata; class Aves; order Anseriformes; family Anatidae; genus Anser; species Anser cygnoides. The sequence continues at coordinate 49,974,276 of NC_089876.1, forward strand.
AAAGGCTTTTTTTTAGGAATGACTGAATACCAATGTCAGACTACATGTTTTTGGTGTTTTTTCTTATAGTTGTTTATGTACGCTATCATTTTGGTCTTTCTTTGCGGCATTTGGTGCAATAAACTTTCTGAAATGAATGTGAGTGGTATTTGGTATCTTCCTTTTTAAAATTTACTTCTCAAAATGTTGTTCTTTTTTTTGTAGCCGATACCTAACAGTGCACGGATGTCCAATAACCAAGTAGTGGAGTAAGTGAATGTTGCGAGAATCTAACGGGAAGGCTTCGCAAGATTTGAAATTTAATTGAATACTATTCACATCTTTGGAAGCTTTACTCCAATTATGCATGTAAACAACAACTCTTGTAGTACGAAGTCTTAACTTCAAGGAGTAGTGGAATGTGAGGACCCTAACTGTTGGCATAGGTCCTGCAGAGCTTCCCCGTGCCTGTGTGACTAGCACTGAGCTCAAACGCACATGAGAAGAGCTATCTGAAGAATGTTGCTGTTGTATAGTACATCCATTTTTTAAATCGCTCAGCGTAAAAGGAATGAGTGACACCTTGTGAGTACTAGACTATAACATTGTTGATGGACTTAAATTAGTTTTATAAGGAAGTCTTTAACTTGTGTCAAACCCTCCATGAACTAAACTTCAATTTAGTATTGCAGACTGAAAAAATCTGAGTTCATATTACGAGCACACATACATCTGTTTTTCAGTTGTGATATTTGCTTGGTTTAAAACTGTCAGCTGGACGTTACCTAGAAGGCAATGAGCAGCTTGGAACACTGGAAGCCTAGGATCTGCAGAGCACTTTAGGTTCTGCAGCTTATTGGAAAGTCCTCATAAAATAAAAATGGAGAAGAAAGGATCACTTGTAATTATGCTTAACATCTTTGAACAGGTGGGTCTTGCTTGTACTGTGTAAGTGCTTATCTGTAGAATGAAATTTCTGAGATTCAGTTGTTTGTCAGGCTAGCGAGGATTGCATATAACAAAAGCCTACAAACTTTGGTATCAAGGACTTTTCACTGTTCTCTGAATACAATTTCCGGCTTTCTGGTCTCGCTGTAGTAACTATCAACTTTGAAGCCTTTGGAAATCGAGCATAAGAAAATAAGTAGATCCAAGATACTAAATGCTTGTGTACATGCAGTTGAAACGAGGAGAAATGTCTGCTGTGCTGTCTGCTACAACTCCTATGTAGTTTATGCAGGAGTACTAACAGAAACACAGTGACCTCCTATAGCTTTAGCTAAAATCGGTCTCTGTGACAATGAAGGTTTTTTTGTGTGAAAAGTGCATTGAAATGTTAATGCTGTGGTAAGGTGTAACCTCAGTCCAGCTCTTGCCAAATTGTGTAGCTGCTTCCCTATTCTGCATTTAAGTGAGAAGGTTTGAAATGATTAATAGCTAATGCCTGTAACAAGGTGAAAAACCTGTTACCCCATCCAGTCTTTCCTCCTGTCATACTGGCTGCATCTGCAAGCTGCTTGTGCTGTCTCTTGCTCTGGTGTTCATTGGCTTGCTCATGTGCAAGTGCAACATGTTCCAAGAAAAAAAAAGTTAATACTTCTCTGCTGGGTTCACAAGTTGAATCTGGCTCCAATGAATTCCGATAAATGGAAGTGTAGGGCAAAGGAAGAGGGACAGGACCCATATCAGCTAGGAACAAAAGAAGGAATTAGTTGGAGATCCAACTCCTGATGTCTCTGCTTGTGGGTCAATGTATTGGCTCTGAGGGTTGTGCTGTGGAGCAATGTTGGTTTCCGCACAGGGTTTGTAAGGTCCCATGAAGTTCTTGTGCTCTGTTTTAACCAATTTTTAAAAAATGTGGTTATGCTGTTACTCTTGTCAACTGGTTACACTTTTTTCTGAAGTATGCTTAGCCATCCTCTTCTAGACTTTGTATGATATGGACTGTCTGGCAGGTTAGCAAGAGGCAGAGGAACAGACTGACTGGTGTAAAATAGCCAAGCACTGGGAAGGGATGGGGGCCTGTGGTAATAAATACTTTGTGTCTAAGAAGACTGCCAACGAGCTTTTAAAATTGACAACTCTGCATTGTCAGTTATAAAATTTGTCAATAAACTGCAGTAAATTCTGTGCTTAGATCAAAAAATGTAACTCAAAATATTGGTGAATAACTGATTTAACCCTTTTTCATTTTAAATAAATGGCAAAGAGAAATACAGAACCAATGAAGAGAGTCTCCTTACATGTAATGAGGAATTCAAGGTTACAGTAGACATAAGTAAACATGAGCAGTATCACAAGGCACCCATGTCTTGTGCCAGTATTCCACCGTAGTCTTTCTCACTAAATGAAAAAGTTTTGTTAATCATCCATGCACCATATCCTTTGAATTCCCAAGTATTTGTAGTCAAAGAGAACACAACTGTCAATGTTAAATGGGATTTTGGATATAAGGGATATGCAGCTGAGTGATAAACCATGAGACTGTGACCTGTAAGTCTTCCAATCACATATAAAATTAGCTTAAGTAGCCACATGCTAGTAATCCACATGCTGGAAAATTACTCTCATAATAGTTGCAGTCAGTTGTTGGTTTGGCACAACCCCAGAGCTAAAACAGTTTAAGTAGTACAAGTAGAGTAGCATCTTGTCTAGAAATCCTAAAGGTCAACACAAGGCCAAAGGGCTTAGAAGTGACAGCCAAGCACTCAAAAATAAATATAATCTCATAAACTGGATTTCTTTTGTTTGGAGTTGCAGCAATTCCATTTGTGATTGGGCAAAAGGGTATTTGAGAGAGAACAAACTCCTGTAAGGAGTTTCACAAGTAAGCTCCCACTCCTAGGGGAAGGGAACTGTTTGTGGATGCAGAAATACAAATCAATGCTTACGTCTGCTTAAGATCTTCCCGGGTTGGTTGGTACTGTCTGATAAAAAGTGCTGTGAAGGACTGGGATAATGGGCTCACAAAAATGTTTTCCCTTCTCACGTGTATTCCAAGCCTGTATATAACATGTTTGTCTCAAACCTGTCCTTAATTTTAACAACCATTTAACCTTATTTTACAACCTTACATCTTTTTCCCCAGGTAAATAAAGCCTGGAAAGTTTTCTCCTCTTTTCTACTTGTTACTCTCATGTAAATGTTTTTCGCTTTTCTTTCTTTGGTGTTTTATGGTAGTGTAGCACTTCTTTTTTTTTTAAGATTTGCAAAGGTCATTTTAGCCTTAAGGTGGACAAGTCTCCTAAAATTCTTCATGTTAGCTTTGAAAATTATAGGTGTTTTGCACTGAGCATTTTTGAACTGTTTTTGATTCCCTGGAATGTGTGAAGTTTTTTGACAGTTACTCATGGTGTGGCCCTGCTTTATGTGAAATTGAAAATCCTATGCTGCATTTCCAAACCAATAGCTTCTCCTTCCTTCTGTAGGTGATGGGTGGCTGTAAGGGCTGCTGCAGCCTTGGTGCAAGCACTTTAACTTTTCAGGTGTGTTTCTAATGGAGAAAACACCTCACCTTTTGATTTGGGAAGCGCTGGTGACTGGGCTGCCTGAATCACAGCTGCCCATTTGCTGCGTGGGTGAAGGTAGCCTTTGTATCTGCCCAAGTCCCAGGCGAGCCTGGCCCGTGCACCGCGGCCTTGTTGTTCGAGAACGTAGGGAGCGGGCTGCCTGATGTGAACATGAAACAAAAATGGAATTAGCGCTGAGGAAAAAGGTGTTTTGTTTTTTCTTCCCCCTTTGTCCTGCTTTTTACAGTAATGACTTCATCCTGTAGGGGCTGGATGTCTCTGACATAAAATGGCAGCTAAATCTGGAGACTCATTGAGCGGGGTCTCCCGCATGCTTACCTGATGTGCCTCACAGGGTAGGTGAGGAATGGACCTTAATATTTCAGCGCTGTACAACGAGGGATGTTAACAAACACCAGCCTTTCAAGTGAGTTTGTCAGGCCCCTGGTATTTAAAACATTTGTGTTAGGCCTAGCTATGGCTACACCCCCTAAGGTAGATAGCCTTCTCTGGGTTTTCGTGATGCCACTTTTTGCCACAGGAATGCAGCGGTCTTGCCTGTTGCCTAGTACTGGGTAAACATGCAGGGCTGAAGATGTAATGCCCGTTTGTAGTGTTGCTAAATAAATTCTGAGTGCTGTGGGTAATTTGTTGGCTACTGGGTGTGGCTGGAGGAGTAGCTGTGTGCTATTACGTGCTTACTTCTGTGCTCGTGGTAGCTGAGGAAGCTGGTAACTCAGGAATGCCGTTTCCATCTTCAAAAGGCTTCCTCTCCAGAGCCATGTGATGCTTAAACTACACTGCTGCTAAGTAGCTAATCCAACTAGTTCATCGCTGGGATCATACTAAGCTTTGTAGAAAAGCTGGTTTACTCCTCCCCCCTCACTTCTTCTTAAATTAGCTTTCTCTGCTTTTGATCAAAATACATAATGCTTTTTCTGCATGTGTTGTTGTTGATAGCAACTGCTCTGCCAGCCCCAGAGAAAGTGAGTATGGAGGTTGTGATTGGAGCTGTGAGGAGACTTCAAACCTTGGTATGGTCTGAGAGCTGACAGCTGGATGGTTTCCACCCCAGGAGACAAAGTGCTTGAAGCAGGAGTCCCTCATGATGGCTGTCCCAAAGAATCCAGGTGGAAAACCTCACCTGTAGGTGTTGCTGATTGCGCAAAGTCCCACTCTTTTCTTCAAGAAAAGGGGACTGCTAAGAAGGACATAACTACAGTTCTGCACGCAGAAGAGCTTGGTAGCTCTCTGGGGTGCCATCTCTGGCAGCACCCCCGCTATGCTTTGCATTGTAATGCTTCCTGTAGTTTGATGGTTGGCTGCCACTGTGAATGCTCTTGTCTCAGCTGTGATGCTGGGCTGGGTTACACTGCAGTTGAGGTTGAAGCATGACAGTGAACTTTAGAGTGGACTTGTTGAATTTCAGGGCACTTTTACATAATCTGCAACAAGCATGGAGCGTCCCGATAGTACAGCTTGTAGCCTGCTAACATAGTACAGCACTGAGCAGCAATGCTAAGATGGTCTCTGGAGTCACCATACCTCTCTCTGGTCACTAACATACCTTAATCTCAGTGCTGTGCTGAGTTAACCACACTGATTAACCCCATTCCTAATTCTTGATGAAGTCAGACCAGTGGCAGAGCAGGAATTTTCACCCTGTGCCTGTGGCTCAACATCAAAGAAGCTCCTGTTTGTTTTTCTAGCATTTTGGTAATTACTGCAATTCCTTACAGAAAGGTGAGGTGTTTGTCCAAAGGCATGCAGGGATGCTGTGGCTGAGGTTAGTACCTGATCTTCTGAGTCCCAAAATAATGCATTTGTCATCTGACAATCCTGCTGGCCGGGCTGGGGAGGAGGAAGAGGAGTAGCATACTCCTTAATTTTCCCTTCCTGGGAATTCCTTTAAAAGTCAGAGAAATAGTGTCCAGCATCCAGGCTTCCGTCTGTCTTTCCCAAAAGAAAAGAGAGGAAACTAATTCTCTAACTCTTAAACGCTGCCTTGAAAGCTCATTGTGTATGATCACAATTGTGTCTGTAAGGGTAGAGATTTAGCTGAAAGTATTTACCATGCAGATACTGCCAAAGAAATAATTTGTTTTCCAAGCACCTGCTTCTTTACTGTTATGCATCTTTATTCTTTGCTTGGGATGCGTTAAAGACATGGAAAAAGTAACTCATGACAAGCTGCTGAGCAGCACTTAGAAGTAGCAGCAGTTGGCATCCACTCCAGAAAAGTGCTAGTTTTCAGGCAAATAAAAGCAGAAGTGAAAGATGAAGCTCGTCTCTGAGTTTCTCATTTGCAGCAGTGGGAAGGTGTTAGAGGCAAGCATGTGGAGTGTACAAGATGCTAACTTACTGCTTCACAGAAACAGTGTATGCGCTAGCTTTTACAGATTGATGGGCAGGTAGTTGTGATAAACGCTGTGTGGCAATGCAGAGTCTTAACATCTTTCTATTTCAATATAGGAAACTGATATAATGCAGGTTTTCTCTTAAAGCACAATGCAACCAGTGTAAATAGCTTTAAACTATGTGAAAGGGTAGGGGCAGGAGGAAATGCAAGAAGAATGAGCCAAAAAAAAAGTAAAATTATGAGTCATAAATTCCAGTTCTTTCCACCGGTGTCTGTTATGAGTTCCTAATTCAGTCTTGGTGCTGCTGATTTTAATCTGTACGGTGGGAATCAGAAGATCAAAAGCAGCCCTGACCAGGCAAGATGTGACTGTCACTCTCGGAGGGGATAAGTTGCCATGGCAGTCCCGGCAGTTGTTCCCGAGGGGCGGCCTGATCCTGGCCAGCTGCTGGGCAGCTGAGGACGGAGGGTCCCTGTGGGGGGAAGGTGCCTTTGGGATAACTAGACAAACATAAACTGCATCTCAAAACAAAGGATTTTGGATGATTTCTTCCTGCTGCTGGAGATTAAGTAGTGGCTCTTGTTGCAAAAACGATGTGCTGAAAGACACCACAAGTTGCTGAAGAGAGAGGCAAGCGTCAAACCCGGGCGTAGCCTGAGTTATTCCCAGATGCCAAGGGGAAGAAATGCAAGGTTCAACGGCAGGAGAAGGAACAGGCTGCATGCCTGCTACAGGAAGGAATACACATGGCTGTGGTCTTTGCATTCAGTGGACTAAGTTCCTGTGAGGCCAGGTCTGAGCTCACCATCTGGGCGCCTCGCAGCAGGTGAAGGTGACCACAGGTCTGTGTCCTTCAGCATGGTCCCCTTCACACAGGGATGGACTGGGAGTCCTGGGCTGTGGGTTTTGCATTAGTTAAGCAAATCGACTGCTGATCCCTTGTTTGCCAGCAGAAATCTTCCCTTGTGTAAAATCTTCCTTTGTGTACTTTCTTGAAGCGGGGTGTCAGACCAGAGCTGCTACCCCTGCCTTGAGCTTCCGCAGCCGGGTGCTGAGGATGAGGGGGAAGCATGGCTCCCCTTCCCACCATTGCCTACTGTTACTTCAGCTTAGCTGTGACAGAGAAGCTGGATCCTGGAGGAGGGGCGAAGTAACAGCTACATCTGGCTGTAATACAGAAACGTGTGTTTTGTAGCACCAGTGCCAATTCAATTTTTCTTTCCCCCAGCTGCAGTCAGTGTAAAAGCAGGTTTCAGCTGGCTTGCCTAGCTCCAGCAGGGCATCAGAGAGCTCAGCGCTGCAGCCCCTGCTGCCCTTCATGGTGCATTGTCTCGGGCCTGGTTCTTACTGCACTGAGGCCCTTACAGGCCTTTGCCCCCACTGCAGCCTGCCGTGAGGGTAGCTGCCACTACTGCTAATTGCAGTAATGTCCTAAGTGGTAACTTCTGGAGAAGTACAGTGCAAATCCGTGCAGTTTCCAGTCTGTGACAGCTTCCTGATCACTGAGGGGAGCCGGCGTCTCCCTTGGCTGTGAGGCCTGCGGAGGGCACCACGCAGCTCTGCTTGCTTCAGGAGGGGACTCGCCTTTCGTATGAGTTATGACCATGACTGTCAAGTGCTCTGAGCACAGGTGAAGGAAGCTGCTGATAAATGAGGTGTAGCAGCTGCTGAATTGCTGTCATGCTGGCTGGGGAAAGGCGAAGTCACCAGAGAATGAAGATGAAGTGCTAAGCATATTTTGCACTCAGAAGGCGGCTCTGTGGAGATGATGGGGAAGAAAGCACCATGTAAAAGGCTTTCTGACTTCTGCTGCAGCTGTTGTTTGTCAGGCCTGATATTCCTCCATGCAAGGAGCTGCCCCTGCTCAGCTTCTTCAGATAGGATCAAAGGGGTCAGCTGGAAAAATCCCTAAAGAGGTGGAACAACTCGAGGAAGAATGCAAAGGGCTTGAGCAGCGGCTACTAGGAAATCGAGGTCAAATAATGCCCTGGTGGCTGAGGCTACACTCAGAAGTCTGAAATCTTAGGACCTATCTATTGTGACTGGGTAAAAGATGGAGTCCACACCTCTTACTAGTTAATCTCTAGTGTGTGAGAAGTGGCTGTGTGCTGACATCTGCAGAAAACAAGAAAAGTTGGTTTCTTCTTCCGGTGCCTTTGGCTCATGTGAGCCTGGGGCTTTGCTCTAGGCCTCACGTCTGAAAATAGCAGCACTCTGCAGTAGCAGGAACCATTCAAACTGTGCTGTGGTCAAGGGATGGGAGCCCAATTGGAACTCAGCCATCTCGTTAATTTAGCCAAAACTTTAATAAGAATACAAGCTTTTGGTTTTTAGATTTCAGTGTACTCTGAACTTGTCCTCAGTTATTTTGCTTGTCCCTCCCTCCCTCCGGTTCAGGGCTCGTGACCACTAGTGCTATTTGTACCTTTTGCAATATGTTATTTCAGTTATACATTAAGTATAGTGGATGTGCAGTTTCTGTAGTTTACTTAACTTGAGCAAAGGAAGCTAGATGATAACTGGCAGCTATTGAAAACTTCCCTTAAAACCAGCAACAGAAACAAAGCTGCCTTCTCTCTTTTGCTATTGCTGGTACCCAATGCTTCCCGGTGCGGTGAAAATTCAATTTAAAATTTTCTGTAAATGTGACCGCTGCGCATCTGAACTTTGAAACTTTAACACTTTGAATTAAAAGCATTTTGATAGTGTAACTCTGATACCCTGCTGTCTTCACAAATCACTCAGACCTAAAGACCCTGGCTGGTCTGCTTTGTGGAGCATCTGACTCCAGCCTAACCACCACGGACTAGATGGACATGCTGTGTTGCAGCTGCTATCTGCCAGAATCTGCTAGAAATCGTATAGCTTCCTACACTTTTAAATGGAAAGCTATTACCACAATTGACTAAAACTTGCTTCTAAAAATACAGTTTTGTAAAATCAGGTATATCGTCATTGGAAATGATGAATGAGGTATGATTGTTTAGTTGCTGGCTAAGTATCTTAACACCTGCACAAGCAAGCATCTTCTCTGCTGTGCTCTTACAGATGCAGTAGCCATATGCAAATAGTTAAAACGCCTGCAGAAATAAGTTTTTTTTCACTACATCTTTAGAGCGCTCCTATTTAACATCAGTTCTCTCTGCATTTCTCACTCTAGAGGTCATGAGTGAGACATGGTATCTGAAATGAAAAGAAGGAACTTTTCTATCTCAGCTCGTTTGAGGATCAGCTAGACAACCACAGCCTCTGTTAACAGTTTTCTCCTGCTTGTTGTGGACTACTGGCAGTGTTGGCCCATCATAAGGGTGCTCATGTTCGTTTTTCCCTGTCAGAGCCCCCAGATGAAGCCCCTCTCTTGATTTAGCAACACTGCTCCCTTAGCACAAAGAAGCAAGGGCAATCCAACCGCACACGAGCGAGTGGTGGCTTCCAGAGGCACGTGAGCGAAGTGGTGATTTAGCCTTTCAACTTGACAGATCTGGGCTCTTTCACCATCTCTGTTTGCCCAGGCATTGTGAAACCTCGTAGCACACTGCAAAATTCCTCAACTGTAATGCCTCTTTCCCAAAGGTGCAATAAGGTGAAAAGTTGGCCTCTCAGCCTGTTGTTTGGCATGCCTGCTGTGAGGTTGTAGGGCAAAGTACATGGCTGATTCATTTCTCTGCCACGAGCCTGCCTGCGCTGAGGTATAATGCGGCATTGCTCCCAGGGGCTCCCAGCTGTGCTGAAGCTAAATATGCGTTTCTTGACCAGACTGATTTCTGCAATTTCTGCATGTTTTGCAAAACAGTTGACGGTACCGCTGAGCAAAATTTACAGCCAGAAGCCTCAGCCCCTTCAGAAAACCAAAGAGGGGTTGCAGTGCGTTGTGTGTATTTCAATAGTTACTAGGGGTCCTGACACGCACGTTGAACTGATGCTAATGTTAATGGTGTCTTTAATCACCCTTTGCAGCTGAAAAATGCTATCACGCCAATGAAACGAAAAGCTTAACCTGCAGAAAAGAAGGGTCTGCAGCCAGCAGTTTGCCTACTTAACAAACTCCTCCGGCTCCCAGCCTGTATCTGTGCTGTCTTAGTATGTGAAAAATGTTCTCCGTGCCACAGTGATGTCATGAGCCCGGAGCCGATTGCTGCTGATGGGTTCCAGCTGGGCTGCTGATTGCTGGGAGGCACTGCAAGCTAAGCACATCCTGCCCTCGTGGAAAAAGCATCCAAAACCTACCTCATTCCCAATGTCCCCTGACCAAAAGCCCTGGTTAGGAAAGCATTGACCTCTGTTATATCTCAAATGCAGCAGCTTGCTGCTCATTTTTGAGCTCTCCCTACCTGCCCTCTTGCTGATTGCTGTGTTGGCTCCATGCAGGTGTCCGCTATCTCAGCTGAAATCTGTATTAATGGAGAAGTTCTCATATTAAGCTGGCCAAGAGATAGGGGCCGTCTTTGGAAAGAAATCCTATTTTGACAAGAGGAGACACTCTAAAGAGATGCTTAATCACTGAACATCAATTGATAATTAAGGTAAAGCTTTATATTGTTCATGTTAGTAACAAAATGGCACACTGCATGGACACACACTGGTCAAGTTACTCTATTCTCTTCCTAACCAGAATCCTTTCTCTGCTGTCACTACCCTATCCGTAATATTTTTTCCTCCAGTTCATCTTGGCATATCTAAAATTAGATGAACAGCTTTCCCAGGCAAGCACCTGTCCATGCGTATCAAGTTTCTGGTGTACTGTTTGAAGGCCACAAATAGATTAGTTAGCTCTTTTCCTTACTGTACCATCTCAAAAGGGAAACTGCTGAGACAAGGTCTTTCAGGAATGTAAATGGCTGTCTATCCTACAAATGAAGAAACAAAGATAAATGTCAGCCACGTGTGACTCCTTGGGAGACGACTCGTTTCCAGCTGGATTGCTTTGGTTCAGACATTCCAAGCCAACGCTGCTTTCACTGTTGAATTAGGAAATCAGGGATTTAACTGATGAATCTGGTGCATGTATTTTCAACAAATTGCATGTGTTTTAGAGCTTCATCTACAGTACAGGGTTTGGAGATGACTTGCGTGCTTCTCTCCTATCTGAAGTCTGGATTCAGTGCAGTAGAAGACCGCAGGTGAAACCTATTTTTTCCAGGCTGGGTGATGTGAAGTGGGCTCTGTGCAAGCTGGGCACACACAGGAGCAGAACGCAGTACATGTATTTGCACGCGCGGCTTCTCAAGAGTTCTGGCTCTTCTTTTGTGGTGAATGCTCTTTGCTAATCCTTCTCACTTAGGACAGAATAATTCCTGATGTTTGTGGTTATTCTTCTTTTGAGGCAGGTTATACACAAACTGCAGTGGCACATCCAGGCTACAGTTTCAGAAACACTGCTTGAATTTAGTGTTGATGAAAGTCTGATGTTCCAGCTTTGAGTCAACGCGTCATGTGTCAGGCTTTCAGCAGCATTAACTTGCCAACACCTATAATAAAATCCTTATCCATCTGGCTATCCTTAACCACAAAACCAACAGAAAATCTCAGTTACTATCCAGCCCCAAACCTGTTTTCTTACTGAACCAATCTGGATGTGTCATAAGCCATTTAAAAGCTCGTATCAGTAATAATCAGTGGTTTTGTTTGAATATTTTGCAATTTAGAATGCTAATTCTCTCTTGAAACTTTCCTTGAGTAAGAAAGCATTGATTATGATTTTTTTTTTAATATATATATCAATTGCATGGATTGGTCCTTAATTGATGTTTAAGATACAGTTATGCAAATAAACCTGTATGTATCAGGATAAGAAACTCATGTCCACATACCATTTATTCTGTAAGGCAATCAGCATTTCTAGGTTGTCAACTCTTTGGTTGATTATTTGCATTCCTACCATGCCTCAGCTAAGAGACAAATCTGATAATCCTTTATGCTGCTACAGTAATTATTTTTTATTACATTGGCAAAGAGAAATTAAAATAGCATTAAGGTTGCAGGGGGCAGCATTCACTGGTAGGAAGAGAGGTGAATGAGAAAACGTGGTTTTACCCCATTGGGTTTTAAAGCTGTTTGCTAGCAGCAGAGGTAGGTTGAGGCCCAAGAGCTATCTGTTCGTTTTCAAGTTCTGAACCAAAATGTGTGTGGGAGAGGACTGATTAAAGAAAAACATCTCCATCTCTCCAGCTTCTGCTTTTGTCTCCTCCTGCCTTACAGCCTTTTCCCCATCCTCTGTTCCTGTTTAGGGGCCCTCCTATTCCCATCTTTTCCCATCTTCATGGCTACCCTCTCACTTCACAGTTTTCATACCTTCTCACTTTAGACCTGGTCTGCCCTTTAACTGTTCAAAAGACCTGGAGCACATGCGATGCTGGGGGAATATTCACTGAATTTATATAATAAATGATTATAGATTTCTTCTGAGGATAACGAACTGTTGCGCCAAGCGGTAGGACTTGGTCAGGCGAAAACTGCTCATGCACAACCTCATCATGGTGGCAAGCTTGAGAAATTTCAAGTCTTGTTTCCAGAGGTGTGAGGGCAAACAAAACCCATTCCTTTTACTGATTTTATTTTTAATAAGGGCAAAGCAACATAATTCCTCAATTCTGAAATAAAGATGATCTGTTATAGCTGAATCTTTAAAAAACTGAGACTGCCTATACACCACCAGGCATTTTAATGGAGTGGTGCATTTGGAAAAGATTTAAATCACCAACAAGCACTTCGTTAAAAGGAACGATAATTACAGGTGTTGCTGCCTCTAATGCTTGGCATACAGAAACCTGACCTACTTTTAAATACCACTCAGGACAAAAATGAGAAGAATGAACATCACAGGTAGTACTGTGTTCCGTGTATCTGAACTGATGAGTATTCATCTTTTTGCTTGAACAACATTTTAAAAAGACAAAAATTCAGCCAACGCAATCAGCAAAATTCTCTTCATTCATTAACTAAGTGCCCAAGAGATAAATGGCAAAGAGCTAGGCTCATCTAGTCAATACGAGGTTGCAGATTAAATGAGGCAATAAATTTACCCCAGATTAAAAGTGAATTTTCTTGTAGCATAAAAATCACCTTTCAAAGTTGTTGGAAACTTTACAGAATGCAGGTCACAATTATAGGAAATAACACTTTGGAGCTATAGATGAGAATACAGAAGTGGTGTACATCTATGGGAATGCCTACAGTCACTGGAACCAGAGTGCTGTGCTGCAGATGTTTGGGTAGGGAGGAGAAACTCCCTGAAACTGAAGAAATGTTAGTTTGTGTTAAATATTCAAAGTTTAGCGCCAAGTAACTATCTCCTAAATAAATGCTGAGGCATGTTACGTACAACTAGTCTAAAAACAATGAAATAGTTTCAGTGTAGTTATTGTTCAGTTTTTTTTTCTTCCCCGAGGAGACTTTTAACAATGCATTTCTCATACATTATCCACTTTATGGAATTATATGTTTTATTTCACATGTGCCTCCTTTAAAATATTCAGTAGTATGTTTTTTAATTTATGACTGAATGCTTCAGCATTCGAGGAGGCAGGTAAATACTGTTTGTCTCATTCTTGTAGCTAAGGCAGCTAGGGAATAGGCAAGTCAATGTTTTGTGATATGATGTATTGGCATTTTGCTTGTGACTAGCAGCCTTCTCAAAACTGAAAGCATGACCTTTTGTGAAATGGCATTCTTTTATTGAACAAATGTGTTTTTAATGTATTCTGTTATAGCTGCTTGCTGTTGTGATTATATGAAATTGAACTGCCTTTTACAACATTAAAGGCTAGAGTGGGAACAAAGGGACTGAGCTGGTTTTCATTCTTTGTTCTCTTCTGCAAATCTGCAAAAAGATTTGTTGTAGCCCGTGCTGCAAACATTAGATCTCAGCTTCTACAGTTTTGCTACGGGGTAGCCTGAAGTCATGAGTTAGTGATATGATAAAAGGCGAAAAACTGAGCTGCAGGGTTTTTTTATCACGTGTGTTTAAAAAAAGTAAAAACGTTTAGTCAGGCCAACTGGATCTTTTCCCATTTGCTTGCAGCTTTAACTGGCACTGTAACCAGCACTGGCTGGGAACAGGTTACGTGAGTTCTTTGTGAAACCCCTTTATGCAAGAGGCAACATCCTCTTTCCTTCAGCTGAAGGCTAAGAAAACTGCAGGTCAAATTTCTGCTTATGCCAAAGCCACACTTCTCTGTGGCCCCACAGCAAGCACAACATCAGCAATTGTAATTCCTGACAGTTCTGAACTTGAGGCAGGGAGTGAGAAGGGGAGAGGAAACCTATTTATTTTAGAGAAATACGGAAGATATGTTCATACTGAGAATGTATCAGCAGAAGGCACAGATAAGAAAACAATTTTTATAGTTCACTGTTTAAAACAAAAATGTCCTCTAGGTCTTGGACGTAAGGAAAAAAACTATATATGTGAATTGACGTGCAGCTGGCAGCATGAAGGTAGGAAAACTGACTCCACCTTTGGGAACAACTTCACCTTTGGGGACGTGACACCTAGGAGCTGGAACTATCACCTTCATCTCTGAACCTGTCTGCATTTGGAACAGTTTTGCTGCTGCTCACTTTAATAGATATTACTAAGCACGCAGGCAAAGCTCAGAAGAACACCATCGTAGCCTTATTGTTAGTCATGGGTGCATCCATGGAGGTAAAAGCTGCTGAGAAGGTAAATGGCCTCTTTGTTACAAAGAACTGCGAGATGTTAGTTGTTGAGATATTCATTATTTCTTTTTGCCCAAAAGGAAGAGAGTAGGAAAAACGCATTAACATTGGGAAGAGAAAGACCTTCATCAGTAACACCTGGAATAAAACATTGGGGTAGACTATTCCATTAACACGAACGGTGGGAAACACAAGTCCGGAGGGGCCCAGTAGGCTCCCCATGGTGTTTGTGACTTGAGAGCCACTCAGGACATCGCTTGGAGTGGTTTTTGGATTTGCTTCTGGGGGTGCAGAATGTGTCCTCCTTTGACAGCTCCTTTCCCATCCTCATTCAGCATAAATTGTGGTCTATTTGGGGAGTATCTCCACGGTGTAACTGGTCTCTGCAGAGGGAGGCAGTTGCCAGCACTTCCTACAGCAGCCATGCACTGGCTGGGTGCAGTTTGGCTCTGCGTGTCTGACTCATGGTGGATCTGGGCCTGAGGTTTGGTGGGGGGGGAGGGGGAATGTTGTTGTTTTGTTCCATTTTTATGTTTGTGTCTAAATTAAATGCTAAGGAATGATGAAGAAGAAGGATGATCTTGTGGTTAAATATATTCAAGTGGCAAGCTGGAACTGGGAACTGCTTCTGGCTCCACCACATCTATGGACAAGGGCAAATAATTTGAAATCTCAGGGTTTTCCCATTTATAAGATGAGGATGAAAGGGCTTTGTGAGAGTCTGAATGCCTGAGTACTTTGCTTCCCAACAGAAAGAGCTAGAGAAAATAAAATTACGGTTTTCAAATCAATAATAAAAGCAGACAGCAGATAAATTTTCTGTCGCTGCCCCTTCCCTGCTCTGGCAGCGTGGTTCTGGCTCTCGGGGGGCTCTGGGGCGAGGAGGAGGATGCCCAGCACTGCCCAACACAAAGCTGCTCTGCTGCATGGCAAGGCAGGCAGGCTCTGCCTCACGTGCTGGGGATGGCAGACGGAAAGCGATATACACTAAGGATAAGTTTATCTTTTCTGTGGTGTATCTGAACATGTAGTTTATCCTGTCACATGCACAGGGACAGCGCTGCACGAGAACACAGGCCGATTTATCTCCGGCTGTCTCTGACTACTCCAGTGGGCTTCACGGTACGACTCCGTTAATAACAGAGGAAGGGAGAGTTCGTTCTGATTTTGCTTGCTCTAATGGGAAGTAATTCCCCTGAAGTCAGTGGGATCGCAGTAAGAGCTGTATCAATTCCTGCGCCCTCAGGCTGATGAGAAAAGTAATCTATGGTCATACTGCAGCAAGCACATTTTAGATATAGAAACAGCCCAAGGGAAGGGAAGCGCTCTGTAAATGGTATCAAAGCAAGGCATTTAGCACACTAGCATTCAAAGCACAGGCGTCTGAGGAAGGCTGCCTCTTTGGCCAGCGTATGATGGCTGCTGCCCAGCCAGTTTTCTCCTCCCGGCCTGTTTCCTTCACCATCCGGAAATCAGAAAACGCTACCGAGTCATTTCTACAGAGCTCTCCCTAGCATTTTGCCTTCCCACATCAGCAAGAGCTTAATCCTCTTCCACCCTCCTTCACCAGCCACCACCACAGGGCCAAAAAATTTCACAAGGCCAAAAATTTTGGTCCCCAAAACAGACAGGCATGCCAGAGAGGTAGATGGAAAATGGCAGCCACAGGTTTTCTGGTGAGCCCAATTTCAAGCTGCTTGTGAGAAGATGGACTAAAAGCATGAGGAAAAAGAGGACGCAGGCTGAGGAACCGAGGGGACAAAACCTGTTACTGCAGCTGGGACAGCCCCGCTGTGGGGCAAGCTCGGAGCACAAGGCTCGGTGATGGCTCCTGGCCTTCCCCAGGGCTGCCCTGCGGCCCTCTGCTGCGACACTGGCCCAGCAGCTCGAGTGATTGAGCAACGGGGCGGGGGGGGGGGGGGAACCGAGAAAGGAGGGTGGGGGGAAGCTGAGAAACCTAAAAGGAGGTCAATGACACGGGTACTTAACAGGGAGGGAACAGGATAGTTTGGGCTGTTTGGCTTTGAGATAGCAAGGTGGGTCTAAAAGGAAAGGGCATCTGGTGTGGCCGCCCTGCGGTTATCAGGGAGAAGTGGGGTGGGAGGGTGCAGATCCTGGGAGCAACCAGCTGGATGCTCGTGTCCGTGGGGTGACGGAGGAGCGAGCAGGCAGCCACAAGAGCCCCGAGGAGATCACAAAGAAGTGTTTTTTTTGTGTGCTGCCCCGGCTTTAATGCAACTAGGCCTGTCTTCATCCTGAAAGGGTGGCAGGCTCAGTGGGAAGAGAGAGGGGAGGCCAGAAGGAAGGGTTCACACCTCCCTTTCTTTGCAGCTGATCAGTCTTTTTTTCCTCTATAATAGAGTATTTGGGTACACTCCACGTACAACTCACACCTGATTAGTTAAAGGGGATTATATTAATGCAACTCAGAGTGTAGGCAATCTTAAATCAGCTTTAACTTTACAGGAGAGTATTAACTACCGTGATTTATTTATTTTTTTAATCACTACAAGTATGTCCTCAGAGAAGATTGCAGCAGTTTTACTGCAATAGCTGAAACCTTTGTGAGCTTTGTAAAGGAAAACCCTGCATTTGCCAATTTCATGCCCTAGTCAGGAACAAAAAAAAAATCACTTCTTAATTCAAGCCCAGAGAAATTCACTGAGTAAATGGCAAGAAGAAATAGGTTATTTTGAGTGGTAGCCACAGGAAGAAGGGACAATTTGCTCCGGATAGTTGAGGCTGGAAGTTCCTCATTGCAGAGCTACCAAGGAAAGTACCAGCTCTGGGAGGAGAAGGTGGGAATCATTTCAATGTTTGGAGGGAAAAAGGGGAGCAAGGCTGGGGAAGCAGTTTGGATGGGGGCTGGGGATGCTGGTGGATACCTCAGCAGCTACATCACCAGGCCAAAATATCTCGGTTACTAAAAACTGCCTACAACTTGAGTTATTTGCTTTTTCCAACAAGGAAAATATTATGTCTTGTGGGAAGTCATGAGGATGACATACCCAAGAACACTGCATATTTGATCACTAATAATATAAAGTAAACATCTTTTAAATATTTCCAGCAACATCTGTCCTAGTTTAACTACTGGTTCATGTTGCATTCTTTTATGGAATAATATTCATCACAGAAAGCAGAGCGTGTGTCACCGCCATCCATTACAAGAATTAAACTTGTGGGATTTTCCCTGATGAAGCTGATTTCCCTTTAACCTATAAAAAAATGCTTTCTTCTAATTTTCCACCATTGCATGACCCTGATTCTCCAAAAATTTGAATGCTTGCCTATGATCTAATATATCTAATACTTGGCTTGGATATAAAGGGAGCACGATGAGATACTGGTTTAACTCATACGGGGTGTGTGCGGGGGGAAATCCAGAAAAAGATGCTGCAACAGTTTAATAAGAATATGAGCTTACCTTTCTGGAGAGACAAAAAAAAAAAAAAAGCACCTTTGAGCAGCTATAAGAGATTAGCCTTGTTCTGCAAAGAGGAAAGAAAATCAATGTTACATAAAGGTAAAAATAGCAAAGAAAAGAATAACAAAGAGGAATGTGGACAGAACTCCTTTAGCCTTGGATGCTGACGTAACCTGAATGAGGCACATTTGCCTAGTACTAAGATATATGGATTATATGTAATAGAAACTAATGTATTAAGTGGCAATTTACATTAGCATTTGGGAGGAATACATTTTTATTGACAAGCACTAATTTTTTGGTAGAAAGAGAAAAAAAAAACAACCCTATGGATTATATAAATTAAAATTTACTATTTTTTTACCAGAAAAAAAAACTTTTTTTTTTTTTAACAGCTGGACTTCACAATTCATCCCACTTCTGAGTAAAAGTGTAGGCATGTCACAACTGAAATAATTCTTTTTTTTTTTTTTTAAAGTAACCTATCCATGAAGAGGCAAGGTTTTTGTTTGTTTGTTTGTTTGTTTTGGTTAGACTAAAAAAAAAAAAAAGAAAAAAAAAGAAAAAAAGAAAAACCCTTTCTGTTTCTAGAGTAGTAAAATTCCAGCAACATTTAAAAATTTTTCATGTGAAGTCTCGAGTTTGAATTATGCAGAGAAGTCTTTGGTGGCCATGAAAGACAGGAGTATATTAGCCCTTGAACTACTTCGGAAAAAGACAAAATTTTCTCTCCCAATATACAAACTGATTAAGAGAAAGCAAACCAAAAAAATGCAAGCAGCTCTGCACTGGCTCAGTCAGTGCTTTAAAGAAACTAAGGTGTGTCAAGTACCAGTTTCTCAGCAGGGTTATATCTCTCTCTCTTGTATCATCCTTACAGTGTTGCTGGACCAAGTTTGGGTAAACTGTAAAAAGAGAGTAAATAACTTGGTACAGAAGGAGAAAAGTTGGGCAGGAGAGGGGAAACCCCAGATTTTGCAATGAAGCAGATGTTCCGACACAAGATGGAGCCAACCAGTTTCACTGAGATGGCGCCCGCTAAATCCGTCCCATGGCAGCAGTGCCTCTTGTCCACACAATTCTCAAAAAAAGGACAAGCAAATCCTCCCACTGCAAACCTCTGGATTGGGAAAGAGTTGTTCAGTGCTTCAGAGCATCAGTGAGCCTTCTGGCTTGGTCACCCACCAAAGGAGAGCACAGCTCTATGAAGCAGGGCTTCCCTATGGGGCTGTTCAGCCGTGGATGAGCCCGGTTTGTGTGCTTCATCTACTGTGTTGATTGTCCATGCTAACAGCTTAAGTCCCCTCATTTCTAGTTGGTATCAAAACCAGAAATCTGGCATTGAGCTGCTGGTATTGCAGCCTCCCTGCCCTGTAAAGGCTGTTGGACTCTGCCTTTGGCTATGGAGGTGACACAAAGGGCAGTAAGGAGTGGGACTGAAACAGCAAATGTAACTAGGCTTGTCCCTCTCTCTCTCTGTCTCTCTCGATTAGATGCAGACTCTGCAAATCAGAGATAGCAAGACTGTCCTAAAGATACTGAGTTAGTTTCCATAGCAATGAGATCTATGAGTTCTCAAAATATTCAAGTCTCTATTAGGCTAGAAGCAGATAAAAATAATTTGCTTACATAAGGGCATGCCAAATCTCATCCAGCAAAGCACTCGTTTTTAAGCACATGAGTATCAAGATATTGGAGCTCCATCTGTACCTGGCTGTTTCACTTGCCTGGGAAAAAAAACGCTCTTGGTCAAAGTGCCTTTTTCTACCCAGATAGCTCTTTCTCAACCCTGACACCCTGCTCGGGACCCCTGTTTCCTGCTGTTGAGCCATCTTCAATGCAGACTTTGGGTTTCTCCATGTGGTGGATCAGTTCCTCTCCATCCTTCCTCCATCATTCTCCTTAGCTCAGCCACGGGGCCACGACATGATCCAGGTGAGTTCAGAAATATTTGCAAAGAGGAAGGAGCACCCTCTGAAAATACATGTACTGAACAGGTGTGTGCTCATAGGATGTCTCCTGATCCCTTCTCACTGTGCTTCTTCAGCAAAGACCAGATGAAGTTATAAAGACATTTCTGATCATGCACCACATTTCCTAACCAGAGGCTCTTCAGCATCCTGATGGGGACAGCGTGAGAGGATGGGCAGTCTCTGCCCCCACACCACATGGAGCATGCCGCTGTGGCACGTGTGAGGGAGGTGCTCCTGGTGACTCTGTAGCTATCCTCAATAAATGCCTCACTGCCATTAATTAACATAATACAAGTTGGATGGAGCTCATTCAGAGTAACATTGCGAGGGCAGTCCTGCACAAAAAAAAACTGACTTCCACCTTTTGTTTTCAGTTGCTTTGCCGTAAAAAGGCATGAGAAGCTACCAGTGAGTATGTTTGAGTAAAGCCTTTTTCTAACCAGTGAATCTACTAAATCATACAACATCTCATCAAACTGATCTCTGAGAACACCATGTTCCATTAGAAAAATCTGAAATATGTTCCTTGCACTCATGAATTTCACCAGTTATTTAGCTTAGAAATACTTTTCACATATTAGCACTGATTATAAGACTGAAGAGAATCAGGAGTGAAAGGTATGGTAAGGAAAAGAAAGAGGCTATGGTGAGAAATAATCCCCTGTGTATTTCAGACAGTATCTTAAAAAAAAAAAAAAAAAAAAAAAGAGTGTTAATGACTTAAAGAATCCCAGCGTACCAGGAAGAGCTAATTTAATTTTCTAATAGTGCCCTCATTGTGAGACATTACATTAGCTAATTGAATGCATTTAATTTATTTGTTTCCAGCTTGGGTGACTTTGTTTTCCTATCCACCTTTCTATGATGAAAAGCAAATAAAACATTCCCCAACAGCAAGCTGCTGCTTCTTTGTTCAACGATCAATTTAAACCAGGATTACTTTCAAAGTGCTTAATAAGGTGCATGCTTTATGAGTGCTTTACAAAAATGGCAAAGCTGCAATGCTGCCTGACAGCATTGGCTGTCGTCCAGGGATGGACTGTAGATATCGTTGGATCAGGGATTTTGTGGTAGCGCTTTTTATGTTGTAGCTTGTCACCAGCCTACGCAAGTCTCAACAACACACTACTGTAATAACCAAAATAAGCAGTAAATTCATAACGCTTTCCTACTCCTGGCACACTAGGGAGCATACCCATGCTGTAGTTTAGGGAGCAGTTACAGCTTTTGAAGACCAGCTGGCCCATCTGTTCCTGGTAGTGCTGCTACTACCAGCAACATGGAGTTCAGCTTGGAAGAGCTGCTCTGGCATCTGAGGCAGTGCAGGCGCCGATACGTCTGCTGAGCAGGGGCAGGATGGGTTTCGGCAGCCCCGGGAGCTGGTGGGCACATGCGGAGACCTGCTGTGGTGGTTGATGCACTTCAGTCATCACCTGCTGCTTCCCAGGCTAGTTGTAGGGAATTTAAGCATGTCCCATTTTCCAGTGGAGGTCATTGCCTTGCACACGTTAATGTACTCTATTTCCCAGTGGGAAATTCTGGGGGGAAGGAGAGGAGATGCAACAAAACCCCTGGAACTCTTCTTCTCCATAAATGCCCTCAGTCCTTTTCATCTCTCCATGTTTAACCTGGGTCTCCATTATAAATGCCTCAGTAGTCAAAGCTCCTGGTCATGGTGGACCTCTGGAAGTCTTTATATTGCTAACACAATACAAGCTCTTTCCACATACATGGTTTTGCTGGAACAGCTCTGCTAGTCCCATAAAGGCTTTTTCTACTATCACTCTACAATTTCTGTAGCATGTTCCCAGCTGAAGGTGATTGTTGCTAATTACTGCTTTATAAACCTGTGATTTCTTTCAAGATGCATTAACTAAAGTAAATGGAGAAATTAATTCTCCTTGAAAAGTGAATGGGGTTCTGTGAAACAGGGCTCTCTCTTCAAAGGGGGGTAAATATTCCCCCGAGAGCTCTTCCAGTTGCTTGAAACACATTGTAGTTTAGCTCTGGAATACTCCTATTGGTGTTTGACAAAATATCAGCCACATATTCTATTCTCAATGGTTTTCTGCAGCAATGGGTGCCAGCAGTAGGCTTTTATTAGATCTGTTGGGCTTGGCAGTCCAGTATGCCATTGATTTGCCTATTCCACGAGCTCCTGAGGAACATCCTTATACAGCAGCAAATAGAGTGATTTTTCAACAATAAATAAGTGGTTACCATGGACTTTGGTATTGGTGTGTGGCTTGATCTTCAGCAGCCTGCCAAATGGGTCCTCTCTGTCAAAGAGAAACAGAAATGAGGTACTATGTTAACCTTAAGGCACATGTGTAGTACCAGGCAGGAAGAATATAATACGTCCACTTAGGTGGCAATGTGACAACAAAGCTAGAAAAAGCAAAAAATGGCAATCATTACTTGTTTCCACATTCTGCAGGGGCTGCAGAGATGAAGAGCTTGACGGCAGTTAGACTCCTTTAAATTTTTGTAAAGAATTATCAAGAGAGGTAATAAAGTGTCACTTAGAGAAATGTGTCTCTGCAGCTGTTTTTAAGCAGAGGAACAGTTGTCAGAAAGGTAAGGGAGTATTTGAAATGCATCTAAAGGACACAAATGGGAAACAGAACAGGGATAATACGTGACTTAGACTGTGCCTATAGACTGTGCCTCTGAGATCATGGGGCACAACGCAGGCAGGGTAGCAGATATCGCTGTTAAATATGTCGAGGCCTGACCACCAAGGAGAAGTTAATTTTTAAAGTTAACTTGCTTGAGTGAGATGGCCACGTGTGTTACAATTGTCTTGGGGAGAGCAGCAGTGCAGCACAGCGCGTGTGCTGGCCAGCAGCACCCACACCCTGAGCAGTCTTTATATAAATTCCCATCCAGCCTGTCTGAGGGCAGGACTTGGACCATACGCTGGGATAAAGTGGGTACAGATAGCTGAATCACAGCTCCTCTGGAGTTCAACAAAGCAGGAAGGCTGAATTGTTCTCTCTGACTTCTCGGCTTTATTGGCTCTGTGTGGTTGTTCAGGTCTTGCACAATTGAACAGCAAGAATGTCAGATGTCTACAAAGCATTGGCAACTGTTTGGGCAATTCCTTTTTCCTTCACCCATTGGATTCAAGCAGGATTGAAGCTGTAGCTCATAATTTGTGCTGGCTATACTTAGACCAATGAGCTAGCCCATGTCCTCCAGTTTGCTTCCCCTCTTACAAGTGTCATAGAATCATAGAATCATAAAAACACAAGGTTGGAAAGGACCTACAAGATCATCTAGTCCAACCATCCTCCTATCACCAATACTTCCCACTAAGCTACTAAATCATATCTTGTAGCACCTTGTCCAGGCGCTTCTTGAACACCGTGAGGGATGGTGACTCCACCACCTCCCTGGGCAGGCTGTTCCAGCACCTGACCACTCTTTGAGAGAAAAAGTTTTTCCCGATATCTAATCTAGATCTCCCCAGGTGCAACTTGTGGCCATTTCCTTGAGTCCTATCATTAGTTATCTGAGAGAAGAGGCCGACCCCCTCCTCATCACAACCTCCCTTCAGGAAGTTGTAGAGAGCAGTAAGTCTCCCCGAGCCTCCTCTTCTCCAGACACAACAACCCCAGTTCCTTCAGCTGCTCCTCACAGGACTTGTGTCCTAGGCCCTTCACCAGTTTTGTTGTCCTCCTCTGGACATGCTCCAGGGCCTCAATGTAATTCCTGTAGTGAGGAGCCCGAAACTGAACACGGTACTCGAGGTGCGGCCTCACCAGAGCTGAGTACAGGGGGACGATCACCTCCCTGGTCCTGCTGGCTACACTATTTCTAATACAGGCCAGGATGCCATTGGCCTTCTTGGCCACCTGGGCACACTGCTGGCTCATGTTCAGCCAAGCATCAATCAATGCTCCCAGGTCCCTTTCCTCTTCACAGTCTTCTAGCCACCCTGCCCCAAGCCTATAGAGTTGCACGGGGTTATTGTGGCCAAAGTGCAGGACCCAGCACTTGGCCTTATTAAACCTCATCCCATTCACCTCAGCTCAGCAGTCCAGCCTATCCAGATCCCTCTGAAGGGCCACCCTTCCCTCAGGCAGATCAACACTACCTCCCAACTTGGTGTTGTCTGCAAACTTACTGAGAGTACACTCAATCCCCTCATCCAGGTCATCAGTAAAGATATTAAACAAGGTAGGCCCCAGTACCGACCCCTGGGGGACACCACTTGTAACGGGACGCCAGCTGGACTTAACTCCATTAACCACTACCCGCTGGGCACGGCCCTGCAGCCAGTTCTTTACCCAGAGAAGAGTATACCTGTCTAGGCCACGGGCAGCCATTTTCCCCAGGAGAATACTGTGGGAGACCATGTCAAAGGCCTTGCTGAAGCCTAAGTAGACTACATCAACAGCCCTTCCCTTATCTACCAGTCTGGTCACACGATCACAGAAGGAGATGAGGTTGGACAAGCACAACCTGCCTTTTGTGAACCTGTGCTGGCTGGGCCTTCCCTTCCTTCTTGCTCTGCTGTTCTCCTCTTTCACTTTGTTTTCCTTAGGACTGTGCTAACACAGCTGTGTCTGTCTTGTGTTAAAGGACTCAGAAATACATTTCAAAAAATAAGCATTCCCTTTCCTAACCAAGGGCTGAAAACAGACCCCTCTGGGTGGGTGAATGGGAACCAGGGCCACGTCTGCAGCACTAGCACGTCTGAACCTCAGGGCAACAATTGCTCTGAAGGACAACTGTCTTTCCTTCACAGAGCTGTGGTAGCCTGGTTAAAACCTTTATGAGCAGGTCATTGTATAGGCACCGGTGCTTGGACTCCAGCATATGGATTTATCCCGTTTGCTGAGAGGGATCGGGGCTTGCCAGCACTTCCCTGGCTGGGAGGGGGACAGGACTCTCCTTCCTGCCCCAGGTGCTGCTGCAGGCTGCAGTGCTGGGACCATCTGTCTCAGCAGTCACTGCAACTTACATATTGGGGAATGTGTGTGTGTTTTTTTTCTTGTGATAAGGTGCGTAGAGAGATAAGAAGAGCATGTAGCAGCTCTGTTTCACAGAGATGCCAGGGGAGATAAACCCGAGCTGTTCTGTGGGTTTCTCTGGAAGACACGCACATTTCAGTGTGAAAACTCTTGTAAAAGTAACAGCAGCACATCACTCTGAAAACTCTATTTAGATTTGACTGCTCTGTGCCTTTTGCACCGAAGGGAGATAATTCCTGCCTTGGGGAGGCTGAAGCTCCCGGGTTACCTTTGCCTACCCCAGCTTGAGGAACAGAGCACCTAAGGCGCACCTGCCCTCTGTGTACCAGCTGTGCCTGCTCAGGCTCAGCTTCACGCAGTCACAAGCCTCAAACCAACTGAATTCCTATGGCCTTCAGGGTCAAAAGCACAAGTCCCTGGTACCACCTGCTCTGTGCCCACATTCCTGTGTCTGGAGAGGTACTCTGGCTGTTTCAAGAAATTGCAAGCAACATCAAGGATTGGGGGATATGGGCCAAGCATGAGGCCGAAGCTAACATGACAGAGCAATCAGCTAATCAGCTTCTGAAATCAGTGGCTGTTGAGCATATCTCACCCTGATGCCACAGTGTTGGTGGGAAGGGTCTGTTATGTGAACCAGCAGCTCCTTGCTCCAAATGCAAGGTATGCACACATATATACACACAATCTGCCTTCGGATGGGGGGGGAGGGGGGGCTTATCAGGAGTCACATGTGGGAAGCTGACTGCAATTACATAAAACGAGCCTAACTCCATACCTACTTTTGACCAGCAGAGGCATTTCATACCTAGCTATGTTAGACTTAAATAGCCTTCATCCAAAGGTATAAACTTTGTGTTTAAGTCTCTTTTTGTATTAAAATGAAGTATGAATGTTGCTATTATATCTAGTTTTCCTTGTTAATAGTGGGGGCTTGTGCAGAACTATGGATGTGCATGATACTTAACTGGTCAGAGAAGTTGCTTCTCTACAACAATCGCTCAAAGAGAGAACAAGAACTTCTTATGATAAGGTTGTGTGGCACAAAAGACACTTATCTTTAGAGATGGAGGAGCATAGCCTTCCTGTGCTTTCTGCATTGATTTTTCTTCTCTATTATGAAATAGGTTATTTCTGTAATAATTTTATTTACAGGAAAGCAGCTAATGATGTTCGTGAACTTGTGCTCACTTTTGCAAACTTATGCAAAAATGGATATAACTGGAAGAAAGAAAAATGTTGTAAGAACAGCTTTAAAACATCTTTTTTTCTTTTATTTTGAAGGAAAAATATGTGGTTTTGGTTTCCAATTCCTAGAAAAATGTTTTTTGTTTAGCTAAAGTATTTTCTCCCCTGTATCTTCAAGTTCATTGGCCAAATGCAAGTAACAGGTTCTTTCATTCTTTTCTGTGGAGACAAAGAGATCTGTTCTGTCCACTGATCACTTTAACTAAAGATTTTCCTTTGCGTTTATTCTAGCTGGTTGTTTTCTTTCTTCTGTCAGAAATGTTACTGTATTCTTTATCTTGAAAAATTCACTCTACTACAAAATAGTGTTTATGTCCCTACAAAGATATTATTCAAAACGTCATCTAGAGAAATCTTCCTCAAGGAACCAAAAGCATTTGTCTGTGAAGAGAGCACATTTGTTTGGTGCAATCAAGGAGATATAAATAAGGGTTGCGAAGTGTCATCTCTATGGTGACAGCATTAAGACCACTGTTCAGCATGCACTGTGCTTTCACTTTCTGAAATTTGGGGGTCTTAGCTCACAATGCTTCTGCCAGTGTTAAGAACTACCACTTTGTACGATATGTTTGAAAACATTATTCTAATAAGGCTGGATGTCTCGGACATGCTTGGTTAGAGTATCTCAACAGTGTAAAAGACAGTAAGCATAAGCACTGGATTTTAGCTTAAATTGTTAAAGATCTTATGATAAGCAATGAACTAAAAGCTTTCTTTTTCCTATTTAAAAAAAAAAAAAGCTATTTATTACAACTTCACTAAGCAGATTTTATTTAATCTGTGTTGACTAATATCTGCAGATTGGGAATGTGAGAACTGAAATTATTTGCTGATGCTTAGACATTTGAGAGAGACTGCATGTCTGCTATTGATTTGATGTGAAGAAAATGGTTTGGAACTTTTCTGCTTAGAAAAAGCCCACTTAGAAATACAAAATAGGCTATAAAATCTGTTAACTATGTTAAAAAATAACAACAGTTGAATGCTTAAAAACTCATTCTATATTGGAGAGTTCACTCTTTTTTCCATTATCAGCTATTAATTAAAAAAAAATGTTTTATTATGCTAAATGTAACTGCTCTTTGCCACCCAGGGAAGGAGGGGTCAAGGCAGGAGGGTCTTAGGTCTACTGTGCAGAACTCAGCTTTTGCTGGCCTCTTGCGCGACCAGAGCAGCAGAGGGTGTCGGGTTTTAAGAGCACATTTTTAGCAGCTTTCTCCGTTAATCAGGCAGACCTAACCCCTCCCAGCTCTGCTACTAAAATCTGGACTCTGTGTTGGCATATGGCATTGCCCTTGGGACATACCTCCTCATGATGGATGAGTCTTTCTTAAATGGCTACTGAAGAACACGTGGCTCAAAGCTAGTGTGCCAGCGTGCCCCTCTTTGGTTAAGATGGAAGAGAATTCAGCTGCGTTTCACTGACTTCTGAAAAGTGGTATCACAAACCTAGTGTGTGTGTGTGACTCACACCAACACACACAGTCTATAGATGTGTGTAATACGTGTTCACGCCCTTATTTGTGTTGTCACAAGCTCTGACTCACACCAGGTTGGTTTCGGCATGGAACGTTCCTTTGAGTAATGGCAGGAGGTGTTAGTCAATACAGCGACTCTTCCCAGGACTGTACATCTCTTCAGATTTCTCATAGGAGCGATTGATTAAGATTCAGGGTTTGACCCAGAAAGGTGCTGCACAGTGAGGGCAGAAAGGGTGTCCTCAGGGATGAAATGAGGCTTGCAGAGCGTTTGAATGCTGCTGACATTTATCTTCTTGCATTTCATTAAAGCACAAAGGATCAACTCCTAGAAACTAAAGATTTATCAGTTTAGCACCAGCTATCAGTTCCTTTCACATGTATCTGATAGTTAGGCTTTTTAATGCCAATTGTTAGGTAACTCAGCCAAGCAGCTCCATCCACTTGTTACACTTTAGCTGTAGCTACTTCCATGCTGTGCTACCGAATGCATTCCTTTGTTGAATGGCTGTGAGTAGGGGAAAATACACTGGAAAATACTCTTCCCTGCTTTTAGGTGGAAGGGTCAAACAGGAAAATCTGCCCATCTATCTTGCTTTTCTTTCTGGGGAGGTAGTGGTGGTGATGAGTAGTTTGTATGTTTGGGAAGAGAAAACAGGATCCCGTGAAGACCTAAAAGGGCAGCTGTTCACAGCTGATAACGCCGGGGCCTTGTCACTTCTACTTGAGGGGACAACAAATCAGCTACAGATTCAAGGTGGCCCTACAACTTCTCTTCACAGATGCTCAGGAAGCACAGAAAACAAACTCAGAAACTGGTTTCCCATGAATAGATTTTAAGTCAAGGCAAACTTCACAACTGCAGAAAATTCAGATAGAAAACAGACCCTGAAGGGATTGTTACACACCACTCTGCCCATGTGGGATGGGTCCTCTCTTTCAGGTTTGTTCCCGGTCTAGAAACCTTTCGTCAGCTTCCTAGTGCAAAAGCTAGATGTTTACCTTTGGCTCCCTGACAATGTTTCTCTTTCCATCTCTTCAAAAGCCTGTGTATCTGCTGTTCCTAGCAGTTTCCTAATCCTTGTTGTACCACAGCTTTCCAGTTCCTGAGCCTTCTCTTTTTCCCTTTACTTCTTCTAGGTGCTTTGCTCTGCCCTCTGGGAGCTCCCTCCCTGCCCCACAGGCTTGTTTTCTCCTATGAAGGACCAATTTCTCTTTCCTTCATTGTCTTCCTTTATTGAGTTACTTGTATTTTCGTCATGGTGTCTAACACACAAAGAACTATGAATAACATAGATACCTTCTGAAAAAGTGTTAACTGGATTTTTCAGAAGGGTATACTTGAAAGGATATGGCGTGCAATGGGGGGGGGCAATGCAGAACAATGTAAGAGTACCCTAGATATTGAAAAAGCTTGTTTTAGGGCAAAAACACTGTTAGTATTATGTATTCATACAGCCCTAAGCTAATCATTTTGGGCTCAAGCCCATTTTGGGCTTCTAAAATTACAGCACAACAAACATACAAATGTTAAAATATACTTGTATCATCATATGTGAATTTGTGTGTATATACAAGAAAAAATATGATATATATATTAAAAAAAAAAAACAACAACCAACTATATTGTTTTCAGAAATCAAGCCATGGGACTTTTAGTTATAACCTTGTGCAAATGAGAATTACCCTGAAGTCAGCTGTGGCTGGATGTGTAAGGGGTTCAAAACAAAGAACAAGAAGAAATTCAGGAGTCTGAAGTTCCTTAGCTACTTCTGCTCCCCAGGATCTTCTTAGGACTGAGTCACATGCGGGTTTGCAGAGCTACCAGATGTCTGTGAGCATGCAAGCCCTG
Organism: Anser cygnoides; assembly: GCF_040182565.1. Classification (NCBI taxonomy): domain Eukaryota; kingdom Metazoa; phylum Chordata; class Aves; order Anseriformes; family Anatidae; genus Anser; species Anser cygnoides. The sequence continues at coordinate 50,003,739 of NC_089876.1, forward strand.
CAGGGCTCTGGTCACACAGAGGTTGAACACCTGATGCTTCGGGTCTCTGCAGTGTTTGGGAATTGGCCAGGCTGCGTCACTCGATGGCTCATATCACATTAGAGCTTGCTCCTTCGAGCAGCTCCCCCTGCATCTCTGCTCTAGCCATGTGGAAAAATCCAGCCCTTTGAAGCATATGTTATATTATTTTAGGATGTTTAATCAGGTTATTTTTCAGGCATCTGCATCTACCTAGGAGCCTGAATTTGTGCAAACTGTTCCAGAATTATGTCTAGAAGCTTCTACAGGCTGATGTTTGGCTTAACACAGTCTTTAATCAAAGTACAAAATTCTCTCTTGTTCCTTGCTTAGGCCATGAATGGTCTCTGCCTTAGTGACAATTCAGGATGAAACTGCAAAACAGAGCACAGCTTTGTTCTGCCTTCTGGAGTTGTGGTATTTTCAGTTTTGACATCTTCCTTACCTTGATCTGTGCTCCGCTCTGGAGATTTTTCCTGGCAAAATGGCTGAGCTCTCTCACACCCCACCCAATTTCTCCAGGGCAGTCAGATCTGCGAGGTGGTGCACGTGAACAGGGGGCTGGCCGCCACAAGTAGTTAGCATCACTGGTACCCTCTATTGCTGGAGATGTCTCTCCTATGTAGTGAGTGTGTTCAGCCCTCCTTGTTCTGTGATCACGTATGGCATCTGGGCCTTAGAGACAGGAAAGATGGAGAAAGTAATTATTTAGATAGCATACTGAAGCAGTCGAGCAACAAAAACTTCATTTCCTTTTATCTTGCTTATAATGCAACAATCATATAGGTGTTCCACTTTGCAAGGATATCATACCAGTTATACGTTTGTTAGAGTGTCTCCTGGAGTGGGGGTTACACAAGGCTTTTTTTCACTGAAATATTTCCTATTCCTGCTCTAAAAACATGGCTACTGGAAAAGAAACAAGGCATGAAACAAAACAAAAAGCAAATTTTTTTGATTGGATGCACACCTGTGAAAATGGTACTTTAAGTTTTACTCATACAAACGCGCCCATGAAATGAATATATATTAGCAGAAGATATAAATATAGAGTGGCTTTGGTTTACTAAATTAAGTCACTGTAGGCTTTCTAATCCAGTATTAAAGTAGCTTTAATTCATTTTAATCGAGTTCACTGTCAAGCTAAAATGTCATTGAGTGCAAAGACACTTGAAATAATGAAGCCCAGTGATTTTTAAGTGACACTTCTCAGGTCATTCAGAGATGTCTACAAGGAAATCTATTGAAGAATTGAGGAAGGGTATGCCTTTATAAAGCAAAATGGGTGTGAATATATATTACAGCTGGTCAGGTGCAAATCCAAGTGACACAGTACAAGAACACTGAAGCAAAGCTATGCTCCGTGTTCCTGGTCCTCTGAGCCTCCAGGTGGGACACCTAGCTGGAAAGCATCACAGTTCCCAGCCAGCCTGAGTACCTGAGTTTTCTTTGGTTGAAAATCAAGACAGGAGGGTGGATGCTAAGGCTCAGAGCTGACCTCAGTGTTTCATTCACCAGTAGCCTCCACACCATCATTTCACTGTCCATAAAACAGAGGCTATCATGTCTTTAGCAAGGGGTGCTGCGAAGTTCATGAGGTGCTGTTTAGACTTTATGGACTAAATATAAACAAGTAAATCATGTATTTTGAAAACTGCTTTCACAACATAGATATCTGGAAACTTAACCTGAAGGCTTATGATTGCAGGCTGTGCCTCTCAGCTGTGCAGACAGGGCAAAGGAGTGTTATGGGAACTCATAAATCACCAGAGTCCTCGCAGCATTGATTTACAGTCTGAGATTAGTATTGATATTTTTACTGCCCAAATCGAGGGTTGTTAGATCTTGTCAGCATATGAAGACAGTGTCTGCCTTTATGGTTATTACAAAGCATTTGAATTGTAGCTTCAAAAAAGATATCCCAAGTTTATCATGACTAAGTTGTGAAGATCACAGCTGACTGAAAGGACACTCTTGTTACCGTTCCCACCATCACCTCTACTATTTGGACTTTGTAAGGATTCACTCACCAAATATCATTCAGCCAGCTGAACCTCACACAGGTTTTCAGCTGAGAAGCAAACACCTGTTGTATGTTTGTTAGGAAAAAAAAATAATAAAAAAAGGAAAGCTCTAGAAATATTTAATGGTTAAGATGGAGGACAGGTTTTTGGGTATCAAGCAGAGTTCTTACACCACAGGCTCAGTTCTGGAACTGTCGCAAGGAGAAATCATAAAGCATGGGAAGTCATAAAGCAGAGGAAAGCCTCTGGAAAAGCCACAAGCCATGTTTTTTGTTAAAAGGACAAGCCATTAAGAGTGTGCTGACACAGTCTCCTACTGGAGCAGCAGATGATGATGCCAGACAATTTCATTGCTGGTATAGATTTAAACCAATTCCCTGCTGGTCTACTGATATTTATGCTATTGCTTTGGCTATTAGCTATGTTGATGCAGGCTGAGGAAGAAAAAAAATACATCCTCCAAACTACTAGTTGGCAGAAAATAAAGGTGCAAAACAGGAGGGTGAGTTTTCACATGGAGTTTTTCCCAAGCAACTACTGGAAATGAAGGAAAACAGGAACAGAAAGGAACTCCTTTTGTGAAATGCCTGGGGAGTCATTCCAGAATAGCTTCTATAATTATATGCTAATCCAGTTGAACTTTCAAGTGTAGATAATACAGGACTCCTATCATAGGCAAGGGATTCATTTTCAAGCCATATGTCTTCTCAGGATCCATATTAACTTAAAATAGATCACTACGTGCAGAGACGGTTGAAGCAAAGACCATGATAGCCCAGTTAAAAGTCAAGTTAGTCTCTCAGTAAAGGCTGATAATTTTGTTTTGACTGCCTTACCATGGAAGGGCACCTTTTAAAACCAGTTTCAGACCTATTCTGCCTGGAACCACACGCTAGGCTTGGGTAGCCCATGCTCTGCTTCCTTTAGCATTGTGCCCATGTTTGCAGCAGCTAAACTCTGCAAAGCAGGTATAAACTGAGCCTTCTACTCTGAGTTAACAGCTGATGCACTGTGTGGATCCACAAGCTATGCGTGACAGGGCCATGATAATTTATGACATTGTTTCACTAATTAAAGGTGACAGGGAAGTTTTACTAAGTTGTTTCAGTGGTCCAGTTTACAGCACAGCCCCCAAACAGTCACATTGGCATGACTGCAGAGGCAGTGAACTGTGTCATTGGTGCAAAAATAAAAAGCAGGAACCTCTTAAATCTACTTTGCTGCCAGAGAAAATATAGGTTGGAACTACGTCCTGATTTTTCCATTGGGTTTATTATTTTTCGTCTCCATAGCCTGAACTCTCATTTGACAGTACATTCCACTTTCTGCAGAAGAACCTACACTAATTGCATGTGTTATTGTTCATCCGGGCTTCAGAGGAAACAGTGTCTTTGGATAATCTGTAGAAATTGAACTGTAATTCAATAGAAAGTCAAGTAGTCTCTCAGTGCTTCCCACTGTGATTAATGTTCTGTAAGGAATGCCTTCATGTTTGTCATACAGAAAGCAGAGTTTAGACTTTCTTTCTTCTTTGCAGAATAAGGGAAAGAGTAAACAAAGAAATCAATTAGGAGTGTTCCGTTAATAAGGATGAAGATGGAATATATCTGTCACTGGAAAAAACCCTGGCTTCGCTCCCGAGGGACTGCCTCTCAACAGTTTTGGCTTAGCAAAGGCGTTCGAGCAGGCTATTCTTGGTCAGATAAAGAGAAGCGCTGCTGGCAGTGCGTGCTCTGTGGAGACTTGAAATCTCTGCAGTATGCTCCCTCCCTTGGTCCAGATGCGCTGATTCTCTAGGCAGAGTGAAAGACATATTTATTTGATCAAGGTTTTGGAGAAAGCTGTGGGTAGGTTCCCAGAGCGATGAACAGGGGGAGAGAGGGTGGTAAGAATGACAGTTATTCAAATAACACTGAGACTGGTTTTCCTTTTTGGTTTTGTCGTTCCTGCTGAAATATTAATTATAAGTTAGGGCATCAAATTTTATTATTTTAGTGTAAATAAATAAATCACTCCTAGCAGTCTCATTTCCTAGCAAGCACACATGCTAGCTGGGTATGTTTAAAAGCATGGAAAACCTAATCAAAGATAAACCAGCTTTCTATTCTGTCTTAAAAGTGATAAGCCAAGTCACACTGAGTGCTAGATTTCTTATTTGCAGACTATAATTTCAAACATTACTCCAAATGCGAGCATGTCTTTCAGGCTTGTTTTATTTCCATTATTTTCTTCAGAAGGTGGAGGAAGAGATTCAGCATCATAAACTGCTTTCCATCTTTTGTTCACTAAGTATATCTCCTCTTGAGAAGCACCAAGTAGCAACAAGTAATTGGGGGTAACCACTCATGAGGGACAGCGGAGGCAGAAGACTGTCTGTCTCCCACTTTTTTTTTCTTCTTTTTTTGTACCCAGCCAGGGCTGGATGTAATGCCACACACCTTTTATTGGCACCAGTGAAGGCAGCTTCAGCTGCTCTGCCTGCCTACCCGTGGCTGCCCATTGCTCTGAAACAACTGTTTCTCAACCACATGGTAAAATGCTTTTTTTTTTTTTTTTCCTCCTCCCTGGTTATTTTTAACACACATCAGTTCACTGATCTCATTTTCCATGTGGCCTTGGGGGAGGGAAACGGTTGTGCCAAAACAAACAGCGCGAGATGGGAACCGGTGGCCGAAGGTCAGGAGCGCTGAAGCCAGCATCGCCCCGAGGAGAACGGGGAGCAGCACCGGGAGCTGTGCTCCCGCGGGTGCAAATGCCTCTGGGTCCCTGGTGGGGCTGCCTGCAGGCCTGGGGCCAGGGCCATCAGTGGAGGAAGGCAGGTGCTGAAGGGTGGCTCAGGTCTCCCCATCTGAGCCTCCTGGAGGATCTGAAATCACAAATAGCCCATGCTCTGTGCAGAGTTTGTGAGTTCAGTCCCTAAGTAGTCGTGTTTCTTCTTTAGTACTTTCCTTCCTTACATATATGCTAGGAAGATAACGAGGCACTTAGACACAAGAAGTGTCATCTTAACACCCTGGTTAGATATCTTCCAAAGGTGACATATACCAGCTGAGCGTACTTCAAGTAGTATTTAACTCTGCTTTTATTTGCTCAGCTTTTTCTACTGACTGTGATTCAGAGCCTGTGGCTGGAAGACAGCAGAAGAAATAAAAGCTAACTTTACATTTCTGTCACCTCGTTCAAGCAGTTAAATCGGGATTCTCTGCAAGAAAGACTGAAAAGATACAGTGAAGAAGTCCTGCTAGGTCAGGTTTACCACTTGTTTGTCTGTTTTATCATCTTTGCTTCCTTGAGACAATGGTTTCTGAGACTATGAGATAAGGAGAAACCCCTTTTAACCTTCGGGTCGCCAGTTGGGTCAGGAGACCTGGCTTGAACTGGTAGAAATGCTAGGACATAACTGTGGAGGTATGTGAGCATGCTACTTCTGAGAAATCAGATCATGACAAAAGAGACAGCTGTTTTGTTGAAGTCAGAGTGAAGAAACTTACAGATACTATTACAGAAATAAATCCCATTTTATTTTTAAGGAGTTTAGGTAATTAAAAAAAAAAATCTAATTTTTAAACCATTGGCAGTGGAGCAGTAATCATAGACCTATCCAGATTATTAGGGACTTGAAATGTAGGTGTTTGCTTCTTTATCTCAAGAGCCATATAATGCATATGAATAACATGTTAATTTTGCATCAATCTGCTAACTTGTAAATCTGCAATAACGTGCTTGTTTCATTACAAGCACCAGAACCCTATAAATAATCAGGTGCAGTTTGCTTTTCATTTTACAAGATATCAGTGTCACTAATAGCAAGCTGTGCATTCTTGATTGGCGATTATGTTGCCACGATTAAGTTACTTGTGGTGTTTTAAAAATAACCTTGACTGTTACTCTTGTCTCAGAATTGCCTGGCAGAAATCCCTCACAGGAGCAATGCTGGTGCCACACAATGCTGCTGCAACCCTATTCGATTGAGGACAGTCAGCAAGAAGGGTCCAGAGCACTCTCCGAGATTAGTTTCTGAGGAAAAATGCTTTCTGCAGAAAACATATGCTCCTAAGAGATAATAATCCACCATCCACTGGGAGTAACAGCAATCTTACCATTAATTTCATGATATTAGATAAAAAGACAGGGTAGAATAGCTTTTTGGTAGAAAAAACTCTTAGTTCAGTAAGGAGCACAGAGGTTGGATCAAAATAGGTTTATCCACCATGACATTTTTCTAAAACTTGCCTTGTGGTGTTTTTTTTTTTTTATATGGTATTAGCAATGCTGTAAAAGAGCTGAACAGATAAGGCAGGCTGTTCTTGTCACCAGTTGCTACTTGCACAGCTTACACCGTGCTGTTACACCACTACCTGCTCCTTCTGACAAAGGGTGGGGATGGTGTTGTGCTGGGTCACAGCAAGAAGGCAACTCAGCCTCCAGGTATTGTGCCACCGAATATATCAGTGCTGCACCTCTGTCTGGAGTATTGTGTGCTGCTCTGCTTCCCCATTCTTACCGGTCCCAAGAAAGGATTTCTTAAAATGAGAAAAGGTACTGAAAGTGATCGGTATGGGTGTACGTATCTGCCTGTGCCCCTCTGTTAATCTTAGCAGCTGATAATTAACAGTAATGTGGAATCAAAGCAAATGGATTTGACTCTACATTTTCAAGAAGCCTGAATAAATTTTACTCTCTCCTGCTCTCGGAAGTGACTGAAGGGGCTGTAGTAGAGAGCTATTAAATAATAACTGATCTGAAGGGGGTGAATAAGGAACAATTGCAACATTTCATAAAACAAAAACTGGAATTAAATAGCCAGGAATAGATTTAAAATTTCAAATGAATTTCTTTTTCACAGTTCATGGTCAAACTGAGTCACCTTTCACTGCAAAGAGGCTGTAGAGCAAAAACTGTGACTGAGATTTAAGAGCAGTTTTGGAAAGGATATTGGATTATATAAATTCTTGATCTGACCCCAAACTGCAGTCTTTCTATTCCTGTGACTTGTACCCCCAGAGCAGAAAACTACTGCAGTGTGTAACTTGAAGGGCATATACCCATACAATCAGTGATAATGACATGAATATACTGTATTTTGACACAATATATGCCACCCTGATATTGTCTGTAGTATTTTGGAATTTGAGGAAGAATGAGAATATTGAAGTAGTTTCTAACATCATTGTTTAATTATTACAAGATACAAGTGCACTGAAATGTATAGTCTCTACATTTTTACTCAAAAATCAGTGAGTGATGGTCGTGATTCACACTGTGATTGAAAAACAGGCCCCAAGACAAATTCAGATACAAAAAGTACTTTTTTTTTTTTTTCAGTCCATCAGCTTTGTTCTTGAGCCTGCTCTTTAAAGCTGATATGCTTGAAATTCAGATGAGGTTGTAGTAGGAAGACATCTCAGTAATTGCGGCTAACCAGGAACACTGGGGAATCCTTGCTTGCTGTCAGCAGGAGGCTTTCATTCAGATCCCCAGAAGAGAATCACGCTCTCTTCTCCAGCCCTGCGAGGGGGGTTTCATCAATAGGCAGGTGCAGGGCATGCTTTTAAAGTAATGAATGAGAACTGCTGAGCAGAGCACAAAAGCTACAAATTGAATAAGTCTCCAGTTCACATCAGCATCTCTGGGTGTGTGTGCACGTGTGTGTCTTGTGCACAATAAATAATCCGTTATGCTTGAAAAATACCTACAAACTTGGTCTAAACTATGTAAACAATTAAAGGACAGAGATTTCTCTCTAGGTTTCAAACTGTCCAATGAAATAAAAAGATTGGCACCTGTTAACAGACCTTTTTTTGGGGTGGGGGATCCCAGCATCGTGACCTACCTGAGAACACCATCCTCGCCTCCACCAGCGCCAAGCCCCTGGTGGCTCTTGTAGGGGATGGAGGCTTGGAGCAGGCCCTCCCTGCCTGGGGAGGGTCCCAGCTCCTCTGCACCTTGGTTCCTCTGCCCATCGTGGTGACAGTGGCTGGCTGTCCCCTCCTCTGAGTGCTGGGGATGGGCGCATTGTGACATATCTTCCCCCAGGCTCTGATGAGGTTCCTGACACCATGACGTCAGGACATCCTCAGCTGACACCTCGACGGGTGCAATAAGTCAGGAAGCTGCCTGCTAACAAGTAAAATGATTTGTCTTTAGGAATTTAGAGTTGTAAAGACCCTGATGTTCTGGGGGTTTTATTGCCATTTGCTGCCCAGTGGGTTCTTTCTCTAAAATGATGGCAACATCACTTATGACTCTTCAGGATGCTCCAGGCCATGAAAGTGATCTCTGTGAGCACATGCTGCTCTTTCTCTAGAGCTCCTTTTCTCTGGTTCACCCATTATTATTATTATTTTTGTGTGTGCGTGTGCTGGCAAAAGATACGGAATAAGACTCCCAGATAAAAGTCTCACTGGCGTGCCTGTCAGAGCTGCCTTATTTCCTGCAGATACTCCAGCTGCCGATTCCATCTGCTGTCTCCTCTTTTTTCTTTCATTTGTAAACACCTTAGGGCACGAGCCGTTCCTACGGGTGTGCGATCCCAAAGGGACTGCGGTGGTGTAATACAAACCCTCTCTGCCACAGCAATATGTGTAATATTAAAAACGCTCAGCAGAGACTTCCAATATGTCTCCAACCACATCTGAACTGATAAGACTTCTAATTAACAAGTAATCAAGGATAACACAACGTTCGTTGACACTCCAGTTAAACATGTGTGACAGCTCTGATTTGTGTATTGAGGCTTTCTTTTAGTATCAATAAAATAGCTTGCTTTTTCGCAACCTTCCCTACAGGGTAATGGGGAGTATCTGAGAGTGTGATTGGAGATGCTTGTCGGTGCATGACTTCTGGCAAATTCTGATGTTCTGAGTAAGACCCAGGCTGGTGGACACTGGGCTCTGAATCACCCTGGGTTACTTGCTCAACCGCATTTTGCTCTTGGCTCCTCCTCTTGACCCTCCAGCTGCTCCTCCCAGCCTGGCTTGTCAGCTCTCCCCTGCTTTCTGAGGCCTGTTCCCCCATTCCTCACTCCTCCTCCTCCTCCTCCTCCTCCTCCTCCTCCTCCCTGTGCCTCCCCTGCAGCCTTTCCCTGGAGCCTTGCAGCCAGATGGCTTCATTCTCCATCACACGGGTGGAGGTGCACCAAGCCTCCTCCTGGCCTGGCCAGGGCCTCCCTGGGTGCAGCCTCCAGTTGGCGTCCGCACTGACTGGCGGTGGGCTGCAGTACCTTGCCTCTGAGGTCAGGCTCAGGGGTTGGCTCCGTATTCCCACTCGTCTTTGTGGAAAAGTTTAGCCATTTCGAGTACCAGCGTAGCTGAAGAGGTGTTGTGCTTGCACGTGATGCTGTGCTTCTTTCCATCTGCTGAAGCTGGCATTGTTCAGCTCCCTACAGGAAGGGGGATAGCCTTTACTTTTCTTGTGCATCTTTACACTGTACAAACTTCTTTTACAGTCAATGGTATGTACCTATTTAGGAGAGTAAAAAATCACCCTTCTGACTGGCATAGATATATTTTGTATATAAAAAGCCTAATAAGTCATGGAAAGATAAAATACAAGAAAACACAAGTGCCTTATGGTTGGTGGACTACAGATTAGATCATACAATTTCAAAATCTTCAGCAGTGACAAGAATACTAATTTCATTAAAAAGGCTTGCAAAAGTGCATCTAGTTTTGAAGCAGCCACACGGCAGGTGTCAGGACTCCCTCAGGCCATGCAAAGGAGCCACTTTGCTGCAGGACTGTGTTTCTGAGATGGAGGCAGAAAGGAGGCAACGCTGCAGCATGCGTTCTGCCTTTTCTGCCTACTTGGACCTGGTAAGGTGTTTTGTCTTAAAACATTTCTAAATGAACTACTCTGGTAGCTGGATGCAGCAATCTATGATACAAAAGAATGCGTGAGCTCACTGGTAGGGTTTTCTGCTGAAAGGCTGAAAGAGAACCTGTATGTTTTACTTACTGGGAATTCTTGGTAGCAGATATCACTGTTGCTATTTATTTGGGCCCGGCTCTGTGCTGGAGCCACTGTCTGGGTGCAGCGTGGTGGTTTCACACCGGTGGGTAGCTCACTCACTCTCCTTCCTCCAAAGACCAGAATGCTCCCACTGAGGTGAATCGTTCCTCCTGCAGTCCGTAGTGTGGCGTCTCAGCTCCAGCTGCAAAGATTTGGGGTTAAGATGCCAGACTGGGGGCTGGAGCAACTGAGCTGAGGGCTCGTGCCCTTCTGCCATCCCTGCTGTGGAGGGGGAGGTCAGAACATCAAACGCTGCAGTTAGTAGCACGATATACCACAGCAGGAAACCTTACCAGGACTCATCTGTTGTATCTTCAACGCTTCTGAGAGCATATTCCATTTTTTAATTTTTTTTTTTCTTTTTCATTTTAGTGGACTAAACTCTTCTATGGAGCATGCTCTGGTGAGCCCCAGCTCACCCATGGGCTCTCGGAGCAAACTGTAGGAAGATGCAAGAGGACTATGAGAAGCCTGATGTAGATGATGTACAGCCACATTAATTATTGATCATGTTAGTTGATGAGTCGTGCTGAATTGATCTGTGGTAAGATAATGTGAATTAAAAGCCGCTTGAATATTTAATTCCAGGCTTTTTGGATATGGCAGGAATTTGAATGAAAGACAACACGTGAGTCATGACTGGAATCAACTTTTCAGTAAAGACAGGCTATTAGAATAAAAGGCACTACCCAAAGGTAAATTCCAATTTATTAGAGGAGAAAACTCTGGCACGTAAACATTTTAATGGGAGACTAGAAAGCTTTCCAGATGAAATTCTCTAAATAGATGATGATAGATGCAGATTTTCTCGTTATTAGTTTAATTCCTGCGTATATGACTTGATTAAACCTTGCTGCATCTGAGGTAGTGCCTGAAGCATCATAGGAAAAATGCGAGACTGAGATGCTGTGGGAAGTGAAGGAGGGCTGTTGGCTGAAACTCTGTGTTTGCTGCAGTACAGCTGGGGCACAGCTTAAGTGAAATGAATCTACACATGACTGGAGAGAGGAAGCAAGGAAGAGGGTTTTCTGATGATTCTGCACGCTGTGCTAGGGGAGGACTCAGGGAGTCAGTGCCCTGCATGCTAGCAGCACCAGTCTGGCAGTGAAGGAAGTCCTGCTGAATAAACAGGTCATGGCACCTGAAGAAGAGCCATGGGGGCCTTCTCAGGATTGTATTGCATTGACCCAAAAACCTTTCTGAAGGACTTTGTGGTAGCGTTAATACAGTTTTGGAGGTCAGCATGCATTCTTGGTTGGCTTAGGTGCTGCAACTCCAAATAAATCCTTCCCGGACTTCTTCCAGCCTCTCCACAGAGAAATGTCCTTAACACAAAGCAGGCCTGGTCCTGAAGTAGAAATGTGTTTTGTTTCAGTGTTTAGGGCATACAGGCTAGCGTTTTTCTTAGTGAGAAGAGAGGGCTCCTGCCTACGGCCATTTCTTCCTCCCCTTCCATCTCACTTCATTCATCCGTGTACCAGGGAGCACTTTGGCAGCCAAGGGTGTTTGCCTTATTTTTCTCACCCTTCACAAAAGCTGCCCTCTGCTTAACATGCGCATTCCTTCCTTCAGAGCCATTTTTCTCTGTGGACTCTCAGGGCTGGCCAGCGGCCAAACAGTAGGGTGAGCTGCATGCAAAAGCCTTGATCATTGACAGGCTGTCTTACAATTTCTTTCTTGTATTCAAGATGCAGATGGATGTTATTAGAAAGGTTTTTACTTTGAATGTGCACAACTTGTCCACATGCCTGAGATTAGCGCTCAAGACTTATATAATGCTTTTCATCCTCAAAAGGGCTTTACAAGCGCGAGTCCTCAGAAAGCTCCTGTGAGGTGCCTTCATTTTGTTATATACTTTATAACAAGGAGGGACACATGTCAGTGACTTGTTCAAAGATGTATCACTCAACAAGCATTATAAAGGAAGGAAATCTTTACACTTCCCTGGTGTTCCTCTTTGATGTTTTCCTGTCAAAAAATCATAGTTTCACCACAGCAGCATGTTTTTCTGTATGAAAGAAGTGATTAGTGACATCAAAAATTTAAATGTATCTCAGGTTATAGTAATACTAGATAAATACACAGCATTTCTAAAATTTATGAGGCCAAATTTCCTACTGCACTAAGCTTCAATTAATAAAGCGGAACAGGAGCTGAAAGGGATCATCAAAGAGACCCAAGCTTGACAGAGGATCTGGAGTGCTTGCCTCAAACCAAACTTCAAAACAGAGGGAAATGATTTTAGGAGGAGTGATGAAAAATGCCTGTCTTCTCAGTTGAAAGGATAGTGCAAGATTTTTTTTTTTCTGCTTTAACTGCATGATTATAATTAAAACAGCTACAGTAACAGCAACAGCCCCAGTATGAACTCAGCTCTACCGAAAGTTCTTGTAATATTGCATCTCATTTCAGTGAGGGGGCTGAAATAAGCTGTAGCTGTGAAAGGCATCTTTATAATTGTGTATTCTTGCTGAGCTTTTACTGGCATGACTGCCTTGGCATACTTTACCTCGCACAAGCAAGCCAATAAAAGTTTCAAGTGTCGACCAGCAGATATGATCTGGCTAGGGCCAAGATCACTCTGTGAGATGTGGTTTCTAAATCAGGTCAGTAAGCCCTGGAGGGATGTCTATCAGCATTAGTGGTCTTTGTACTCTCTGTGAGCATCTGTACAAGCATAGGTAGCTGGTGGCAAAAATTGGCTTAGAAATCAGTAGCCACTATAGCCCAATAAGGAGTTCTTAAGAGATGGAGAGGTGCTTGTCTTAAATAAACCATAAGGAGATTTCAAGGGGAAGGGTCTACTTTACAGACATACACCTACTTCATGCTCCCTGGGCAAATAGGTTGCGAATAGCCTGTCTAGTCCAAGTCATGAAAAGGATAAAGCTAGACAGGTTAAAGCAAGTATTTATTTTAATTCTGCTCCAGCTTCCTTCTTTTGATTAAGTCTTGTTTTCTTCATTTTTCTTCAACTGGGTAAGTAATCACATAGTTATGTCTGGTGAAAATAGGGCTCTGCAGCATCTCAGGAAAGATGTTGAGAATTAGTTACTGAGCTCTCTGGTGTGGCAGAGATGCCCATCTTCTCATACTGCATACAGTAGGGTGAAGGAGTGGAAGTGAATAAGCTAGTCATGCTCTTTTTAACCCTACAAAAGGATATTTTTTTCCTTGAAAATTCTATATTCAGATCTTATCTCCCTCTAGCTGCTCTTGGAAGGGTATCTGGCCCCAGAAACTACTCTGGAGAAATGGGAAACCTGAGCTCTTTTCTGGTTTTCTGACCACCATACAATGTTTCAGATGAATTCATGGGAATGATGTGCAGAAAAAGTCATGAAAATTGCTGTTTGGGAAATTACAGCTGGAACAAGTTATCACATTTTTATGGATTCCACATCCATGGCCTTTAATGTCAGCTACCTTATTCTGCTTTATAATTGTGTAAGTGACTACATCTGGGCCAATTAAGCACTTTCATTTGCCTTTAAGAGTTGGAAGACACTGCATGATTTAACCTTTAACATCTGGGGGAAAGAGACGCTCTACCAGGGCTATGCGGTACCTGCATGGTTTTGATGACAAAACACATGTATGCTCATTGCAAAACCACGAGGTGTAAGTTACTGCCTTAAAGCTATGTAATGCTCTGGATGTGTTCAGCACTTATATTTCTCTTGAAATCTTATGAGAACAAAGAGTTGCAAGGACTGTGGTATGGGTTCAGGCAACCTGTGGACTGGTTTGTAACAGATGCCTTCACATCTCCACCCCTCTACAAATACCTTTCTTATTTCCCACAAGACTGTCCTTGAAAGCGTCAGGTTTGAAGCTCTCACAAAATGAGGTGCAACTTGACTCCCACATGCACAGGCTTTTTAAGATTTAACCACGGTAGGGAAATAATTCCCCTCGGTTCAGTGCTGCTCTCCAAGTTCAAACCAGCTGAGTATCTGCACCGCTACCACTAGTTTCAAAGAAAGTGTGATGCTATTGCTTGAAAGGCCCCTCTTCACACTTTGAAGATGTGCTGATGTGTGTTTTAATCAATTTTATTTACACTGCCCAGGAGTATCAACCCGCTGTCTGGCTCACATTCACATATGTGGTGAGTGGGATCCTTAATAAAAATGTATTAGTGAGGAGTATAGGTTAAGAATTACAGGTACTTCAAATAAAACTTCAGAAAGTCTACTTGCATATAACAAATATCCGTGTGAATACTTAACTTCAGGAGCATTAGTATTATTTCAGAAGCATAAGGGACCAAGACAAATTAATTAAAGATGAAATTTTCTCTTGTACTTCAGCTCTTTTCCTCCACGACAAGAAGAATCTAACTTCATCCTGAAGGCAAGAGTAATGAGAAGGCTTGAGGCAGAATTATAAGCTACTTGCATGCATGGAATGAAGTTACACAGCTAAGTTCAACCTGAGAGACTTATCATTTCAAGCGTCTGTGCATTGCTAACACGATACAGATGTCGCCATTGGACAAACAGGCACAAGATTGTTTTGTTGTTCGTTATGCACTCCTTCCTGGCGGCACTGCCGAACACAACTTAGAGAGGCCGCTCTTTCTGGGAGTTAAAAACATTATTTTTTTCATTATTTTTTAGCTGGAGACGAAAAGGAGCATGTCCGTCCTCTGTTGCAACACCATGGGAATTCCCAGCAGCCCCAGTGGGGACCAGAGCCAAGGAGCAGATCCTTAGCTGTTTTCAGCAGGCAGAATCCAGCTGATCTCCTTGAAACACAAAGGTTGTTGTTAGACGAGGACCTGGGCTGTAATATGAAGGTACACAGAAGCAGGAGGAACGATCCACCTGAGCCCTGCCTCACGTGGATGCTAATTGCACATGCACTGGAGCATGTGGATTCCAGTCTCCACCCTCCAGCATATTTGAAGGAGGATATTCCTGAAGTATGCCAGGACTTCCTTGTCCCAAGGACTAAATACATTTGGCTGTCTCCATTACAGCTAGCTTGAGCTGAAGAAAGAGAAACAAAAGCTAAATACGGGTAACACAAGGGTGTTTTTATTGCAGCAGCGTACAGTGCTTTTGTCGTGTCAGTCAGATGCCAGCATATGTCAGCAGTATTTCAAGTTGTTAATGCATTGAAAAAAGGGGAAAATTCCAAGCAAATATCTTCCCTGTGACAAAATCTTTAAGGGTTCACGTGTCTTTTGAAATGAATGTCTTCCAAAGAGTCACTTGGTTTCCCACAAGATGGTAATCTCTATCCCTACTACCTCTTTCTGTACAATTGCTTCCCACATTTCAGTTTCTATTCCTGACTTAGAAAACACACTTACAAGATAAACTTGCTTGGCTGCAGACCTCCCGTTGACAACTTCCTCTAACTGTAGCAACAATGAGAGGGGCAATTTTCTATTTTTATTTTCTGTAAACTTGTTCTGGAAGCCAGAAGGATGTTCCCGTGTTCTTGCAGCAATGGTATAAGAGGCTGATGGTGGATGTTCTGGGCACAAACCAGTTGTTACAGAAGTAGGAAGATTTATCACAGCTTGCTGCTGAATGTTTAAAGAGTATTAGAAGCATCTGCTTAATAAATGGAACAAAGAGTAAAATTTATACACACACACACACAAATGGAGGGAAAGTGGTTATTGGAGTGTGTCTTAGAAATAGATCCAGGTAGTACAAATAATGCATTGTGTAAACTTCTATCCCATGGTCAGTAACAGCTCACCTGTGCAGTGGTGCTTATTTTTGTCAGTTCCCTCATGTCACTGTTTTCATGTTAATCAAGGATTTCTTGCTGTAGATGAATTTCATACTTGGATTTATCACTATGTATTTTCACAGAGTTAGCTGGAGGTGGAAACAGGAATCTCTCCAAGTTTCCTACACGAAGAAAGCAATAGAAAGTCTTATTTTTCTCCACTGGCATTACTGATAATCATAGATTCTGTGGAAAACACACTTGGTCATAACAACCTTTTGACACATGATCTAATACAAATATTCTTGTTTGATGGATGCAGCGGGGCACTCTGCATACACAAGGTTAGGCATATTGTCATTAAACTGTCAGGACCAATCAGGACAATTCCAGGATAGGCTTAGATTGCTTTGATAGCTTACCTCAGCGTCGGTCTATCTGGAATATGCTTTCCTGGGACAAGGAAAAATCAGATTTTAACGCTGTTTTATTCCAGGTACTAGATGGTTTCTTCCTGGAAAAACAAATGGAACATAAGTTGATGGAGTGTGATATCACTGATTGTAAGTAGCAAAAATATTAACTTTTCTAGATTTTACTGAACTTAAAGCTGATTTTATCTACTTAAATTGGTACCTAGTACTTGTCACATTATGATATAGGTGTGAATATGCTTTGCCAGAATATGTATGAATGGCATGGAAACATTCACTTAAGCTCACACCCACACATCCCCATATGCTTTGAACAGATCTAAGTGGTGACTGAAGGATGAAGAAGGCTGAACCACACAAACACGCTACACAACGATTATTATTTTTGAAGCAGTGGAATAATTTATAAAGGTCACTAGGAAGCAATGGAGATGCAAATGCTCTTCAAATGAGTGCCAGTAGTATCACGTTGGAGCATATTCACAATGCACTGTAGTGCGCAGGAAAGAGCGCAGCCGATTCCTATAGAACATGATGACGAGTAAAGAGGTGAAACATGACGGGAATGCGGCATTCAGGGATTCATTCCAAGAAACATTTCCAGCACAATCTCATCGAGCAGTGCAGTAAACAATGCTTGGTGGCTGACTGAGGAAAGGCAATATCTGGAATAATTAATCAATAATTCATTACAGAAGAATGCTACCAGCTGTAAACTTAATTTATAGAATAATGCCCTGCAGAAATGCCAAAAATTATAAATATATTCATGTTTTTTGAAAGGGCTAGTATAGACCGAACCCAAATATGTCAATCGTATATAATAAAACTGATTATCTTAAACACTTTTTCAGATGGTAGACAGTGAAAATTAGGCAATCAGTATAGAATCGTAATAATGAAAATGGCACATTTGCAGTGAAAGGTCTTAATAACAGAGTTAACAATGTATTTTTCTCTTATGAATATTTCACATCTTTGTGCAGAAATAAAATTCCCACTTCCTTTGTGTTTCAGTTTCCTTGCAGAGAATTGCATGCTTTATTTATCGTTCTACATGATCTATTATCAGAATAGATTTAACTTTGTCAGCTTCTAGTGTTTATGAAAAGCAGTATCATTAGATATTAATGATTATCTGGCTACCTATTGTTAATACTTATGAGTAAAATTCTTTTAAAGACTTGGCCAGCTTTGAATAAATAGTAATCCTGTCTAGATTGGCTTCTAGACAATTTCCGTTTTTCATTTTTCAGCACAACCATGTAATGTTTAGGTTGTAGAAACTTCAAAAGATTATTTTAAACAACTCAATTACAGTTATTTTAGAAAGAGTAAGTTTGTGTTTTATTTCAGGAAATATATTGGTTTAAAAACAAAACACAGAAATGTAAGTTTGGGCTCTAACTTGTCCAGTCATGAAAACATGAATAAGAATGAGGTATTTCTTTCCTTATTTTGGATGCTACTTAAATATAGTATTTGAAATATATGTGGCACTGAATATATAGTTCACAAAACTGTGATATAATATACTTCAACAGCTGAAATTACTCCTATATATATCCTGCTTATATTAGATTGTGGATGACTGATGGATGATTGGGAAGGAGTAGACTGCATTTTTTGCCTGTATCAATCAGAAAGTGTCATCTATCCAAAAGGAACCTGTTTTTAATCTGATAGTTTTGTTGCTGTGTAGTGGGTACAATCCAAGAAACAAAATGGGGTCCCTCTCTCTCCGTTGGCAGCCTGTTCTGGAGCCTACCAGCAATGAAGCACAGACTTACTCTTCTATGCCTTTTGTCATCCCATGGAATGGGATCTCCTCTTTCACTACAAATCTTGAAAAATGGCAAAAGATGCTACTTGACCGTTCCACTTTACAATGGAAGTGGAATTGATACTACTCTGCTCCCACAACTAGCATTTCCATGACTGAGTGATAATGGGCACATGTGCATGATGGTCACAAGCATGAATGAAGCTTGTGTTGGACCTACTTGAGCTTTCTCCAGAAACTCAGGCTTGACCTCTTGAGAGTTCATGATAATTTGGCGTTCATACAGTACCTAGCATAATGGTCTGTTATTGTGCTTCCAAGGTGCTCCCACAATACGGATTTTGGCTACTCTTCCCTTTGTATAGTTACTTTTGTCAGCATGGTTGAAGGGAACATTGTGTGGGCCGTGAGTTCTTCTCAAACGACCCTAAAAATACTTGGACAGCTGGTTCGTGCTGGTCCCTGAGCTGCCACTGCTAGTATTAAACTCACTAGTTAAAGTTGGTTTAGATGGATATGTTTGCAGGTACAGCAGAAGTTAAGTGACAAATATTCCCAAATGCAGTGACATATTCCACATGCAGTGACAAATTCTGAATAAATGTATGAGATGCATCATGGTAGTCACAAACTCTTCTCTTGTTCCTTGTAAGAAAAAGCAGAAGACAAATTTTTAGTTTAGTTTAGTTTAGTTTAGTGCCACATGCCAGTCTCTTTTGTACAGCATTTTGAATTTTGTGCTGCCTTACAGGTACAAAAGGACCACAAAGCAATGGTAAACATTCAAAGAATTATTTTAGCATGGACCATGTCAACTCACTGATATCTTTCTATCCTACCAGTCTAGTTCAGGGATAGACAGTGGTGGTTATGTACTGTGCTTGTATACTGGAGATCTCTAGTTGAAAAATAGCCATGTAGCTAGAGAATGTGTTAAAAACAAAAACATGTTCTTTGTGTTGTAAAAGACAATAAAAAATGGAGTTGCAAATAGTAATAATCACTTCCATGTATAAATTCCAAAAGAACAGCATTCTTGGAAATGTTGTCATCCCCAAAAACTGAGCACAGAGGCTAAGCTTGTTCAAAGGAGATGGCAGTAGCCTTACTTGTACCAGAAATCATTCATCCTTGTCTTAAAATCCAATAAAATTGGATCCTGCCCAGCCCAATGGGAATGACTCCTATTCTCAAGGTCAGCTATGGAGTGGTTCATCAGATTGGCTCCCTTTTATGTTCCACCAACACAGTTATGAAAGTAACTTTTTATGGTTTCAGGGAAGTGGCCAGGAGAGAGTTGGGAAGAAGACAGGCAGTTCTGCATACTGGAACTCATCTGTGTGAATTTGTTTCAGCTGCCGCCCAATCTTCAGAAGATATATGAAAGTGACAATTTACCCAAAGAAAGGAGATCAATGAGTTTTTATCCGCACTGACTATATACTTTACTGAAACTGTGTAATTTACTGAAATCCCCAAAGAGACAATGTTCTATTTCCCTATCAGAGCAAGATGGCCTCTGCCGAACAATCCAGGTATTAAACTCTTGGTGACCAATAACTGGTGCCACAAACTAAAAGCTGCGTGGCTCAGTCAAGTGCAAGCCTTTGAAAACGTGTCTTTTTTAACATGAGGGTCAGCTCACAGAACTGCTGAATTTTTTCCTTGGCATTTTAGTAACTTTGACTTAACCATTTCAATTTATCCTTTAAAGTAAGCGGAGATATTCGGGAAGACACAAACTATGCAATTTATATGAAAAATACTTTTCCTGAAATGTTTTAAAATGGTGAGTAATTATAGCTATAGGATAATGTTTCTATTTCTTTTACAACATAACACAACTAAGCGATATTATATTGAGCTGTCACATTTTGAGTTGCATCTTCTTCATATGGCTGAACTACCAGCAATGTATGTACCATATGCACTGTACATGGTTAACTCTTGATTTTCTATTGTTCAGTGGGGTAGGAAACCTATGTAGAGTAATGATGTGACCAGTCCCCCCAGAAAAACACCAAAACACAACAAAACATTGTAAATCACGCTGCTTAATGTAGATAGACTAAGGAACAACCAAAAAGGAAATGCAGAATGAATGGCAGATCCTGATATATGTGTATATTCTAAAATGTATTGATCTACTGCTGAAGTCAGAAAACAGGAAAGACAATGAATGTGAAGGCTGCAAAAACATTTGATATTGTATATTGTACTTCACTGAATGTTTGCATGAAAAATAGGTTTTTTTTCCAGTGATTAAAAATGGTGTCCTTTAAAAATATTTTTCTAGGTATCTTGATGATTATTTTGATGATTATTTTTGATGATATATATTCCCCATTCAGATGTAAGAGCTATTCTAATATCAGGAAGAAAAGACAACATAGATGACAGACTTGTATCCACCATGGAGATAATAAAAAATCAGAAGCATCTGCATAATACAAACATATTGCTTACAGACAACTAAAGAAAGTGTAAGTGCAACATATTCTTAAATACCGTTGAGGAATTATTGAATGTATTTTTATGTAATTCTTTAGCTTTCATCCATTGCCATCTCCATTGTGGTGTGTGATAGGCCTCTGACGTACATCTATAGCCATCAAGATTTGTTACTCTGATCACCGTATAATCAGATCCCCCCAAATCCCCTCAGCTGAAGTTAAGTATCATTGTGAATCACAGGTATTCTGCTAACAGATAACAACAAAAATGAATCAGAGTGAAACCCTTCACTTTATGTTGCTAAAGCTAACAGGTCTGAAATTAAAGATAATTGCATATTAAAATAGAGTGGGTAGCTCTGTTTTGATTTAGAGATACGAACATGTCAGGCAAGCTTGTCTGCAACAGGAGAGATTCAGTGCCCCGAAGTGATGGAAGAGAAGAGCCCAGGAGAGCATTCCTTGCATTCCTGTGGCACTCGGCATGTACATATGCCCCACAAAAAAAGAAAATCTGAGCACTCTGGGTTGGTATGCTGATCTTCAGAAAAGCTGGTACTTCCATATAGCTGCAGGCTTAATTAATTTGAAGAAATGATACTCTCTGGATGATGAATGTGAGGCATATTTAAAACTTATTTTTCAGGGCAAAGGACATTGTATGTTCAATGCTAGTTAAAAATAAAAATAAAATTATTCCCCATAAGGACTACTAATGAGCAACCAGTAGCAAAATATAGCTGGGATGTGGAGCTCTCCCTGTTTCCCGTGGTCTGCCCAGAATTATACCCCGCATATGAGTGGGCTTAGCCCAAAGACTTATCTTCGTTAATGAACCAAAACAGGTTTCATTCAAGAGGTTTAGTAGACTACTGTTTGAGGACACGGCCTGCTTGAGAGTCATCCATGTCTAAAAGCATACGGCTTTGTCTCCTGAGACAAGAAGTGTATGTCATGCAAGACAAAAGCTGTTCTCCCTATGAACGTTCATCGTTTTTCACAAATAAAAATAAAAACAAATAAAATAAAAATGTGCAAACCCCTATTAGTGACTGAAAATCAATTCAATCAGATTTCTTCATGTCAGTATTATTTACACTGCACAATACATAGCAGCAAAGGGTACACATTGTTTACAAAGGCAAATACAGTAATAGTTCTACATTGCCACTAATGACACATTAATAACAGCTCCCTGCTTAACATTTCTTAAGCTGCTGCTGTGCCATGTTCAGTGTCATGGCAAACAAACACGACCAGCCATGAGATGAGACCTTTGTGCTCTAAAGACTGTGCTCAGGTGAGAGGACAGAGACAAGGGGAGCCCCCCAAAGTTCAGCCTATCTCCCCATTCTGCAGCGAGGGTGGCTGGCCTGGGTGGATTTTGGGAGGAGTGGCAGCAGGTGGCCTGCCCAAGGCCCCCAGCCACGCCACCCAACAGGTGGGGTCCCAGAGCTTGGCGGCACCCTCGGGACTCTCACACCCCATCTTTTTGGGGTGAAAATCCCCCAGACGACAGGCGGTGGCTCTCGGGGCAGGGCAGGCTTCCCGGGACGCCTTGCAGCAGGGCCGAGGTCGACCCCACCGCCCCTGCTCGGCGGAGCGACCACCGAGCCCGAGAGCCCACCTGGGGGCACCAGGACGGCACCGGGGGCCCCACCGGGGGGGGAGCCGGGCACAAAGCGCCCCCCTCGGCCCGCCCCGTCCCGCCCCGTCCCGCCCCGGCGCTCCGCCTCCCGGAGCCAGCAACTTCCCCGTGGCCGAGACGGGCGCGGAGCCCCCCAGCAGCCCGGATGGGAGGCGGAGGCGCCCGGGGGGATGCGGCGGAGCGGCAGCGGGCCGGCGGCAGGCGCAGGGCCGGCTAGAGCGGGAGCGCCCAGCCGCCGCCGCCAGGCGCCCCCAGCCCGCCGGGCGCCCCCGCGCCCCCTTCGTCGCCGGGGCTCGGCCTTGGCCTGCTCCGGGCGGCGGCGCTGCTGAGTCTGCGGTGCCCCCCCTCGCCGCCGCCGCCGCCTCCTCCTCCTCCTCCTCCTCCTCGTCGCCCCGGCCCGCAGCGCCAGGCCGCGGCCGGCCCTCCCTCCTCCTCCTCCTCCACCTCCTCCCCTCCCTCCTTCCCTGCCGCCTTGCCGGCGGAGAGGGGCGCGATGGCGTCCTACGTGGATAACAGCTTCCGCCAGGCGGTGATGAAGAACCCGGCGGAGCGCAGCCCCCAGGTAGGCGGCACCGGGACCCCGCGAGGGAAGGGAAGCGGGGGACAACGGCTCGCCCATGGGGAGGCAGGGACGGGGCGGCCACAGCCGGCAACTTTCCTCCTTCTCCCCCTTTCGCCCCGGGGGGGTCGCGCCGGCTGCTCCCGGCCAGCAGCGGGGGCGCCCCGGGGGGTCGCGGAGGTCCCGAAGCCGCTGGAGGCCGGGGCCGTGCCCGCGGGGCGCGGCGGGGTGAGCGGCGCCCCGGGCGGTCACCGCCCGCTGCCCGCGGCTGAGGAGCTTTTCGCCGCGCCCCCCGGCCGGCCCTGCGGGGGGCTGCTGTGCCGTCGGCCCCGTTTTCCAGGGGCTCCCCCCTTGCGCCCTGGGAGCTCGGCGTGCTCCGGGTTTTTAGGAAGAGATGTTTTTGCTGATTATTTTGGCACGGCGCTGATTGGCCCGTGGTGCTTTCAAATTGGGGGCAAAGAGGAAACCTTGACTTTCGGGCTGCACCCAGAAGTCATTCCTCCTACTAGAGAGACGTCATTGTGGTAATGTTATTTTTATCCTCGTGGAATACGTGTGAGAAAATAAAAGCTCCTATGGAAAAACACGCTGGCTGCATAGGCATCGTACTTAGCATGTCTCCTGTACAAACCTTCCGGTCCCCCCCATCTTATTTGTTTTAAGCTTCTGGAATGTGTTTTTGTGGTGCTAAAGTTGTTTCTTTGTCCTTGTTTGACCTTTCCAAATGTCTGTTCCCGAGTGTTGAAGCCGGTCCTTCAGCGCCTTGTGGAAGCTGGAGGAGGCCGAGCGCCCTGTCCTGGGGAGGACGCGGTTGGCGAAGCCGTGGTGAGAGCCCTTGCGCTGGGAGAAGCACACATCCCAGTGCGGGGAGCCGTGGTGGCCATGCCCGACCTGGGCAGACGGCTGTCGAGGGATGGCCGGCTGTCTGTGGGGAGTGACACTGGCAGTTGCTCAGGAACCAGTCGGTCAGGTCGCGGGGCCACCGGGCTGGGCTCGGGAGCTGAAACTTCCCCGTGACAGCTGTGTAGGTCTGCGCCAGGTGAAGCGAGCTGGCCAACTTGTGTCCCTGCCAGCCAGCCCTTCTCTCTGCAAGGGGTAACCAAAAAAATAAATGGGAGTAAGAAGTGACGCAGTGAAAAAAAGAAGTCACTTGAACGCAGGGACAAAGCTGGTGTGAAGGGCACAGAGCAGAGAGCTAAATTGGGAACGCTGGGGCTGCATTAATGCACCAAAACTTCAAAAATCAGCAGACTGAAAGCCTTCTGTGGCAGTCACCACAGGAAAAGAAACCCATCCTGAAATCCACGGAGCTGATGCTGGCCAAAATAAGCCGCAAATACGACGAGATTGGTGGGAAATGTAACGTGTCATTAGCACCGGGAATGCTTGAAGCTGGTGATCAGGCGTGCCCTCCTGTCGCTGCTGGTGGGAGCAGGGCTGCCAGAGGAGCAGTCCCCCTGCCCTCTCAGAGCGGCTCGTCCCGAGCCATGCTGCAGGCGAGTTTTCTAGTGCTTGCTTTCCACTCTGAAAGTTGTCTCAGTTTTATCTTATGGCGGTATTGGAATTTGAAAGATATGTAGCTATGCATGATAGGTCTGTAATGCAGTTCTCAAGTGAAAAAAAATAAGTTTTTATATAAAGACACCCAGACCTTGTTTTTCCATCCTCCTTGAAAGCAACTTTTTACCATCCTTATTTTCCTTTCCCTGTGTTTTCTTTCCTTACTATTGTGACCCTGTAAAGGTAGTTGCTTATTTTTGGCTTTTGAGAACTCGTTAGGTGAAGTCATTTAGAGTCGGCAGAGGGTTGGAAAGAGAATATATATATATTTATCATACTCATGTCAGTACAGGAAATAACACGAGAGGAGTGTTAGCATATTTACTGCTTACTTGCATTAACAAACTCAGTGGGGCTCAGCTTCTCCCAGATGAGGGAGGTGTAAACTTGTGTTTGACATTACTATTTTGCCCAGGATTGTCACGGTGCAAATTTAGTGAAGTGACTTCACTGCAGGCTCAGATGAGAGGAGTGACAGCAACATAGGAAGCTCTTAGGCACATGTACAGTGCAGATGTCTGTTAGCTCTGATATAAGTCGTTGGAGAAAGCAAACTTAGCTTTGCATAAACGTTTGTAGTGCAAAAGTCTCTTGGTAACTTTAGACAGGACTGATCTTTTTGGGGGAGGTAAACTATTCTGTGGCTGCTTTGGGAAACTCTTAGTATCATACCTCTTGCATGTGTCCTTGTTTAATTTTTTTTTCTGAGTTTTGTGAATTACAGCTCAACACTCCATTGCCCAAAACCAAAAAATAATAATAATTAAAAAAATATATATACACATAGCCTGTACTAGAGCATGTCTGTTGTGTAACAGCTCTTCTCTTTAATTGCTTTATTAAACTATTCATTTTCTCTTTAAAGACTTGAACTGGGAAGTTAATTTAACTACTTTGGGGAATCTGACTTCTAAATGTTCATAAATTACAAATGGTTTTATGCCCTTAAGCTGTGAGTAATAGCAATCTACTTTTTTTTCTCCAAATGTCATCTTGTATGAAATTTTATAGCTTTAAGTCTTATCAAAACCGTTTCTTATCAGCTTCATAAACCACCTTAGAGAGCATGATTTTTTTTTTTTTCTGGGGTAGTTTAATCAAATAAAATAAATACGGCTGCTTTTGTTTTCCAATAAGAGAAAATGAGCCCTAATCTCCCTCTTTATCCGAACAGCTCATTTGCATGGCATGGTATGTGACTAGCTGGTTACTTCGGAAACTCCACATACTAGCTCACTGTGCTCATGCCACGTAGTGACGTCTGCGGGAAGAATTTTTAACGTATGCCTTAAATATGTTGGGTGCCAAAGGTTGTCTTCTGGAAACAGCCATCTCAGCATGGCAGCGGCTGAGAAGTCACAGCATCAGCGGGCACCTAGCAGGAGAGGGGAGCCCTGTGCCGTTCCCCTTGGTTGGGTGCTGGTGCGTCACTGCAAGGCCCGAGACATCTAAACAGGATGCTACTGCTGGGCAGATATTCCCTTCTTGAGTACTTGAGGGGAACAATGGTTTAATTATAGGATGTACCTATGCTTTTTCCAAATAAACTTTCAGCTTGTTCTCCAGTTGTGTTATTTTTAACACGTAGTCACTGATAGTGTGATTGTGTGCAAGCTTAAGATAAGCCAGAAATGAGTGTTTCCTTCTTGCTGTAGTGATCTCTTAGCAAATAAACAGGAGGCCCTTTAGTTTAATGACTGTAGAGAAGAAGTGTTTCACACGTGAGTCCAGTGTTAGGGTTTATCGTGTGCATAACTAATAAAGTAGAAGTAGTTGTTAAGACCCCCAGAAAATGAAGATCAGTGTCTCATGAACCGACACCGTCTTCTGGTGCATCTTGGGCTGTAGCTGAGGCAGATGGGTGCAGGCGAGATGAATGAAGTTACGGTAGATGTGTACCTCTGCCATGGAGGTTTTTCTTGTCCAGTTTCAGCATTTAACTGGGAGAAAATAAAAACAAAGTAACTATTGGGGAAAAAGTGAAACCTTTACCTGACAAAGCAAGTAATGTGTGTGTTTAGCACGGAAATAGCTACAGAATATATCTTTGAAGTAAGGATACATTTTTTGCTCTTAATGTTTACTCTCGAGCTAGTGTTGGTACACAGCATAACTTCATGTTCAACAGACTCAGCTGTAGAGTGGGCTGCTTTGTGCCGATAACCCAATCTGAGAACCCTTGCGTAGCTCGGATTCTTTCTTGTGACCTCTCATCTCAGTCTGTCAAAAAAAAAAAAGTTCAGGAATGTCTGATTCAAAGCTTCCACCATAAATTTTCATGTGCTTCCTGAGACTGAGGACTCGCGCTTTAACAAGCTGCTTGGGCGTTTTGCTTGTTCTGAAAGAAAATAGGTTTATTTCCAAGCTTTTCTGAAGGAGGGTGCGTTTTCCCATAGCCATTCACATCTCTGTTGATAAGGGCTTTGAGAATGGTGAGAACGTAGAGGAGTGAAGTTGTTGCTTTTCCTTTTTCTTTTTGCATTACTCCTCCCCTGTAACAGGGCGAGTGCTCTGTGCATTTGCAGGTTTCCCTGTCTTGTAGGAGTGAGTTTCACCGATGCTTGCAAACACCGGGGCGTGATGAGGGAGCCTCCACCTGTAGAGCAGAAATAGCTGGTTTGAAGCCTTATCCTCAACACGTGCCGGCTTTCTCATTGCATCAGGAGGTTGCAGCTGGGTTAGCTGTACAAATCCAAGCTAATTGGAAACTCGGTAACTTGGAAACTGCCGGTTTAACCGTAGCAGCGATAAGCTCTGTGTAATTTCCTACTTCATTAAACGCCTGTTTGATAGTGCTTGCTTTTGAACCCCGCACTGCTGTGGCTGCAGGAGCATCTGGAGCTGCTTGGGGCTGGGTCTGTCCCTGTGAGTTGCAGGCACGCTTGTGACAGCCCTGTGGGCACATGCTTCTACCCGTAAAGCCGGGAGCATCGGTGCTGCCTTTCCTTTCTGTGGCACGCGTGCACGGAGAAGCTCCTGAAGCGAGCAGCTTGTGCTCGCTGGGCCTGCAGCCCGGGCACCCACCCCTCAGCCCACGCTGCTCTCGCCCGCTCGCTCAGAGCCCCGTCCTCGCCCACCCACACCCTGCCTTTCTTGCGGTCTGGGCTGCTCCGCCGCACCGAGCCGGAGGCGAAGCCATCAGCTGAACCGCTGAGGCAAAAAGGACGCGTAGTTCTTGCTTGCCGTGGGAGCAGAGCTAGAGCAGTAAGCGGTGCACGAGTGTTTCCCCTGAAGTCACGTTTCCCCTTCGCAGGGAGGCACGCTGTTCGCTGTGCTCTCGGAGCGTTTGTGGAAAACACTTCGCACCCCGGGGGAGAGCTGAGGGGAGGAGAAAAAGATTTAAACGTAATCTCAGAAGATGCTCCGTTTAGTTTATACCAAGTGCAGGAGAGGTTAGATAAGTTTTTGTGGAAGGAGTTATTGTCTTTCAAATTCCAAGACTTTAAAAGTCTGCGTGCTTATG
This sequence comes from Anser cygnoides, assembly GCF_040182565.1. Lineage (NCBI taxonomy): Eukaryota > Metazoa > Chordata > Aves > Anseriformes > Anatidae > Anser > Anser cygnoides. Next base: position 50,031,382 of record NC_089876.1, read on the forward strand.
CAAATTATTGAGTGGTAGCTCTGATTCATTCTGATGAATTACTGATTCGATTTTGATAGCTTTTTTTCCTATATCAAGATGCTGCTACTTGATCTGTGAGCGCGTTTCGAGAATAACCATATGTATACCGAACAGACATTGCAAGAACTTTGACTTCCTTATTGAGGGCTTTTTGTACCCTCATGAGAAAATATATTTTGGCTTGTGTTTTGGGAACTTTCCCACAGTAGGAGATCTAATTTTTGCAAGGTATTGTTTGGGAATTGAAAGGGAGCGCTGGCAGAAAGATAGCTCCACAAAGAGCCTTTGTGAAGGGCGGCCCAGCCTGCGCGCGCTGTTTGCTGCAGCCAGTGTGGCAGATTTAATTTGCTGGATATATTTTGCATGAAAGGATGTATTTTAGTAAGTCTCGAAATGGAAGTGGTGTTCCAGTTTGCTTGCTCTGAACTTTGTGAAGTTCAGAAGAGAGGAAGCCTGCTGCAGTGCTTCTCTTACAGCTTTGTTTTGGGGCTGAAACTAGCTGGTTGTTCTCCGTGCAGCTCTGTTCTGCACACATATCTGGGGATGTATTTCTTTGTGCGTCTCTGTATTGTCTGACCTGAATAAAAGTGATTTATATCCCATTTCCAGCAGTCCCAGAGAATTCTGGCTAACAACAATGGCCAGTATGTATATCATTACCTGATTAAAACAGTGAAGGAAAAGGGTGAAGTTAAAATATTTTAAGCATTCTTGGGGGGGGGGGGGGGGGGGGAGAAAGCATCTTTACTCTGTCACTGATAAAAACAAAGGTGTTTTGCTATACAGAAAAATACTAATACAGGGAAATTTCCCTATTTTTGTCTTAGTTGCAGGTACTCTGATAAACCCTTAAAAGGACAAAGTGAAAATCTGCTATCAGTGTGAATTACCTGGGAAAAGGGATTAAGTTTCATGGAAGACATGTTGGTGAAGCATATCTGTTGCCTGTCTTTACTGGGCTGTTTGTTTTTTTTGCTTGTTTGTGAGTGTCTTATAGTTAAAATAAACTTGGCTTAATAAGTGAAAATGCTTATTTAATAATTATTTCTGGTTTGCAAAAGGGGAGATGCATCCTGCTCTCCTTGGGATGATGCTCTTAAATTTTGGATTTATTTTTTTTTTGGTAGTTTGTAATTGCAGTTATGCTTTTTGTTTTTCAAGGGTACTTTTGTCTCCCATCTGTCTTACTTTTTCTGCAGTTGGAGGGAGAAATAGCAGTACAGTATTTTCTGTTTGAAATTAGTCATTCAGACGTCTTGTCATATTAACCAAAAAATAAATACAAACTTAGCGGGATGAGATAGGATGTTACGCAAATGTGGTCTGTAAGCAGCTGATGGAAAAATAAGGCTGTACCACCAATACAGCTGGAAGAAGCTTCTGCTTGAGATTTGTTTAAATGCTTGTTTAAACAGAAGGCTAAATCTTTTATGGCACATTGTATTTTTCTAGCAGCAAAGCTTGTTTAAGAGCTTTGTTTCCCATGCTGATGTCTTCTGCTGCTTCACTTGTGCTGATCCAACTGTTTGTGAGGCTACAACATAAACAGGATAAGTGATACAATCTTGTTAGCTGAACAAAAGAAAATGACTTTTGAGAGGTAGGGTGTGAGGTTTCTTCTTTCTGAAATCTGGGTGGTGCAATGATCTGCTTTAGATTATGGCTCCGCATGGCAGTCTTGGTGCAACTGAAAGCGTGAAGACCTGTTTTATAAAGTGGAGAATAAATGCGTATAGTTGTGCATAGGATCCTCCGAACATCTTGACCTCTGTGTATGGTGCTGTGTTATCAAACACTTCCTTAAAGTATAAAAACATAAATGGATGGTATGTGACGAAACTATTTACCCTTGATGTGTTTGCTAACATGAGAATGTTTTAACCAATGATGCATATGTGCAAGATACTTCTTGAGAGAGGGGTCTTCCATTTTTGTTTGTTGTACTAGGGATTAACATCAGAGAAAACTTTTGTAATAACTCTCTATTTCTAGTTTCTTTTTCCCCATTAAAATACAGCAACGGCAGGAAAACTGGGTGGCAGGAAAACTGGGTAGCAACACTATCTTTATGTGCACTGAGCTGGGTGGGTAAGAGATGCTAAAGCCTGATACGTTTCTGTGTGCTCAATATTGACTCTTGTCTGTATTTGTGTTGCTTTGTTGTACAGGGTCTGAGAAATGGATGCTTGTGTGCTTTCTTCTTAAGGGAAACTTAATTTTGTTGGTATGCAAGTTAAGAGGCGTGCACGCCTTTTCCATTTGTTATCTGTTGGGACGTATCTACAATACATACTCTACAATGTTTTTGTTTCGATTTTGAGGTGAGTGCTTAATCTTGTTAGGAAACCTTCCCTTCACCTGAGCAGAAGACTTCGTCAAAATACTCGACCGAGCTGAACTCAGTAGCACGTTGCAGTTGTGTATGCAGCCAGCACGAACTTGACAGGCTGTGTGGATTTTGGCTTTGTCAAAAGAAGTATCAGAATACACAGCATACACGGCAGTGAGTATTTAAGTGTGCTTTGAATGGAGAAAGCGTGCCTTGGCCGTGCACTATTACAGATTTCTTTGTATGTGGGGATCAGAAACGTCCTCCCTGGCCTGCGCAGGCAGGAGCCACTGCCGCAGGCGCACTGCCCGATGGCTGACCGTGTGCTGTCGCTGGCTTGCTGTGAAGGTGGCGTGGCTACGGTAATGAAGAAGCAGCAATTTCGTTTATATAGCCATGTCAATAGTTTGAAGTCCTGGCATTTTGCTGTATTGA